>NW_028270180.1:26411173-26714454 GCF_037043375.1 Chiloscyllium plagiosum
TGAGATTGACAGTGAGAATGGGAGAGAGTGTGAGAGTGAGAGTGATGATGGGAGAGAGAGTGTGAGAGTGAGAATGAGAAGGGAAGAGAGTGAAAGAGTGAGAGTGAGTGTGAGATTGGGAGAGAAAGTGTGAGAGTGAGGATGAGAAGGGAAGAGAGTGAAAGAGTGAGAGTGAGTGTGAGGATGGGAGAGAGAGTGTGAGAGTGAGAGTGAGAGTGAGGATGGGAGAGAGAGTGTGAGAGTGAGTGTGAGAGTGAGGATGGGAGAGAGAGTGTGAGAGTTAGAGTGAGAGAGGATGGGAGAGAGAGTGTGAGTGTGAGAGTGAGAGTGAGGACGGGAGAGAGAGTGTGAGAGTGACAGTGAGAAAGGGAGAGGGTGTGAGAGTGAGAGTGAGGATGGGAGCGAGCGTATGAGATTGACAGGGAGGATGGGAAAGAGTGTGAGTGTGAGAGTGCAGATGGGAGAGAGTGTTCGAGTGAGAGAGGATGGGAGAGAGAGTGTGGGAGTGAGAGTGAGAATGAGGATGGGAGAGAGAGTGTGCGAGTGAGAGTGAGGATGGGAGAGAGTATGTGAGTGTGGATTAGAAGGGAAGAGAGTGTGAGAGTGAGAGTAAGAGTGCGAATGGGAGAGAGTATGAGAGTGAGGATGGGAGAGAGCGTGTGAGAGTGAGTGTGAGAGTGAGGTTGGGAGAGAGAGTGTGAGAGTGAGGATGGGAGAGAGAATGTGAGAGTTCGAGTGAGAGTGCGGATGCGAGAGAGAGTGTGAGTGTTCGAGTGAGAGAGGATGGGAGAGAGAGTGTGGGAGTGAGAGTGACAGTGAGTATGGGAGAGAGAGTGTGAGATTGACAGTGAGGAAGGTTGAGAGTGTGAGTGTGAGAGTGCAGATGGGAGAGAGAGTGAGAGTGACAGTGAGGATGGGATAGAGAGTGAGAGTGCAGATGGGAGAGAGTGTGTGAGAGTGAGAATGAGAAGGGAAGAGAGTGTGAGAGAGAGAGTGCGATTGGGAGAGTGTGTGAGAGTGAGGATGAGAAGGGAAGAGAGTGTAAAAGTGAGAGTGAGTGAGGATGGGAGAGAGTGTGAGAGTGAGATTGAGATGGGAGAGAGTGTGAGAGTGACAGTGAGGATGGGAGATAGTGTGAGTGTGAGAGTGAGGATGGGAGAGAGAGTGTGAGATTGACAGTGAGGATGGGAGAGAGTGTGAGAGTGAGAGTGAGGATGGGAGAGAGAGTGTGAGAGTGAGAATGAGAAGGGAAGAGAGAGTGAGAGTGAGAGTGCAATTGGGAGAGAGTGTGAGAGTGAGGATGAGAAGGGAAGAGAGTGTAAGAGTGAGAGTGAGAGTGAGGATTGGAGAGTGTGTGAGAGTGAGATTGAGATGGGAGAGAGTGTGAGAGTGACAGTGAGGATGGGAGTGAGTGTGAGAGTGAGAGTGAGGATGGGAGAGAGAGAGTGAGAGTGAGGATGGGAGAGAGAGTGTGAGGGCGAGATTGAGGATGAGCGAGAGAATGTGAGATTGACAGTGAGAATGGGAGAGAGTGTGAGAGTGAGAGTGATGATGGGAGAGAGAGTGTGAGAGTGAGAATGAGAAGGGAAGAGAGTGAAAGAGTGAGAGTGAGTGTGAGATTGGGAGAGAAAGTGTGAGAGTGAGGATGAGAAGGGAAGAGAGTGAAAGAGTGAGAGTGAGTGTGAGGATGGGAGAGAGAGTGTGAGAGTGAGAGTGAGAGTGAGGATGGGAGAGAGAGTGTGAGAGTGAGTGTGAGAGTGAGGATGGGAGAGAGAGTGTGAGAGTTAGAGTGAGAGAGGATGGGAGAGAGAGTGTGAGTGTGAGAGTGAGAGTGAGGACGGGAGAGAGAGTGTGAGAGTGACAGTGAGAAAGGGAGAGGGTGTGAGAGTGAGAGTGAGGATGGGAGCGAGCGTATGAGATTGACAGGGAGGATGGGAAAGAGTGTGAGTGTGAGAGTGCAGATGGGAGAGAGTGTGAGAGTGACAGTGAGGATGGGAGAGAGTGTGAGAGTGGGAGTGCAGATGGGAGAGAGTGTGAGAGTGAGAGTGCGGATGGGAGAGAGAGAGTGAGAGTGAGAGTGAGAGTGAGGATGGGAGAGAGAGTGTGAGAGTTAGAGTGAGAGAGGATGGGAGAGAGAGTGTGAGAGTGAGAGTGAGGACGGGAGAGAGTGTGAAAGTGACAGTGAGAATGGGAGAGAGTGTGAGAGTGAGAGTGAGGATGGGAGCGAGCGTGTGAGATTGACAGTGAGGATGGGAGAGAGTGTGAGAGTGGGAGTGCAGATGGGAGAGAGCGAGTGAGAGTGAGGATGGGAGAGAGAGTGTGAGGGCGAGCGTGAGGATGACCGAGAGAGTGTGAGATTGACAGTGAGGATGGGAGAGATTGTGAGAGTCAGAGTGAGGATGGAAGAGAGTGTGAGAGTGAGAGTCAGAATGGGAAAGAGTTTGAGAGTGAGAGTGTGAGTTTGGATGAGAGAGAGAGTGAGAGTGAGAGTGTGGATGGGGAAAGGGAGTGTAAGTGTGGGAGTACGGATGGAAGAGAGTGTGAGAGTGAGACTGAGGATGGGAGAGAGAGTGTGAGAGTGAGAGTGAGAATGTGAGAGAGTGTCAGAGTGAAAGTGAGGAGAGAGAATGTGAGAGCGAGAGTGAGGATGGGACAGAGAGTGTCAGAGTGACAGTGAGGAGATCGAGTGTGAGAGTTAGAGAGAGTGAGGATGGGAGAGAGTGAGTAAGAGTGAGAGTGAGGATGGGAGAGAGAATGTGAGAGTGAGAATGAGGATGGGAGAGAGAGTGCGAGAAAGAGATGAGGAATGGAGAGAGTGTGGGAGTGAGGATGGGAGGGAGAGTGTGAGAGTCAGAGTGAGAATGGGAGAGAGTGTGTGAGAGTGAGAGTGAGAATTTGAGTGAGTGTGGAAGTGAGGATGTGAGAGAGAGTGTGAGAGTGAGAGTGAGGATGGGAGAGAGAGTGTGAGAGTGAGAGTGCGGATGGGAGAGAGTGTATGAGGCTGAGAGTGAGAATGGGAGACAGTGTGAGAGTGAGAGTGCGGAGGGAAGAGAGAGTGTGAGACTGAGAGTGAGGATGGGAGAGAGTGTGAGAGTGAGAATGGGAGAGATAGTGTGGGAGTGAGAGTGAGAATGTGAAAGAGAATGTGAGTGTGAGAGTGAGAGTGAGGATGGGAGAGAGAGTGTGAGAATGAGAGTGAGGGGTGGGAGAGAGTGTGAGAGATTGAGAGTGAGAATGGGAGTGAGTGTGGGAGTGAGAATGGGAGAGAGAGTGTGAGAGTGAGAGTCAGGATGGGAGAGAGTGTGAGAGTGAGGATGGGAGAGAGAATGTGAGAGTTCGAGTGAGAGTGCAGATGCGAGAGAGAGTGTGAGTGTTCGAGTGAGAGAGGATGGGAGAGAGAGTGTGGGAGTGAGAGTGACAGTGAGTATGGGAGAGAGAGTGTGAGATTGACAGTGAGGAAGGTTGAGAGTGTGAGTGTGAGAGTGCAGATGGGAGAGAGAGTGAGAGTGACAGTGAGGATGGGATAGAGAGTGAGAGTGCAGATGGGAGAGAGTGTGTGAGAGTGAGAATGAGAAGGGAAGAGAGTGTGAGAGAGAGAGTGCGATTGGGAGAGTGTGTGAGAGTGAGGATGAGAAGGGAAGAGAGTGTAAAAGTGAGAGTGAGTGAGGATGGGAGAGAGTGTGAGAGTGAGATTGAGATGGGAGAGAGTGTGAGAGTGACAGTGAGGATGGGAGATAGTGTGAGTGTGAGAGTGAGGATGGGAGAGAGAGTGTGAGATTGACAGTGAGGATGGGAGAGAGTGTGAGAGTGAGAGTGAGGATGGGAGAGAGAGTGTGAGAGTGAGAATGAGAAGGGAAGAGAGAGTGAGAGTGAGAGTGCAATTGGGAGAGAGTGTGAGAGTGAGGATGAGAAGGGAAGAGAGTGTAAGAGTGAGAGTGAGAGTGAGGATTGGAGAGTGTGTGAGAGTGAGATTGAGATGAGAGAGAGTGTGAGAGTGACAGTGAGGATGGGAGTGAGTGTGAGAGTGAGAGTGAGGATGGGAGAGAGAGAGTGAGAGTGAGGATGGGAGAGAGAGTGTGAGGGCGAGATTGAGGATGGGAGAGAGTATGTGAGTGTGGATTAGAAGGGAAGAGAGTGTGAGAGTGAGAGTAAGAGTGCGAATGGGAGAGAGTATGAGAGTGAGGATGGGAGAGAGCGTGTGAGAGTGAGTGTGAGAGTGAGGTTGGGAGAGAGAGTGTGAGAGTGAGGATGGGAGAGAGAATGTGAGAGTTCGAGTGAGAGTGCGGATGCGAGAGAGAGTGTGAGTGTTCGAGTGAGAGAGGATGGGAGAGAGAGTGTGGGAGTGAGAGTGACAGTGAGTATGGGAGAGAGAGTGTGAGATTGACAGTGAGGAAGGTTGAGAGTGTGAGTGTGAGAGTGCAGATGGGAGAGAGAGTGAGAGTGACAGTGAGGATGGGATAGAGAGTGAGAGTGCAGATGGGAGAGAGTGTGTGAGAGTGAGAATGAGAAGGGAAGAGAGTGTGAGAGAGAGAGTGCGATTGGGAGAGTGTGTGAGAGTGAGGATGAGAAGGGAAGAGAGTGTAAAAGTGAGAGTGAGTGAGGATGGGAGAGAGTGTGAGAGTGAGATTGAGATGGGAGAGAGTGTGAGAGTGACAGTGAGGATGGGAGATAGTGTGAGTGTGAGAGTGAGGATGGGAGAGAGAGTGTGAGATTGACAGTGAGGATGGGAGAGAGTGTGAGAGTGAGAGTGAGGATGGGAGAGAGAGTGTGAGAGTGAGAATGAGAAGGGAAGAGAGAGTGAGAGTGAGAGTGCAATTGGGAGAGAGTGTGAGAGTGAGGATGAGAAGGGAAGAGAGTGTAAGAGTGAGAGTGAGAGTGAGGATTGGAGAGTGTGTGAGAGTGAGATTGAGATGGGAGAGAGTGTGAGAGTGACAGTGAGGATGGGAGTGAGTGTGAGAGTGAGAGTGAGGATGGGAGAGAGAGAGTGAGAGTGAGGATGGGAGAGAGAGTGTGAGGGCGAGATTGAGGATGAGCGAGAGAATGTGAGATTGACAGTGAGAATGGGAGAGAGTGTGAGAGTGAGAGTGATGATGGGAGAGAGAGTGTGAGAGTGAGAATGAGAAGGGAAGAGAGTGAAAGAGTGAGAGTGAGTGTGAGATTGGGAGAGAAAGTGTGAGAGTGAGGATGAGAAGGGAAGAGAGTGAAAGAGTGAGAGTGAGTGTGAGGATGGGAGAGAGAGTGTGAGAGTGAGAGTGAGAGTGAGGATGGGAGAGAGAGTGTGAGAGTGAGTGTGAGAGTGAGGATGGGAGAGAGAGTGTGAGAGTTAGAGTGAGAGAGGATGGGAGAGAGAGTGTGAGTGTGAGAGTGAGAGTGAGGACGGGAGAGAGAGTGTGAGAGTGACAGTGAGAAAGGGAGAGGGTGTGAGAGTGAGAGTGAGGATGGGAGCGAGCGTATGAGATTGACAGGGAGGATGGGAAAGAGTGTGAGTGTGAGAGTGCAGATGGGAGAGAGTGTGAGAGTGACAGTGAGGATGGGAGAGAGTGTGAGAGTGGGAGTGCAGATGGGAGAGAGTGTGAGAGTGAGAGTGCGGATGGGAGAGAGAGAGTGAGAGTGAGAGTGAGAGTGAGGATGGGAGAGAGAGTGTGAGAGTTAGAGTGAGAGAGGATGGGAGAGAGAGTGTGAGAGTGAGAGTGAGGACGGGAGAGAGTGTGAAAGTGACAGTGAGAATGGGAGAGAGTGTGAGAGTGAGAGTGAGAATGGGAGCGAGCGTGTGAGATTGACAGTGAGGATGGGAGAGAGTGTGAGAGTGGGAGTGCAGATGGGAGAGAGCGAGTGAGAGTGAGGATGGGAGAGAGAGTGTGAGGGCGAGCGTGAGGATGACCGAGAGAGTGTGAGATTGACAGTGAGGATGGGAGAGATTGTGAGAGTCAGAGTGAGGATGGAAGAGAGTGTGAGAGTGAGAGTCAGAATGGGAAAGAGTTTGAGAGTGAGAGTGTGAGTTTGGATGAGAGAGAGAGTGAGAGTGAGAGTGTGGATGGGGAAAGGGAGTGTAAGTGTGGGAGTACGGATGGAAGAGAGTGTGAGAGTGAGACTGAGGATGGGAGAGAGAGTGTGAGAGTGAGAGTGAGAATGTGAGAGAGTGTCAGAGTGAAAGTGAGGAGAGAGAATGTGAGAGCGAGAGTGAGGATGGGACAGAGAGTGTCAGAGTGACAGTGAGGAGATCGAGTGTGAGAGTTAGAGAGAGTGAGGATGGGAGAGAGTGAGTAAGAGTGAGAGTGAGGATGGGAGAGAGAATGTGAGAGTGAGAATGAGGATGGGAGAGAGAGTGCGAGAAAGAGATGAGGAATGGAGAGAGTGTGGGAGTGAGGATGGGAGGGAGAGTGTGAGAGTCAGAGTGAGAATGGGAGAGAGTGTGTGAGAGTGAGAGTGAGAATTTGAGTGAGTGTGGAAGTGAGGATGTGAGAGAGAGTGTGAGAGTGAGAGTGAGGATGGGAGAGAGAGTGTGAGAGTGAGAGTGCGGATGGGAGAGAGTGTATGAGGCTGAGAGTGAGAATGGGAGACAGTGTGAGAGTGAGAGTGCGGAGGGAAGAGAGAGTGTGAGACTGAGAGTGAGGATGGGAGAGAGTGTGAGAGTGAGAATGGGAGAGATAGTGTGGGAGTGAGAGTGAGAATGTGAAAGAGAATGTGAGTGTGAGAGTGAGAGTGAGGATGGGAGAGAGAGTGTGAGAATGAGAGTGAGGGGTGGGAGAGAGTGTGAGAGATTGAGAGTGAGAATGGGAGTGAGTGTGGGAGTGAGAATGGGAGAGAGAGTGTGAGAGTGAGAGTCAGGATGGGAGAGAGTGTGAGAGTGAGGATGGGAGAGAGAATGTGAGAGTTCGAGTGAGAGTGCGGATGCGAGAGAGAGTGTGAGTGTTCGAGTGAGAGAGGATGGGAGAGAGAGTGTGGGAGTGAGAGTGACAGTGAGTATGGGAGAGAGAGTGTGAGATTGACAGTGAGGAAGGTTGAGAGTGTGAGTGTGAGAGTGCAGATGGGAGAGAGAGTGAGAGTGACAGTGAGGATGGGATAGAGAGTGAGAGTGCAGATGGGAGAGAGTGTGTGAGAGTGAGAATGAGAAGGGAAGAGAGTGTGAGAGAGAGAGTGCGATTGGGAGAGTGTGTGAGAGTGAGGATGAGAAGGGAAGAGAGTGTAAAAGTGAGAGTGAGTGAGGATGGGAGAGAGTGTGAGAGTGAGATTGAGATGGGAGAGAGTGTGAGAGTGACAGTGAGGATGGGAGATAGTGTGAGTGTGAGAGTGAGGATGGGAGAGAGAGTGTGAGATTGACAGTGAGGATGGGAGAGAGTGTGAGAGTGAGAGTGAGGATGGGAGAGAGAGTGTGAGAGTGAGAATGAGAAGGGAAGAGAGAGTGAGAGTGAGAGTGCAATTGGGAGAGAGTGTGAGAGTGAGGATGAGAAGGGAAGAGAGTGTAAGAGTGAGAGTGAGAGTGAGGATTGGAGAGTGTGTGAGAGTGAGATTGAGATGAGAGAGAGTGTGAGAGTGACAGTGAGGATGGGAGTGAGTGTGAGAGTGAGAGTGAGGATGGGAGAGAGAGAGTGAGAGTGAGGATGGGAGAGAGTGTGAGGGCGAGATTGAGGATGAGCGAGAGAATGTGAGATTGACAGTGAGAATGGGAGAGAGTGTGAGAGTGAGAGTGATGATGGGAGAGAGAGTGTGAGAGTGAGAATGAGAAGGGAAGAGAGTGAAAGAGTGAGAGTGAGTGTGAGATTGGGAGAGAAAGTGTGAGAGTGAGGATGAGAAGGGAAGAGAGTGAAAGAGTGAGAGTGAGTGTGAGGATGGGAGAGAGAGTGTGAGAGTGAGAGTGAGAGTGAGGATGGGAGAGAGAGTGTGAGAGTGAGTGTGAGAGTGAGGATGGGAGAGAGAGTGTGAGAGTTAGAGTGAGAGAGGATGGGAGAGAGAGTGTGAGTGTGAGAGTGAGAGTGAGGACGGGAGAGAGAGTGTGAGAGTGACAGTGAGAAAGGGAGAGGGTGTGAGAGTGAGAGTGAGGATGGGAGCGAGCGTATGAGATTGACAGGGAGGATGGGAAAGAGTGTGAGTGTGAGAGTGCAGATGGGAGAGAGTGTGAGAGTGGGAGTGAGAATGGGAGAGAGAGTGTGAGAGTGAGAGTGAGAATGGGAGACAGTGTGAGAGTGAGAGTGCGGAGGGAAGAGAGAGTGTGAGACTGAGAGTGAGGATGGGAGAGAGTGTGAGAGTGAGAGTGAGAATGGGAGAGAGAGTGTGAGAGTGAGAGTGAGAAGGGGAAAGAGAATATGAGTGTGAGAGTGAGAGTGAGGATGGGAGAGAGAGTGTGAGAATGAGAGTGAGGGGTGGGAGAGAGTGTGAGAGTGAGAATGAGAATGGGAGCGAGTGTGAGAGTTCAAGTGCGGATGGGAGAGAGAGTGTGAGAGTAAGAGTGAGAGTGAGGATGGGAGAGAGAGTGTGAGAGTGACGGTGAGGATGGGAGAGAGAGTGTGAGAGTGAGTGTGAGGATGGAGAGAGATTGTGAGAGTGAGAGTGAGAATGGGAGATAGAGTGTGAGAGTGAGAGTGAGGATGAGAGCGAGTGTGTGAGTGAGAGTGAGAATGGGAGAGAGAGTGTGAGAGTGAGAGTGAGGATGAGGGAGAGAGTGTGAGAGTGAGAGTGAGGATGGGAGAGAGTGTGTGAGAGTGAGAGTGAGGATGGGAGAGCGTGTATGAGGCTGAGAGTGAGAATGGGAGACAGTGTGAGAGTGAGAGTGCGGAGGGAAGAGAGAGTGTGAGACTGAGAGTGAGGATGGGAGAGAGTGTGAGAGTGAGAATGGGAGAGAGAGTGTGAGAGTGAGAGTGAGAATGTGAAAGAGAATGTGAGTGTGAGAGTGAGAGTGAGGATGGGAGAGAGAGTGTGAGAATGAGAGTGAGGGATGGGAGAGAGTGTGAGAGTGAGAATGAGAATGGGAGCGAGTGTGAGAGTTCAAGTGCGAATGGGAGAGAGTGTGTGAGAGTTAGAGTGAGAGTAAGGATGGGAGAGAGAGTGTGAGAGTGAGTGGGAGGATGGGAGAGAGAGTGTGAGAGTGAAAGTGAGATGAGAGCGAGTGTGAGAGTGAGAGTGAGAATGGGAGAGAGAGTGTGAGAGTGTGAGTGTGGATAGGAGAGAGTGTGAGAGTGAGAGTGAGGATGGGAGAGAGAGTGTGAGAGTGAGAGAGAGGATGAGAGCGAGTGTGAGAGTGAGAGTGAGATTGGGAGAGAGAGTTTGAGAGTGTGAGTGTGAATGGGAGAGAGTGTTAGAGTGAGAGTGAGGATGGGAGAGAGAGTGTGAGAGTGAGAATGAGAAGGGAAGAGAGTGTGAGAGTGAGAGTGCGATTGGGAGAGAATGTGAGAGTGACAGTGAGGATGGGAGAGAGTGTGAGAGTGGGAATGCAGATGGGAGAGAGTGTGAGAGTGAGAGTGAGTATTGGAGAGAGTGTGAGTGAGAGTGAGAGTGAGGATGGGAGAGAATGTGAGAGTGAGGATGGGAGAGAGTGTGTGAGGGCGAGAGTGAGAATGACCGAAAGAGTGTGAGATTGACAATGAGGATGGGAGAGAGTGTGAGAGTGAGAGTGATGATGGGAGAGAGAGTGTGAGAGTGAGAATGAGAAGGGAAGACAGTGTGAGAGCGAGTGTGAGAATTGGAGAGAGTGTGAGAGTGAGGATGAGAAGGGAAGAGAGTGTAAGAGTGAGAGTGAGTGTGAGGATGGGAGAGAGAGTGTGAGAGTGAGATTGAGGATGGGAGAGAGAGTGTGAGAGTGAGAGTGAGAGTGAGAATGTGAGAGAGTGTGAGAGTGAAAGTGAGGAGAGAGAATGTGAGAGCGAGAGTGAGGATGGGACAGAGAGTGTTAGAGTGACAGTGAGGAGATCTAGTGTGAGAGTTAGAGAGAGTGAGGATGGGAGAGAGTGAGTACGAGTGAGAGTGAGGATGGGAGAGAGAATGTGAGAGTGAGAGTGAGGATGGGAGAGAGAGTGCGAGAAAGAGATGAGGAATGGAGAGTGTGTGGGAGTGAGGATGGGAGGGAGAGTGTGAGAGTGAGAGAGAGAATGGGAGAGAGTGTGTGAGAGTGAGAGTGAGAATTTGAGTGAGTGTGGAAGTGAGGATGTGAGAGAGAGTGTGAGAGTGAGAGTGAGGATGGGAGAGAGAGTGTGAGAGTGAGAGTGCGGATGGGAGAGAGTGTATGAGGCTGAGAGTGAGAATGGGAGACAGTGTGAGAGTGAGAGTGCGGAGGGAAGAGAGAGTGTGAGACTGAGAGTGAGGATGGGAGAGAGTGTGAGAGTGAGAATGGGAGAGAGAGTGTGAGAGTGAGAGTGAGAATGTGAAAGAGAATGTGAGTGTGAGAGTGAGAGTGAGGATGGGAGAGAGAGTGTGAGAATGAGAGTGAGGGGTGGGAGAGAGTGTGAGAGTGAGACTGAGAATGGGAGCAAGTGCGTGAGTGCAAGTGCGGATGGGAGAGAGAGTGTGTGAGTGAGAGTGAGGATGGAAGAGAGTGTGTGAGGGGTAGAGTAAGAATGGGAGAGAGAGTGAGAGTGAGAGTGAGGATGGGAGAGAGTGTGAGATTGAGCGTGAGGATGGGAGAGAGTGTGAGAGTGAGAGTGCGGAAGGGAGACAGAGTGTGAGAATGAGAGTGAGAGTGAGAATGTGAGAGAGTGTGAGAGTGAAAGTGAGGAGAGAGAATGTGAGAGCGAGAGTGAGGATGGGACAGAGAGTGTCAGAGTGACAGTGAGGAGATCTAGTGTGAGAGTTAGAGAGAGTGAGGATGGGAGAGAGTGAGTAAGAGTGAGAGTGAGGATGGGAGAGAGAATGTGAGAGTGAGAGTGAGGATGGGAGAGAGAGTGCGAGAAAGAGAGTGAGGAATGGAGAGTGTGTGGGAGTGAGGATGGGAGGGAGAGTGTGAGAGTGAGAGAGAGAATGGGAGAGAGTGTGTGAGAGTGAGAGTGAGAATTTGAGTGAGTGTGGAAGTGAGGATGTGAGAGAGAGTGTGAGAGTGAGAGTGAGGATGGGAGAGAGAGTGTGAGAGTGAGAGTGCGGATGGGAGAGAGTGTATGAGGCTGAGAGTGAGAATGGGAGACAGTGTGAGAGTGAGAGTGCGGAGGGAAGAGAGAGTGTGAGACTGAGAGTGAGGATGGGAGAGAGTGTGAGAGTGAGAATGGGAGAGAGAGTGTGAGAGTGAGAGTGAGAATGTGAAAGAGAATGTGAGTGTGAGAGTGAGAGTGAGGATGGGAGAGAGAGTGTGAGAATGAGAGTGAGGGGTGGGAGAGAGTGTGAGAGTGAGACTGAGAATGGGAGCAAGTGCTTGAGTGCAAGTGCGGATGGGAGAGAGAGTGTGTGAGTGAGAGTGAGGATGGGAGAGAGTGTGTGAGGGGTAGAGTAAGAATGGGAGAGAGAGTGAGAGTGAGAGTGAGGATGGGAGAGAGTGTGAGATTGAGCGTGAGGATGGGAGAGAGTGTGAGAGTGAGAGTGCGGAAGGGAGAGAGAGTGTGAGAATGAGAGTGAGGATGGAAGAGAGAGTTTGAGAGTGAGAGTGAGAGTGACGATGGGAGAGAGAGTGTGAGAATGAGAGTGGGGTTGGGAGAGAGTGTGAGAGTGAGAATGAGAATGGGAGCGAGTGTGAGAGTGCAAGTGCGGATGGGAGAGAGAGTGTGAGAGTAAGAGTGAGAGTGAGGATGGGAGAGAGAGTGTGAGAGTGACGGTGAGGATGGGAGAGAGAGTGTGAGAGTGAGTGTGAGGATGGAGAGAGATTGTGAGAGTGAGAGTGAGGATGAGAGCGAGTGTGAGAGTGAGAATGGGAGAGAGAGTGTGAGAGTGAGAGTGAGGATGAGAGCGAGTGTGAGAGTGAGAGTGAGAATGGGAGAGAGAGTGTGAGAGTGAGAGTGAGGATGAGGGAGAGAGTGTGAGAGTGACAGTGAGGATGGGAGAGCGTGTATGAGGCTGAGAGTGAGAATGGGAGACAGTGTGAGAGTGAGAGTGCGGAGGGAAGAGAGAGTGTGAGACTGAGAGTGAGGATGGGAGAGAGTGTGAGAGTGAGAATGGGAGAGAGAGTGTGAGAGTGAGAGTGAGAATGTGAAAGAGAATGTGAGTGTGAGAGTGAGAGTGAGGATGGGAGAGAGAGTGTGAGAATGAGAGTGAGGGATGGGAGTGAGTGTGAGAGTGAGAATGAGAATGGGAGCGAGTGTGAGAGTTCAAGTGCGAATGGGAGAGAGAGTGTGAGAGTTAGAGTGAGAGTAAGGATGGGAGAGAGAGTGTGAGAGTGAGTGGGAGGATGGGAGAGAGAGTGTGAGAGTGTGAGTGTGGATAGGAGAGAGTGTGAGAGTGAGAGTGAGGATAGGAGAGAGTGTGAGAGTGAGAGTGAGGATGGGAGAGAGAGTGTGAGAGTGTGAGTGTGGATAGGAGAGAGTGTGAGAGTGAGAGTGAGGATGGGAGAGAGAGTGTGAGAGTGAGAGAGAGGATGAGAGCGAGTGTGAGAGTGAGAGTGAGATTGGGAGAGAGAGTGTGAGAGTGAGAGTGAGGATGAGAGCGAGTGTGAGAGTGAGAGTGAGAATGGGAGAGAGAGTGTGAGAGTGAGAGTGAGGATGAGGGAGAGAGTGTGAGAGTGAGAGTGAGGATGGGAGAGAGTGTGTGAGAGTGAGAGTGAGGATGGGAGAGAGTGTATGAGGCTGAGAGTGAGAATGGGAGACAGTGTGAGAGCGAGTGTGAGAATTGGAGAGAGTGTGAGAGTGAGGATGAGAAGGGAAGAGAGTGTGAGAGTGAGAGTGCGATTGGGAGAGAGTGTGAGAGTGACAGTGAGGATGGGAGAGAGTGTGAGAGTGGGAGTGCAGATGGGAGAGAGTGTGAGAGTGAGAGTGAGGATTGGAGAGAGTGTGAGTGAGAGTGAGAGTGAGGATGGGAGAGAGTGTGAGAGTGAGAGTGATGATGGGAGAGAGAGTGTGAGAGTGAGAATGAGAAGGGAAGACAGTGTGAGAGCGAGTGTGAGAATTGGAGAGAGTGTGAGAGTGAGGATGAGAAGGGAAGAGAGTGTAAGAGTGAGAGTGAGTGTGAGGATGGGAGAGAGAGTGTGAGAGTGAGATTGAGGATGGGAGAGAGAGTGTGAGAGTGAGAGTGAGAGTGAGGATGGGAGAGAGAGTGTGAGAGTTAGAGTGAGAGAGGATGGGAGAGAGAGTGTGAGAGTGAGAGTGAGAGTGAGGACGGGAGAGAGAGTGTGAGAGTGACAGTGAGAATGGGAGAGAGTGTGAGAGTGGGAGTGCAGATGGGAGAGAGTGTGAGAGTGAGAGTGAGGATGGGAGAGAGTGTGTGAGAGTGAGAGTGAGGATGGGAGAGAGTGTATGAGGCTGAGAGTGAGAATGGGAGACAGTGTGAGAGCGAGTGTGAGAATTGGAGAGAGTGTGAGAGTGAGGATGAGAAGGGAAGAGAGTGTGAGAGTGAGAGTGCGATTGGGAGAGAGTGTGAGAGTGACAGTGAGGATGGGAGAGAGTGTGAGAGTGGGAGTGCAGATGGGAGAGAGTGTGAGAGTGAGAGTGAGGATTGGAGAGAGTGTGAGTGAGAGTGAGAGTGAGGATGGGAGAGAGTGTGAGAGTGAGAGTGATGATGGGAGAGAGAGTGTGAGAGTGAGAATGAGAAGGGAAGACAGTGTGAGAGCGAGTGTGAGAATTGGAGAGAGTGTGAGAGTGAGGATGAGAAGGGAAGAGAGTGTAAGAGTGAGAGTGAGTGTGAGGATGGGAGAGAGAGTGTGAGAGTGAGATTGAGGATGGGAGAGAGAGTGTGAGAGTGAGAGTGAGAGTGAGGAATGGAGATAGAGTGTGAGAGTTAGAGTGAGAGAGGATGGGAGAGAGAGTGTGAGAGTGAGAGTGAGAGTGAGGACGGGAGAGAGAGTGTGAGAGTGACAGTGAGAATGGGAGAGTTTGTGAGAGTGTGAGTGAGGATGGGAGCGAGCGTGTGAGATTGACAGTGAGGATGGGATAGAGAGTGAGAGTGTGAGAGTGCAGATGGGAGAGAGTGTGAGAGTGACAGTGAGGATGGGAGAGAGTGTGAGAGTGGGAGTGCAGATGGGAGAGAGTGTTAGAGTGAGAGTGAAGATGGGAGAGAGAGAGTGAGAGTGAGGATGGGAGGGAGAGTGTGAGATTGACAGTGAGGATGGGAGAGAGTGTGAGAGTGAGAGTGAGGATGGGAGAGAAAATGTGAGAACGAGAATGAGAAGGGAAGAGAGTGTGAGAGTGAGAGTGCGATTGGGAGAGAGTGTGAGAGTGAGGATGAGAAGGGAAGAGAGTGTAAGAGTGAGAGTGAGAGTGAGGATTGGAGAGAGTGTGAGAGTGAGATTGAGATGGGAGAGGGTGTGAGAGTGACAGTGAGGATGGGAGAGAGTGTGAGAGTGAGAGTGAGGATGGGAGAGAGTGAGTGAGAGTGAGGATGGGAGAGAGAGTGTGAGGGCGAGATTGAGGATGAGCGAGAGAGTGTGAGATTGACAGTGAGGACGGGAGAGAGTGTGAGAGTGAGCATGATGATGGGAGAGAGAGTGTGAGAGTGAGAATGAGAAGGGAAGAAAGTGTGAGAGCGAGTGTGAGAATGGGAGAGAGAGTGTGAGAGTGAGGATGAGAAGGGAAGAGAGTGTAAGAGTGAGAGTTAGTGTGAGGATGGAAGAGAGAGTGTGAGAGTGCGAGTGAGAGTGAGGATGGGAAAGAGAGTGTGAGAGTGAGAGTGAGAGTGAGGAGTGGAGAGAGAGTGTGAGAGTTAGAGTGAGAGAGGATGGGAGAGAGAGTGTGAGAGTGAGAATGAGGACGGGAGAGAGAGTGTGAAAGTGACAGTGAGAATGGGAGAGAGTGTGAGAGTGAGAGTGAGGATGGGAGCGAGCGTGTGAGATTGACAGTGAGGATGGGAGAGAGTGTGAGAGTGGGAGTGCAGATGGGAGAGAGTGTTAGAGTGAGAGTGAGGATGGGAGAGAGAGTGTGAGAGTGACAGTGTGAATGGGAGAGCGTGTGAGAGTGAGAGTGAGGATGGGAGCGAGCGTGTGAGATTGACAGTGAGGATGGGAGAGAGTGTGAGTGTGAGAGTGCAGATGGGAGAGAGTGTGAGAGTGACAGTGAGGATGGGAGAGAGTGTGAGAGTGGGAGTGCAGATGGGAGAGAGTGTTAGAGTGAGAGTGAGGATGGGAGAGAGAGAGTGAGAGTGAGGATGGGAGGGAGAGTGTGAGATTGACAGTGAGGATGGGAGAGAGTGTGAGAGTGAGAGTGAGGATGGGAGAGAAAATGTGAGAACGAGAATGAGAAGGGAAGAGAGTGTGAGAGTGAGAGTGCGATTGGGAGAGAGTGTGAGAGTGAGGATGAGAAGGGAAGAGAGTGTAAGAGTGAGAGTGAGAGTGAGGATTGGAGAGAGTGTGAGAGTGAGATTGAGATGGGAGAGGGTGTGAGAGTGACAGTGAGGATGGGAGAGAGTGTGAGAGTGAGAGTGAGGATGGGAGAGAGTGAGTGAGAGTGAGGATGGGAGAGAGAGTGTGAGGGCGAGATTGAGGATGAGCGAGAGAGTGTGAGATTGACAGTGAGGACGGGAGAGAGTGTGAGAGTGAGCATGATGATGGGAGAGAGAGTGTGAGAGTGAGAATGAGAAGGGAAGAAAGTGTGAGAGCGAGTGTGAGAATGGGAGAGAGAGTGTGAGAGTGAGGATGAGAAGGGAAGAGAGTGTAAGAGTGAGAGTTAGTGTGAGGATGGAAGAGAGAGTGTGAGAGTGCGAGTGAGAGTGAGGATGGGAAAGAGAGTGTGAGAGTGAGAGTGAGAGTGAGGAGTGGAGAGAGAGTGTGAGAGTTAGAGTGAGAGAGGATGGGAGAGAGAGTGTGAGAGTGAGAATGAGGACGGGAGAGAGAGTGTGAAAGTGACAGTGAGAATGGGAGAGAGTGTGAGAGTGAGAGTGAGGATGGGAGCGAGCGTGTGAGATTGACAGTGAGGATGGGAGAGAGTGTGAGAGTGGGAGTGCAGATGGGAGAGAGTGTTAGAGTGAGAGTGAGGATGGGAGAGAGAGTGTGAGAGTGACAGTGTGAATGGGAGAGCGTGTGAGAGTGAGAGTGAGGATGGGAGCGAGCGTGTGAGATTGACAGTGAGGATGGGAGAGAGTGTGAGTGTGAGAGTGCAGATGGGAGAGAGTGTGTGAGTGACAGTGAGGATGGGAGAGAGTGTGAGAGTGGGAGTGCAGATGGGAGAGAGTGTAAGAGTGAGAGTGAGGATGGAAGAGAGAGAGTGAGAGTGAGAGTGAGAGTGAGGGTGGGAGAGAGAGTGTGAGAGTTAGAGTGAGAGAGGATGGGAGAGAGAGTGTGAGAGTGAGAGTGAGGACGGGAGAGAGTGTGAGTGTGACAGTGAGAATGGGAGAGAGTGTGTGAGTGAGAGTGAGGATGGGAGCGAGCGTGTGAGATTGACAGTGAGGATGTGAGAGAGTGTGAGAGTGAGAGTGCAGATGGGAGAGAGTGTGAGAGTGACAGTGAGGATGGGAGAGAGTGTGAGAGTGGGAGTGCAGATGGGAGAGAGTGTTAGAGTGAGAGTGAGGATGGGAGAGAGCGAGTGAGAGTGAGGATGGGAGAGAGAGTGTGAGGGCGAGAGTGAGGATGACCGAGAGAGTGTGAGATTGACAGTGAGGATGGGAGAGATTGTGAGAGTCAGAGTGAGGATGGAAGAGAGTGTGAGAGTGAGAGTGAGGATGGGAGAGAGTGTGAGAGTGACCGTGGGGATGGGAGAGAGTGTGAGAGTGAGAGTGAGGATGGGAGAGAGAGTGTGAGAGTGAGAGTGAGGTTGGGAGAAAGAGTGTGAGAGTGAGAGTGAGAATGGGAGAGAGTGTGAGAGTGTGAATGAGGATGGGAGAGAGAGTGTGAGAGTGAGAGTGAGAGTGAGAGTGAGGATGGGAGAGAAAGTGTGATAGTGAGAGTGAGAATGGGAGAGAGTGTGACGATGTGAGGGAGAGTGTGAGAGTGAGAGTAAGGATGGGAGAGCGTGTGTGAGGGTGACAGTCAGAATGGGAGAGAAAGTGTGAGAGTGAGAGTGAGAATGGGCGAGAGTGTGGGAGTGAGGATGCGAGAGAGAGAGTGAGAGTGAGAGAGAGGATGGGTAGAGAGTGTGAGAGTGAGAGTAAGAATGGGAGAAAGTGTGAGAGTGAGAGAGAGGATGGGGAGAGAGTGTGAGAGTGATGATGGGCGAGAGAGTGTGAGAGTGAGTGTGAGGATGGGAGAGAGTGTGTGAGAGTGAGAGTGAGGATGGCAGAGAAAGTTTGAGGGTGAGAGTGAGGATGGGGAGAGAGTGTGAGAGTGAGAGTAAGAATGGGAGGGAGTGTGAGAGTCAGAGTGAGAGTGAGGATGGGAGAGAGAGTGTGAGAGTGAGAGTGATGATGGGCGAGAGAGTGTGAGAGTGAGAGTGATGATGGGCGAGAGAGTGTGAGAGTGAGAGTAAGGATGGGAGAGCGTGTGTGAGGGTAACAGTCAGGATGGGAGAGAAAGTGTGAGAGTGAGAGTGAGAATGGGCAAGAGTGTTGGAGTGAAGATGCGAGAGAGAGAGTGAGAGTGAGAGTGAGGCATGGAGAGAGTGTGTGAGTGAGAGTGAGGATAGGGGAGAGAGTGTGAGAGTGAGAGAGAGGATGGGGAGAGAGTGTGAGAGTGAGAGTAAGAATGGGAGGGAGTGTGAGAGTCAGAGTGAGAGTGAGGATGGGAGAGAGAGTGTGAGAGTGAGAGTGATGATGGGCGAGAGAGTGTGAGAGTGAGAGTGATGATGGGCGAGAGAGTGTGAGAGTGAGAGTAAGGATGGGAGAGCGTGTGTGAGGGTAACAGTCAGGATGGGAGAGAAAGTGTGAGAGTGAGAGTGAGAATGGGCGAGAGTGTTGGAGTGAAGATGCGAGAGAGAGAGAGAGTGAGAGTGAGAGTGAGGCAGGGAGAGAGTGTGTGAGTGAGAGTGAGGATAGGGGAGAGAGTGTGAGAGTGAGAGAGAGGATGGGGAGAGAGTGTGAGAGTGAGAGTAAGAATGGGAGGGAGTGTGAGAGTCAGAGTGAGAGTGAGGATGGGAGAGAGAGTGTGAGAGTGAGAGTGATGATGGGCGAGAGAGTGTGAGAGTGAGAGTGATGATGGGCGAGAGAGTGTGAGAGTGAGAGTGAGTGTGAGGTTGGGAGAGTGTGTGTGAGAGTGAGAGTGAGGATGGGCGAGAGAGTGTGTGAGTGAGAGTGAGAGTGAGGATGGGAGAGGGAGTGTGAAAGTGAGAGTGAGAGTGAGGCAGGGAGAGAGTGTGAGAGTGAGAGTGCGGGTGGGAGAGAGAACGTGACATTGAGAGTGAGGATGGGAGAGAGTGTGAGAGAGAAAGTGAGGATGGGGAGAGAGTGTGTGAGTGAGAGTAAGAATGGGAGAGAGAGTGTGAGAGTGAGAGTGAGGATGGGCGAGAGAGTGTGAGAGTGAGAGTGTGGATGAGCGAGAGAGTGTGAGACTGACAGTGTGGATGGGAGAGAGAGTGTGAGAGAGAGTTTGAGAGTGAGGATGGGAGAGAGAGTGTGAAAGTGATAGTGAGAGTGAGAATGGGAGAGAGTGTGTGACAGTGAGAGTGAGGATGGGAGAGAGTGTGGGAGAGTGAGAGTGAGGATGGGAGAGAGAGTGTGAGAGTGAGAGTGAGAATGGGAGAGAGTGTGTGAGTGGAAGTGTGGATGGGAGAGAGCGTGTGAGAGTGAGAGTGAGAATGGGAGAGAGAGTGTGAGTGTGACAGTGAGGATGGGAGAGAGTGTGAGAGTGAGAGTGAGGATGGGAGAGAGTGTGAGAGTAAAGGTGAGGATGGGAGAGAGTGTGAGAGTGAGAGTGAGGATGGTAGACAGAATGTGAGAGTGAGAGTGAGGATGGGAGAGAAAGTGTGAGAATGAGAGTGAGGCTGGGCGAGAGAATGTGAGAATGAGAGTGAGAGTGAGGATGGGAGAGAGAGTGTGAGAGTGATAGTGAGGATGGTGGGGAGAGTGTGAGAGTGAGAGTGAGGATGGGAGAGATTGTGTGAGAGTGAGAGTGCAAATGGGAGAGAGTGAGAAAGTGAGAGTGAGAATGAGTATGAGAATGGGAGAGTGTGAGAGTGTGAGAGTGAGGATGGGAGAGTGAGTGTGAGAGTGAGAGTGAGAGTGAGGATGGGAGAGAGTGTGTGATAGCGCGAGTGAGGATGGGAGAGAGAGTGTGAGAGTGAGAGTGAGGATGGGAGAGAAAGTGTGTGAGTGAGAATGGGACAGAGTGTGAGAGTGAGAGTGAGGATGGCAGGGAGAGTGTGAGAGTGACAGTGAGGATGGGAACGAGAATGTGAGAGTGAGAGAGCGGATGAGAGAGAGTGTGAGAGTGAGGATGGGGGAGAGAGCGGGAGTGAGTTTGTGAGTGAGAGTGAGGATGGGAGAGAGAGGGTGAGAGTGACAGTGAGGATGCGAGAGAGAGTGTGAGAGTGACAGTGAGGATGGGAGAGAGTGTGAGACTGAGAGTGAGGATGGGAGAGAGTGTGAGAGTGAGAATGAGCGTGTGAGTGAGGATGGGAGAGACTGTGTGAGAGTGACAATGAGGTTGGGAGAGAGAGTGTGAGAGTGAGAGTGAGGATGGGAGAGAGAGTGTGAGAGTGAGAGTGAGAGTGAGTATGGGAGAGAGAGTGTAAGAGTGAGAGTGAGAATGGGAGAGATTGTGTGAGAGTGAGATTGAGGATGGGAGTGAGTGAGTGAGAGTGAGAGTGCAAATGGGAGAGAGTGTGAAAGTGAGAGTGACAATGAGAATGGGAGATGAGAGGGTGAGACTGAGAGTGAGAATGGGAGAGAGTGTGTGAGAGTGAGGATGGGAGAGAGAGTGTGAGAGTGAGAGTGAGGATGGGAGAGAAAGTGTGTGAGTGAGAATGGGACAGAGTGTGAGAGTGAGAGTGAGGATGGCAGGGAGAGTGTGAGAGTGACAGTGAGGATGGGAACGAGAATGTGAGAGTGAGAGAGCGGATGAGAGAGAGTGAGAATGAGGATGGGGGAGAGAGCGGGAGTGAGTTTGTGAGTGAGAGTGAGGATGGGAGAGAGAGGGTGAGAGTGACAGTGAGGATGCGAGAGAGAGTGTGAGAGTAGAAGTGAGGATGGGAGAGACTGTGAGAGTGAGATTGAGGATGGGAGAGAGTGTGAGAGTGAGAATGAGCGTGTGAGTGAGGATGGGAGAGACTGTGTGAGAGTGACAATGAGGTTGGGAGAGAGAGTGTGAGAGTGAGGATTTGGGAGAGAGTGTGAGAGTGAGAGTGCGAATGGGAGACAGTGTGAGAGTGAGAGTGAGGATGGGAGAAAGAGTGTGAGCGTGAGTGTGAGGATTTAGGAGAGAGAGTGAGAGTGAGAGTGCGAATGGGAGAGAGTGTGAGAGTGAGAGTGAGAGTGAGAATGGGAGAGAGAGGGTGAGAGTGAGAGTGAGAATGGGAGAGAGTGTGTGAGAGTGAGAGTGAGGATGGGAGAGAGCATGTGAGTGAGAGCGAGGATTTGAGAGAGAGTGTGAGAGTGAGAGTGCGAATGGGAGAGAGTGTGAGAGTGAGAGTGAGAATGAGAATGGGAGAGAGAGTGCGAGAGTGAGAGTGAGGATGGGAGAGAGTGTGAGAGTGGGAGTGAGGATGGGAGAGAGTGTGAGAGTGAGAGTGAGGATGGGAGAGAGTGTGAGAGTGAGAGTGAGGATGGGAGAGAGAGTGTGAGAGTGAGAGTGAGGATGGGCGAGAGAGTGCGAGTGAGAGTGAGGATGGCCGAGAGAGTGTTAGAGTGAGAGTGAGGATGGGAGAGGGAGTTTGAGAGTGAGGATGGGAGAGAGAGTGTGAGGGTGAGAGTGAGAGTGAGGATGGGAGAGAATGTGTGAGAGTGAGAGTGAGGATGGGAGAGAGAGTGTGAGAGTGAGAGTGAGAGTGAGTATGGGAGAGAGAGTGTAAGAGTGAGAGTGAGAATGGGAGAGATTATGTGAGAGTGAGATTGAGGATGGGAGTGAGAGAGTGAGAGTGAGAGTGAGGATGGGCGAGAGAGTGTGAAAGTGAGACTGAGAATGAGAATGGGAGATGAGAGGGTGAGACTGAGAGTGAGAATGGGAGAGAGTGTGTGAGAGTGAGAGTGAGGATGGGAGAGAGAGTGTGAGAGTGAGAGTGAGGAATGGAGAGAAAGTGTGAGAGTGAGAATGGGAGAGTGTTTGAGAGTGAGAGTGAGAATGGGAGGGAGAGTGAGAGAGTCACAGTGAGGATGAGAGCGCGAGTGTGAGAGTGACAGTGAGAGTGAGGATGGGAGAGAGATTGAGAGAGTTAGAGTGAGGATGTGAGAGAGAGTGTGAGAGTGGGAGAGAGGATGGGAGAGAGTGTGAGAGTGAGAGTGAGGATGGGAGAGAGTGTGAGAGTGAGAGGAAGGATGGCAGGGAGAGTGTGAGAGTGACAGTGAGAATGGGAACGAGAGTGTGAGAGTGAGAGTGAGGATGGGAGAGAGAGTGTGAGAGTGAGGATGGGGGAGAGAGCGGGAGAGTGAGAGTGAGAGTTCGGATGGGAGAGAGTGTGAGAGTGAGTGTGAGAGTGAGAATGGGAGAGAGTGTGTGAGAGAGAGTGAGGATGGGAGAGAGAGTGTGAGAGTGACAGTGAGGATGCGAGAGAGAGAGTGTGAGAGTAGAAGTGAGGATGGGAGAGAGTGTGTGAGTGAGAATGAGCGTGAGAGTGAGGATGGGAAAGACTGTGTGAGAGTGACAATGAGTTTGGGAGAGAGAGTGTGAGAGTGAGAGTGCGAATGCAGACAGTGTGAGAGTGAGAGTGAGGATGGGAGAAAGAGTGAGAGAGTGACAGTGAGGAAGGTCGAGAGAGTGTGAGCGTGAGTGTGAGGATTTGGGAGAGAGAGTGAGAGTGAGAGTGCGAATGGGAGAGAGAGGGTGAGAGTGAGAGTGAGATGGGAGAGAGCGTGTGTATGAGTGAGAGTGAGGATGGGAGAGGGCATGTGAGTCAGAGAGAGGATTTGAGAGAGAGTGTGAGAGTTTGAGTGCGAATGGGAGAGAGTGTGAGAGTGAGTGTGAGAATGAGAATGGGAGATAGAGGGTGAGACTGAGAGTGAGAATGGGAGAGAATGTGTGAGAGTGAGAGTGAGGATAGAAGAGAGAGTGTGAGAGTGAGAGTGAGGAATGGAGAGAAAGTGTGAGAGTGTGAATGGGAGAGTGTTTGAAAGTGATATTGAGAATGGGAGGGAGAGTGGGAGAGTCACAGTGAGGATGAGAGCGCGAGTGTGAGAGTGACAGTGAGAATGGGGATGGGAGAGAGATTGTGAGAGTTAGAGTGAGGATGTGAGAGAGAGTGTGAGAGTTAGAGTGAGGATGGGAGAGAGTGAGAGAGTGAGAGTGAGGATGGGAGAGAGTGTGAGAGTAAAAATGGGACAGAGTGTGAGAGTGAGAGTGAGGATGGGAGAGAGAGTATGAGAGTGAGAGTGAGGATGGGCGAGAGAGTGCGAGTGAGAGTGAGGATGGCCGAGAGAGCGTTAGAGTGAGAGTGAGGATGGGAGAGAGAGTTTGAGAGTGAGGATGGGAGAGAGAGTGTGAGGGTGAGTGTGAGAGTGAGGATGGGAGAGAATGTGTGAGAGTGAGAGTGAGGATGGGAGAGAGAGTGTGAGAGTGAGAGTGAGAATGGGAGAGAGAGTGTGAGAGTGAGAGTGAGAATGGGAGAGTGAGTGTGAGATTGAGAGAGAGAGTGAGGATGGGAGAGAGTGTGTGAGAGTGAGAGTGAGGATGGGAGGGAGAGTGAGAGAGTCACAGTGAGGATGGGCGCGAGAGTGTGAGAGTGACAGTGAGAATGAGGATGGGAGAGAGAGTGTGAGAGTGACAGTGAGGATGTGAGAGAGAGTGTGAGAGTGAGAGTGAGAATGGGAGTGAGTCTAGGAGTCAGGATGGGAGAGAGAGTGTGAGAGTGAGAGTGAGGATCGGAGAGAATGTGTTAGGGTGAGAGTGAGAATGGGAGAGAGAGCGTGGAGTGAGAGTGAGAGTGAGGATGGGTGAGAGAGTGTGAGAGTGACAGTGAGGATGCGAGATAGAATGTGAGAGTAGGAGTGAGGATGGGAGAGAGTGTGAGAGTGAGATTGTGGATGGGAGAGAGTGTGAGAGTGTGAGTGATGATGGTAGACAGAATGTGAGAGTGAGAGTGAGGATGGGAGAGAAAGTGTGAGAGTGAGAGTGAGGATGGGAGAGAGTGTGAGAGTGAGAGTGAGGATGGGAGAGAGTGTGAGAGTGACAGTGAAGATGGGAGAGTGAGACTAAGAGTATGAGAGAGGATGGGAGAGAAGGTGAGAGAGGGAGTGAGGATGGGAGAGAGTGGGAGAGTGAGAGTGAGAGTGAGGATGGGAGAGAGAGTGTTAGATTGAGGATGAGAATGGGAGAGAGAGTGTGAGATTGTGAGTGAGAATGTGAGAGAGTGTGTGAGAGTGAGATTGAGGATGGGAGAGAGAACGTGAGAGTGAGAGTGCAAATGGGAGAGAGTGTGTGAGAGTGAGGATGAGAAGGGAAAGGGAGTGTGAGAGTGAGAGTGAGAATGGGAGAGAGTGTGTGAGAATGAGATTGAGGATGGGAGAGTGAGTGTGAGAGTGAAAGTGAGGGGTGGGAGAGTGTGAGAGCGAGAGTGAGGATGGTAGAGAGAGTGTGAGAGTTAGAATGTGGATGGGAGAGAAAGTGTAATAGTGAGAGTGCGGATGGGAGAGAGTATGAGAGTGAGAATGAGAATGTGAGAGAGTGTGAGAGTGAGAGTATGAGTGAGGATGGGAGAGAGTGTGAGAGTGAGAGTGAGAAGGGAAGACAGAGTGTGAGAGTGTGAATGAGAAGGGAAGAGAGTGTGAGAATGAGAGGGAGAGTGAGGATGGGAGAGAGAGTGTGAGAGTGAGAGTGAGGATGGGAGAGAGTGTGAGAGTGAGAGTGAGATTGGGAGAGAGTGTGAGAGTGAGAGTGAGGATGGGAGAGAGTGTGAGAGTGACAGTGAGGATGGGAGAGACAGTGTGAGAGTGAGAGTGAGAGTGAGGATGGGTGAGAGTGTGAGAGTGAGAGTGAGGATGGGAGAGAGTGTGAGAGTGAGTGTGAGGATGGGAGAGAGAGTGTGAGAGTGAGAGTGCGGATGGGCGAGTTTGTGAGAGTGAGAGTGAGGATGACAGAGAGTGTGAGAGTGAGAGTGAGGATGGGAGAGAGTGTGAGAGTGACAGTGAGGATGGGAGTGAGAGTGTGAGAGTGAGAGTGAGGATGGTAGAGAGAGTGTGAGAGTGAGAATATGAATGGGAGAGAGTGTGAGAGTGAGAATGAGAATGTGAGATAGTGTTATAGTGAGAGTGAGGATGGTAGAGAGAGTGTGAGAGTGAGAATGTGGATGGGAGAGAGAGTGTGAGAGTGAGAGTGAGAGTGAGAGTGAGGATGGGAGAGAGAGTGTTAGATTGAGGATGAGAATGGGAGAGAGAGTGTGAGATTGTGAGTGAGAATGTGAGAGAGTGTGTGAGAGTGAGATTGAGGATGGGAGAGAGAACGTGAGAGTGAGAGTGCAAATGGGAGAGAGTGTGTGAGAGTGAGGATGAGAAGGGAAAGGGAGTGTGAGAGTGAGAGTGAGAATGGGAGAGAGTGTGTGAGAATGAGATTGAGGATGGGAGAGTGAGTGTGAGAGTGAAAGTGAGGGGTGGGAGAGTGTGAGAGCGAGAGTGAGGATGGTAGAGAGAGTGTGAGAGTTAGAATGTGGATGGGAGAGAAAGTGTAATAGTGAGAGTGCGGATGGGAGAGAGTATGAGAGTGAGAATGAGAATGTGAGAGAGTGTGAGAGTGAGAGTATGAGTGAGGATGGGAGAGAGAGTGTGAGAGTGAGAGTGAGAAGGGAAGACAGAGTGTGAGAGTGTGAATGAGAAGGGAAGAGAGTGTGAGAATGAGAGGGAGAGTGAGGATGGGAGAGAGAGTGTGAGAGTGAGAGTGAGGATGGGAGAGAGTGTGAGAGTGAGAGTGAGATTGGGAGAGAGTGTGAGAGTGAGAGTGAGGATGGGAGAGAGTGTGAGAGTGACAGTGAGGATGGGAGAGACAGTGTGAGAGTGAGAGTGAGAGTGAGGATGGGTGAGAGTGTGAGAGTGAGAGTGAGGATGGGAGAGAGTGTGAGAGTGAGTGTGAGGATGGGAGAGAGAGTGTGAGAGTGAGAGTGCGGATGGGCGAGTTTGTGAGAGTGAGAGTGAGGATGACAGAGAGTGTGAGAGTGAGAGTGAGGATGGGAGAGAGTGTGAGAGTGACAGTGAGGATGGGAGTGAGAGTGTGAGAGTGAGAGTGAGGATGGTAGTGAGAGTGTGAGAGTGAGAATATGAATGGGAGAGAGTGTGAGAGTGAGAATGAGAATGTGAGATAGTGTTATAGTGAGAGTGAGGATGGTAGAGAGAGTGTGAGAGTGAGAATGTGGATGGGAGAGAGAGTGTGAGAGTGAGAGTGAGAGTGAGAGTGAGGATGGGAGAGAGTGTGAGAATGAGAGTGAGGATTGGAGAGAGTGTGGGAGTGACAGTGAGGCTGGGAGAGAGAGTGTGAGAGTGAGAGTGCGTATGTGAGAGAGTGTGAGAGTGAGAGTGAGGATGACAGAGAGTGTGAGAGTGAGAGAGGGGATTGGAGAGAGTGTGAGAGTGAGAGTGAGAGTGAGAATGGGAGAGAGTGTGAGAGTGAGAGTGAGAATGGGAGAGAGAGTGTGAAAGTGACAGTGAGAATGACAGAGAGTGTGAGAGTGACAGTGAGGATGACATAGAGTGTGAGGGTGAGAGTGAGAATGGGAGAGAGTGTGAGAGCGAGAGTGAGGATGTGAGGGAGAGTGTGAGAGTGTGAGTGAGAATGACAGAGAGTGTAAGATTGACAGTGTGGATGGGAGAAAGTTTGAGAGCGAGAGTGAGGATGGGAGAGAAAGTGTGAGAGCGAGAGTGCAGATGGGAGAGAGTGTGAGACTGAGAGTGAGGGTGGGAGAGAGTGTGAAAGTGAGAGTAAGGATGGGAGAGAGAGTGTGAAATTGACAGTGAGGATTGAAGAGAGTGTGAAAGTGAGAGTGAGGATGGGAGAGAGTGTGAGAGTGAGAGTGAGGGTGGGAGTGAGAGTGTGAGAGTGACAGTGAGGATAGGAGAGAGAGTGTGAGAGTGAGACTGTGGATGGGAGAGAGAGTGAGAGTGAGAGTGTGGATGGGAGAGAGTGTGAGAGTAAAAGTAAGAGTGAGCATGTGAGAGAGAGTGTGAGAGTGAGAGTGAGGATGGGAGAGAGTGTGAGAGTGAAAGGGAGGATGGGAGATAATGTGACAGTGAGGATGGTAGATAGTGTGAGAATGAGTGGGAGAGTGAGTATGGGAGAGAAAGTGTGAGAGTGAGAGTGAGTGTGAGGATGGGAGAGAAAGGGTGAGAGTGAGAGTGCGGATGGGAGAGAGAGTGTGAGAGAGAGAGTGAGGATGGGAGAGAGTGTGAGAGTGAGAGTGAGGTTGTGAGAGAGTGTGAGAGTGCGAATGATAATGGGAGAGAGTGTGAGAGTGACAGTGAGGATGGGAGAGAGAGTGTGAGAGTGAGAGTGAGGATGGGTGAGAGAGTCCGAGTGAGAGTGAGGATGGGAGAGAGTGTGAGAGTGAGATTGAGGATGCGAGAGAGAGTGTGAGAGTGAGAGTGCGGATGGTAGAGAGAGTGTGAGAGTGAGAGTGTAAGTGAGGATGGGAGAGAGTGTGAGAGTGAGAATGTGAGAGAGTGTGAGAGTTTGTGTGAGAATGGGCGAGAGAGTGTGAAAGTGACAGTGAGAATAACAGAGTGTGTGAGAGTGACAGTGAGGATGACAGAGAGTGAGAATGAGAGTGAGGATGGGAGAGAGAGTGTGAGAGTGAGAGTGAGGATGGGAGAGTGAGACTGAGAGTAGGAGTGAGGAGGGGAGAGAATGTGAGAGAGAGAGTGAGGATGGGAGAGAGTGGGAGAGTGAGAGTAAGAGTAGGGATGGGAGAGAGTGTGTGAGAGTGAGGATGAGAATGGGAGAGAGAGTGTGAGATTGAGAGTGAGAATGGGAGAGAGTGTGTGAGAGTGAGATTGAGGATGGGAGAGAGAGCATGAGAGTGAGAGTGCAAATGGGAGAGATTGTGTGAGAGTGAGGATGAGAAGGGAAATGGAGTGTGAGAGTGAGAGTGAGAATGGGAGAGAGTGTGTGAGAGTGAGAGTGAGGGGTGGGAGAGTGGGAGAGTGAGAGTGAGGATGGTAGAGAGTGTGAGAGTGAGAATGAGAATGTGAGACAGTGTGAGAGTGAGAGTGAGTTTAATAGAGAGAGTGTGAATGTGAGAATGTGGATGGGAGAGAAAGTTTGAGAGTGTGAGTGCGGATGGGAGAGAGAGTGAGAGTGAAAATGAGAACGTGAGAGAGTGTGAGAGTGAGAGTAAGAGTGAGGTTAGGAGAGAGAGTGTGAGAGTGAGAGTGATAAGGGGAGAGAGAGTGTGAGAGTGAGAATGAGAAGGGAAGAGAGTGTGAGAATGAGAGGGAGATTGAGGATGGGAGAGAGAGTGTGAGAGTGAGAGTGTTGATGGGAGAGAGTGTGAGAGTGAGGATGGGAGAGAGAGTGTGAGAGGGAGAGTGAGTGTGAGGATGGGAGAGAAAGTGTGAGAGTGAGAGTGCGGATGGGAGAGTGAGTGTGAGAGTGAGAGTGAGGATGGGAGAGAGTGTGAGAGTGAGATTGAGGTTGGGAGAGAGTGTGAGAGTGAGAGTGAGGTTGGAAGAGAGTTTGAGAGTGACAGTGAGGATGGGAGAGAGAATGTGAGAGTGAGAGTGAGAGTGAGAATGGGAGAGAGAGTGAAAGGGAGAGTGAGGATGGGAGAGAGAGTGTGAAAGTGAGAGTGAGGATGGGAGAGAGTGTGAGAATGAGAGTGAGGGTGGGAGTGAGAGTGTGAGAGTGACAGTGAGGATAGGAGAGAGAGTGTGAGAGTGAGACTGTGGATGGGAGAGAGAGTCAGAGTGAGAGTGTGGATGGGAGAGAGTGTGAGAGTAAAAGTAAGAGTGAGCATGTGAGAGAGAGTGTGAGAGTGAGAGTGAGGATGGGAGAGAGTGTGAGAGTGAAAGGGAGGATGGGAGATAATGTGACAGTGAGGATGGTAGATAGTGTGAGAATGAGTGGGAGAGTGAGCATGGGAGAGAAAGTGTGAGAGTGAGAGTGAGTGTGAGGATGGGAGAGAAAGTGTGAGAGTGAGAGTGCGGATGGGAGAGAGAGTGTGAGAGAGAGAGTGAGGATGTGAGAGAGTGTGAGAGTGAGAGTGAGGTTGTGAGAGAGTGTGAGAGTGCGAATGATAATGGGAGAGAGTGTGAGAGTGACAGTGAGGATGGGAGAGAGAGTGTGAGAGTGAGAGTGAGGATGGGTGAGAGAGTCCGAGTGAGAGTGAGGATGGGAGAGAGTGTGAGAGTGAGATTGAGGATGCGAGAGAGAGTGTGAGAGTGAGAGTGCGGATGGGAGAGAGAGTGTGAGAGTGAGAGTGAAAGTGAGGATGGGAGAGAGTGTGAGAGTGAGAATGTGAGAGAGTGTGAGAGTGTTTGTGAGAATGGGCGAGAGAGTGTGAAAGTGACAGTGAGAATAACAGAGTGTGTGAGAGTGACAGTGAGGATGACAGAGAGTGAGAATGAGAGTGAGGATGGGAGAGAGAGTGTGAGAGTGAGAGTGAGGATGGGAGAGTGAGACTGAGAGTAGGAGTGAGGAGGGGAGAGAATGTGAGAGAGGGAGTGAGGATGGGAGAGAGTGGGAGAGTGAGAGTAAGAGTAGGGATGGGAGAGAGTGTGTGAGAGTGAGGATGAGAATGGGAGAGAGAGTGTGAGATTGAGAGTGAGAATGGGAGAGAGTGTGTGAGAGTGAGATTGAGGATGGGAGAGAGAGCATGAGAGTGAGAGTGCAAATGGGAGAGAAAGTTTGAGAGTGTGAGTGCGGATGGGAGAGAGAGTGAGAGTGAAAATGAGAATGTGAGAGAGTGTGAGAGTGAGAGTAAGAGTGAGGTTAGTAGAGAGAGTGTGAGAGTGAGAGTGATAAGGGGAGAGAGAGTGTGAGAGTGAGAATGAGAAGGGAAGAGAGTGTGAGAATGAGAGGGAGATTGAGGATGGGAGAGAGAGTGTGAGAGTGAGAGTGTTGATGGGAGAGAGTGTGAGAGTGAGGATGGGAGAGAGAGTGTGAGAGGGAGAGTGAGTGTGAGGATGGGAGAGAAAGTGTGAGAGTGAGAGTGCGGATGGGAGAGTGAGTGTGAGAGTGAGAGTGAGGATGGGAGAGAGTGTGAGAGTGAGATTGAGGTTGGGAGAGAGTGTGAGAGTGAGTGTGAGGTTGGAAGAGAGTTTGAGAGTGACAGTGAGGATGGGAGAGAGAATGTGAGAGTGAGAGTGAGAGTGAGAATGGGAGAGAGAGTGAAAGTGAGAGTGAGGATGGGAGAGAGAGTGTGAAATTGACAGTGAGGATGGGAGAAAGTGTGAAAGTAAGAGTGGGGATGGGAGAGAGAGTGTGAGAGTGCGAGTGAGGATGGGTGAGAGCGTGAGAGTGAAAGGGAAGATGGGAGAAAATGTGACAGTGAGGATGGGAGATAGTGTGAGAATAAGAGGGAGAGTGAGGATGGGAGAGAAAGTGTGAGAGTGAGAGTTTAGATGGGAGAGAGTGTGAGAGTGAGAGTTAGAGTGCGAATGGGAGAGAGTGTGAGAGTGTGTGTGAGAATGGGAGAGAGAGTGTGAAAGTGACAGTGAGAATGACAGAGAGTGTGAGAGTGACAGTGAGGATGACATAGAGAGTGAGAGTGAGGATGAGAATGGGAGAGAGAGTGTGAGATTGAGAGTGAGAATGGGAGAGAGTGTGTGAGAGTGAGATTGAGGATGGGAGAGAGAGCGTGAGAGTGAGAGTGCAAATGGGAGAGATTGCGTGAGAGTGAGGATGAGAAGGGAAATGGAGTGTGAGAGTGAGAGTGAGAATGGAAGAGAGTGTGTGAGAGTGAGCGTGCGGATGTGAGAGTGAGTGTGAGAGTGAAAGTGAGGGGGAGGAGAGTGTGAGAGTGAGAGTGAGGATGGGAGAGGGTGTGAGAGTGACAGTGAGGATGGGAGAGAGAATGTGAGAGTGAGAGTGAAAGTGAGAATGGGAGAGAGTGTGAGAGTTAGAGTGAGAATGCGAGAGAGTGTGAGAGTGACAGTGAGGATGGGAGAGAGAGTGTGAGAGTGAGAGTGCGGATGGGCGAGAGTGTGTGAGTGAGAGTGAGGATGACAGAGAGTGTGAGAGTGAGAGTGAGGATGGGAGAGAGTGTGAGAGTGAGAGTTAGAGTGAGAATGGGAGACAGTGTGAGAGTGAGAGTGAGAATGGGAGAGAGCGTGAGAGTGAGAGTGAGGATGGGAGAGAGTGTGAGAGTGAGAGTAAGAGTGAGAATGGGAGAGAGTGTGAGAGTGAGAGTGAGACTGGGAGAGAGAGTGTGAGAGTGACAGTGAGAATGACAGAGAGTTTGAGAGTGAGAGTGAGGATGACAGAGTGTGAGAGTGAGAGTGAGGATGGGAGAAAGTGTGAGAGTGACAGTGAGGATGGGAGGGAGAGTGTGAGAGTGAGAGTGAGAATGACAGATAGTGTGAGATTGACAGTGTGGATGGGAGAGAGTATGAGAGCGAGAGTGAGGATGGGAGAGAAAGTGTGAGAGCGAGAGTGCAGATGGGCGAGAGTGTGAGACTGAGAATGAGGATGTGAGAGAGAGTGTGAGAGTGAGAGTGAGAATGGGAGAGAGTGTGAAAGTGAGTGTGAGGATGTGAGAGAGAGTGTGAAATTGACAGTGAGGATGGGAGAGATTATGAAAGTGAGAGTGAGGATGGGAGAGAGTGTGAGAGTGAGACTGTGGATGGGAGAGAAAGTGAGAGTGAGAGTGTGGATGGGAGAGAGTGTGAGAGTAAAAGTAAGAATGAGGATGGGAGAGAAAGTGTGAGAGCGAGAGTGCAGATGGGCGAGAGTGTGAGACTGAGAATGAGGATGTCAGAGAGAGTGTGAGAGTGAGAGTGAGGATGTGAGAGAGAGTGTGAAATTGACAGTGAGAATGGGAGAGATTATGAAAGTGAGAGTGAGGATGGGAGAGAGTGTGAGAGTGAGACTGTGGATGGGAGAGAGAGTGAGAGTGCGAGTGAGGATGGGTGAGAGTGTGAGAGTGAAAGGGAGGATGGGAGATAATGTGACAGTGAGGATGGGAGATAGTGTGAGAATGAGAGGGAGAGTGAGGATGGGAGAGAAAGTGTGAGAGTGAGAGTGAGTGTGAGTTTGGGAGATAAAGTGTGAGAGTGAGAGTGCGGATGGGAGAGAGAGTGTGAGAGTGACAGTGAGGATGGGAGAGCGTGTGAGAGTGAGAGTGAGGATGGCAGAGAGAGTGTGAGAGAGAGAGTGAGAGTGAGGATGGGAGAGAGTGTGAGAGTGAGAGTGAGGATGGGAGAGAGTGTGAGAGTGAGAGTGAGGATGGGAGAGAAAGTGTGAGAGTGAGAGTGAGGATGGGAGAGAGAGTGTGAGAGTGAGAGTGAGGATGGGAGAGAGTGTGAGAGTGACAGTGAGGATGGGAGAGTGAGACTGAGAGTAGGAGAGAGGATGGGAGAGAATGTGAAAGAGGGAGTGAGGATGGGAGAGAGTCGGAGAGTGAGAGTGAGAGTAAGGATGGGAGAGAGAGTGTGAGATTGAGGATGAGAATGGGAGAGAGAGTGTGAGATTGAGAGTGAGAATGGGAGAGAGTGTGTGAGAGTGAGATTGAGGATGGGAGAGAGAGCGCGAGAGTGAGAGTGCAAATGGGAGAGATTGTGTGAGAGTGAGGATGAGAAGGGAAATGTAGTGTGAGAGTGAGAGTGAGAATGGGAGAGTGTGTGTGAGAGTGAGAGTGCGGATGGGAGATTGAGTGTGTGAGTGAAAGTGAGGGGTTGGAGAGTGTGAGAGTGAGAGTGAGGATGGTAGAGAGAGTGTGAGAGTGAGAATATGAATGTGAGAGAGTGTGAGAGTGAGAGTGAGGATGGGAGAGAGTGTGAGAGTGACAGTGAGGATGGGAGAGACAGTGTGAGAGTGAGAGTGAGAGTGAGAGTGAGGATGGGAGAGAGTGTGAGAGTGAGGATGGGAGAGAGTGTGAGAGTGAGAGTGAGGATGGGGGAGAGTGTGAAAGTAAGAATGAGGATGGGAGAGAGAGTGTGAGAGTACGAGTGAGGATGGGTGAGAGTGTGAGAGTGAAAGGGAGAATGGGAGATAATGTGACAGTGAGGATGGGAGATAGTGTGAGAATGAGAGGGAGAGTGAGGATGGGAGAGAAAGTGTGAGAGTGAGAGTGTGCATGGGAGAGAGTGTGAGAGTGAGAGTTAGAGTGAGAATGGAAGAGAGTGTGAGAGTGTGTGTGAGAATGGGAGAGAGAGTGTGAGAGTGAGAGTGAGGATGGGAGAGAGTGTGAGAGTGACAGTGAGGATGACATAGAGAGTGAGAATGAGAGTGAGGATGGGAGAGAGAGTGTGAGAGTGACAGTGAGGATGGGAGAGTGAGACTGAGAGTAGGAGTGAGGATGGGAGAGAATGTGTGAGAGTGAGGATGAGAATGGGAGAGAGAGTGTGAGAGTGAGACTGTGGATGGGAGAGAGAGTGAGAGTGCGAGTGAGGATGGGTGAGAGTGTGAGAGTGAAAGGGAGGATGGGAGATAATGTGACAGTGAGGATGGGAGATAGTGTGAGAATGAGAGGGAGAGTGAGGATGGGAGAGAAAGTGTGAGAGTGAGAGTGAGTGTGAGTTTGGGAGATAAAGTGTGAGAGTGAGAGTGCGGATGGGAGAGAGAGTGTGAGAGTGACAGTGAGGATGGGAGAGCGTGTGAGAGTGAGAGTGAGGATGGCAGAGAGAGTGTGAGAGAGAGAGTGAGAGTGAGGATGGGAGAGAGTGTGAGAGTGAGAGTGAGGATGGGAGAGAGTGTGAGAGTGAGAGTGAGGATGGGAGAGAAAGTGTGAGAGTGAGAGTGAGGATGGGAGAGAGAGTGTGAGAGTGAGAGTGAGGATGGGAGAGAGTGTGAGAGTGACAGTGAGGATGGGAGAGTGAGACTGAGAGTAGGAGAGAGGATGGGAGAGAATGTGAAAGAGGGAGTGAGGATGGGAGAGAGTCGGAGAGTGAGAGTGAGAGTAAGGATGGGAGAGAGAGTGTGAGATTGAGGATGAGAATGGGAGAGAGAGTGTGAGATTGAGAGTGAGAATGGGAGAGAGTGTGTGAGAGTGAGATTGAGGATGGGAGAGAGAGCGCGAGAGTGAGAGTGCAAATGGGAGAGATTGTGTGAGAGTGAGGATGAGAAGGGAAATGTAGTGTGAGAGTGAGAGTGAGAATGGGAGAGTGTGTGTGAGAGTGAGAGTGCGGATGGGAGATTGAGTGTGTGAGTGAAAGTGAGGGGTTGGAGAGTGTGAGAGTGAGAGTGAGGATGGTAGAGAGAGTGTGAGAGTGAGAATATGAATGTGAGAGAGTGTGAGAGTGAGAGTGAGGATGGGAGAGAGTGTGAGAGTGACAGTGAGGATGGGAGAGACAGTGTGAGAGTGAGAGTGAGAGTGAGAGTGAGGATGGGAGAGAGTGTGAGAGTGAGGATGGGAGAGAGTGTGAGAGTGAGAGTGAGGATGGGGGAGAGTGTGAAAGTAAGAATGAGGATGGGAGAGAGAGTGTGAGAGTACGAGTGAGGATGGGTGAGAGTGTGAGAGTGAAAGGGAGAATGGGAGATAATGTGACAGTGAGGATGGGAGATAGTGTGAGAATGAGAGGGAGAGTGAGGATGGGAGAGAAAGTGTGAGAGTGAGAGTGTGCATGGGAGAGAGTGTGAGAGTGAGAGTTAGAGTGAGAATGGAAGAGAGTGTGAGAGTGTGTGTGAGAATGGGAGAGAGAGTGTGAGAGTGAGAGTGAGGATGGGAGAGAGTGTGAGAGTGACAGTGAGGATGACATAGAGAGTGAGAATGAGAGTGAGGATGGGAGAGAGAGTGTGAGAGTGACAGTGAGGATGGGAGAGTGAGACTGAGAGTAGGAGTGAGGATGGGAGAGAATGTGTGAGAGTGAGGATGAGAATGGGAGAGAGAGTGTGAGATTGAGAGTGAGAATGGGAGAGAGTGTGTGAGAGTGAGATTGAGGATGGGAGAGAGAGCGTGAGAGTTAGAATGCAAATGGGAGAGATTGTGTGAGAGTGAGGATGAGAAGGGAAATGGAGTGTGAGAGTGAGAGTGAGAATGGGAGAGTGTGTGTGAGAGTGAGAGTGCAGATGGGAGAGTGAGTGTGTGAGTGAAAGTGAGGGGTAGGAGAGTGTGAGAGTGAGAGTGAGGATGGTAGAGAGAGTGTGAGAGTGAGAATATGAATGTGAGAGAGTGTGAGAGTGACAGTGAGGATGAGAGAGAGTGTGAGAGTGACAGTGAGGATGGGAGAGACAGTGTGAGAGTGAGAGTGAGAGTGAGAGTGAGGATGGGAGAGAGTGTGAGAGTGAGAGTGAGGATTGGAGAGAGTGTGAGAGTGAGAGTGATGATGGGGGAGAGAGTGTGAGAGTGAGAGTGCGGATGGGCGAGTTTGTGAGAGTGAGAGTGCGGATGGGAGAGAGTGTGAGAGTGAGAGTGAGGATGGGAGAGAGAGTGTGAGAGTGAGAGTGTGAGTGAGAGTGAGGATGGGAGAGAAAGTATGAGAGTGAGAGTGCGGAGGCGATAGGGAGTGTGAGAGTGAAATTGAGGATGGGAGATAGTGTGAGAGTGACAGTGTGGATGGGAGAGAAAGTGAGAGAGTGAGAGTGACAGTGAGGATAGGAGAGAGAGTGTGAGAGTGAGAGTGAAAATGGGAGAGCGAGTGTGAAAGTGACAGAGAGAATGACAGAGAGTGTGAGAGTGAGAGAGAGGATGAGAGAGAGTGTGAGAGTGAGAGTGTGGATGGGAGAGTGTGTGAGAGTGAGAGTTAGAGTGAGAATGGGAGAAAGTGTGAGAGAGAGAGTGAGAATGGGAGAGAGTGTGAGAGTGAGATTGAGGATGGGAGAGAGTGTGAGAGTAAGAGTTAGAGTGAGAATGGGAGAGAGTGTGAGATTGAGAGTGAGGATGGGAGAGAGAGTGTGAGAGTGAGAGTGAGCGTGAGGATGGGAGAGTGTGTGAGAGTGAGAGTGAGGATGGGAGAGAGTGTGAGAGTGACAGTGAGGATGGGAGAGAGAATGTGAGAGTGAGAGTGAGGATGGTAGAGAGAGTGTGAGAGTGAGAATATGAATGGGAGAGAGTGTGAGAGTGAGAGAGGATGGGAGAGAGTGTGAGAGTGAGAGTGAGGATGGGCGAGAATGTGTGTGAGTGAGAATGGGACAGAGTGTGAGAGTGAGAGTGAGGATAGCAGGGAGAGTGTGAGAGTGACAGTGAGGATGGGAACGAGAATGTGAGAGTGAGAGTGCGGATGGGAGAGAGTGTGAGAGTGAGGATGGGGGATAGAGCGGGAGTGAGTGTGTGAGTGAGAGTGAGGATGGGAGAGAGAGGGTGAGAGTGACAGTGAGGATGCGAGAGAGAGTGTGAGAGTAGAAGTGAGGATGGGAGAGACTGTGAGAGTGAGAGTGAGGATGGGAGAGAGTGTGAGAGTGAGAATGAGCGTGAGAGTGAGGATGGGAGAGACTGTGTGAGAGTGACAATGAGCTTGAAAGGAGAGTGTGAGAGTGAGAGTGAGAATTTGGGAGAGAGTGTGAGAGTGAGAGTGCAAATGGGAGACTGTGTGAGAGTGAGAGTGAGGATGGGCGGGAGAGTGTGAGCGTGAGTGTGAGGATTTAGGAGAGAGAGTGAGAGTGAGAGTGCGAATGGGAGAGAGTGTGAGAGTGAGAGTGAGAGTGAGAATGGGAGAGAGAGGGTGAGAGTGAGAGTGAGAATGGGAGAGAGTGTGTGAGAGTGAGAGTGAGGATGGGAGAGAGCATGTGAGTGAGAGCGAGGATTTGATAGAGAGAGTGTGAGAGTGAGAGTGAGAATGAGAATGGGAGAGAGAGTGCGAGTGTGAGAGTGAGGATGGGAGAGAGTGTGAGAGTGGTAGTGAGGATGGGAGAGAGAGTGAGAGTGAGGATGGGAGAGAGTGTGAGAGTAAGAATGGGACAGAGTGTGAGAGTGAGAGTGAGGATGGGAGAGAGAGTGTGAGAGTGAGAGTGAGGATGGGCGAGAGAGTGCGAGTGAGAGTGAGGATGGCCGAGAGAGTGTTAGAGTGAGAGTGAGGATGGGAGAGGGAGTTTGAGAGTGAGGATGGGAGAGAGAGTGTGAGGGTGAGAGTGAGAGTGAGGATGGGAGAGAATGTGTGAGAGTGAGAGTGAGGATGGGAGAGAGAGTGTGAGAGTGAGAGTGAGAATGGGAGAGAGAGTGTGAGAGTGAGAGTGAGAGTGAGTATGGGAGAGAGAGTGTAGGAGTGAGAGTGAGAATGGGAGAGATTGTGTGAGAGTGAGATTGAGGATGGGAGTGAGAGAGTGAGAGTGATAGTGCAAATGGGAGAGAGTGTGAAAGTGAGACTGAGAATGAGAATGGGAGATGAGAGGGTGAGACTGAGAGTGAGAATGGGAGAGAGTGTGTGAGAGTGAGAGTGAGGATGGGAGAGAGAGTGTGAGAGTGAGAGTGAGGAATGGAGAGAAAGTGTGAGAGTGAGAATGTGAGAGTGTTTGAGAGTGAGAGTGAGAATGGGAGGGAGAGTGAGAGAGTCACAGTGAGGATGAGAGCGCGAGTGTGAGAGTGACAGTGAGAATGAGGATGGGAGAGAGATTGAGAGAGTTAGAGTGAGGATATGAGAGAGAGTGTGAGAGTGGGAGTGAGGATGGGAGAGAGAGTGAGAGTGAGGATGGGAGAGAGTGTGAGAGTGAGAGTGAGGATGGCAGGGAGAGTCTGAGAGTGACATGTGAGGATGGGAACGAGAGTGTGAGAGTGAGAGTGAGAATGGGAGAGAGAGAGTGAGAGTGAGGATGGGGGAGAGAGCGGGAGTGAGTGTGTGAGTGAGAGTGAGGATGGGAGAGAAAGGGTGAGAGTGACAGTGTGAATGCGAGAGAGAGTGTGAGAGTAGAAGTGAGGATGGGAGAGACTGTAAGAGTGAGAGTGAGAATGGGAGAGACTGTGTGAGAGTGACAATGAGCTTGAAAGAGAGAGTGTGAGAGTGAGAGTGAGAATTTGGGAGTGAGTGTGAGAGTGAGAGTGCGAATGGGAGACTGTGTGAGAGTGAGAGTGAGGATGGGTGAGAGAGTGTGACCGTGAGTGTGAGGATTTAGGAGAGAGAGTGAGAGTGAGAGTGCGAATGGGAGAGAGTGTGATAGTGAGAGTGAGAGTGAGAATGGGAGAGAGAGGGTGAGAGTGAGAGTGAGAATGGGAGAGAGTGTGTGAGAGTGAGAGTGAGGATGGGGGAGAGCATGTGAGTGAGAGCCAGGATTTGAGAGAGAGTGTGAGAGTGAGAGTGCGAATGGGAGAGAGTCTGAGAGTGAGAGTGAGAATGAGAATGGGAGAGAGAGTGCGAGTGTGAGAGTGAGGATGGGAGAGAGTGTGAGAGTGAGAGTGAGGATGGGAGAGAGAGTGTGAGAGTGAGAGTGAGGATGGGCGAGAGAGTGCGAGTGAGAGCGAGGATGGCCGAGAGAGTGTTAGAGTGAGAGTGAGGATGGGAGAGGGAGTTTGAGAGTGAGGATGGGAGAGAGAGTGTGAGGGTGAGAGCGAGAGTGAGGATGGGAGAGAATGTGTGAGAGTGAGAGTGAGGATGGGAGAGAGAGAGTGTGAGAGTGAGAGTGAGAATGGGAGAGAGAGTGTGAGAGTGAGAGTGAGAGTGAGTATGGGAGAGAGAGTGTAAGAGTGAGAGTGAGAATGGGAGAGATTGTGTGAGAGTGAGATTGAGGATGGGAGTGAGAGAGTGAGAGTGAAGCGCAAATGAGAAAGAGTGTGAAAGTGAGAGTGAGAATGAGAATGGGAGATGAGAGGGTGAGACTGAGAGTGAGAATGGGAGAGAGTGTGTGAGAGTGAGAGTGAGGATGGGAGAGAGAGTGTGAGAGTGAGAGTGAGGAATGGAGAGAAAGTGTGAGAGTGAGAATGGGAGAGTGTTTGAGAGTGAGAGTGAGAATGGGAGGGAGAGTGAGAGAGTCACAGTGAGGATGAGAGCGCGAGTGTGAGAGTGACAGTGAGAATGAGGATGGGAGAGAGATTGAGAGAGTTAGAGTGAGGATATGAGAGAGAGTGTGAGAGTGGGCGTGAGGATGGGAGAGAGAGTGAGAGTGAGGATGGGAGAGAGTGTGAGAGTGAGAGTGAGGATGGCAGGGAGAGTGTGAGAGTGACAGTGAGGATGGGAACGAGAGTGTGAGAGTGAGAGTGAGAATGGGAGAGAGAGTGAGAGTGAGGATGGGGGAGAGAGCGGGAGAGTGAGAGTGAGAGTGCGGATGGGAGAGAGTGTGAGAGTGAGTGTGAGAGTGAGAATGGGAGAGAGTGTGTGAATGAGAGTGAGGATGCGAGAGAGAGTGTGAGAGTAGAAGTGAGGATGGGAGAGAGTGTGAGAGTGAGAGTGAGGATGGGAGAGAGTGTGAGAGTGAGAAAGAGCGTGAGAGTGAGGATGGGACAGACTGTGTGAGAGCGACAATGAGGTTGTGAGAGAGAGTGTGAGAGTGAGAGTGAGGATTTGGGAGAGAGTGTGAGAGTGAGAGTGCGAATGGGAGACAGTGTGAGAGTGAGAGTGAGAGAGAGAGTGAGAGTGAGGATGGGAGAGAGTGTGAGAGTGACAGTGAGGATGGGAGGGAGAGTGTGAGAGTGAGAGTGAGAATGACAGAGAGTGTGAGATTGACAGTGTGGATGGGAGAGATTATGAAAGTGAGAGTGAGGATGGGAGAGAGTGTGAGAGTGAGACTGTGGATGGGAGAGAGAGTGAGAGTGAGAGTGTGGATGGGAGAGAGAGTATGAGAGTGCGAGTGAGAATGACAGAGAGTGTGAGATTGACAGTGTGGATGGGAGAGATTATGAAAGTGAGAGTGAGAATGGGAGAGAGTGTGAAAGTGAGAGTGAGGATGTGAGAGAGAGTGTGAAATTGACAGTGAGGATGGGAGAGATTATGAAAGTGAGAGTGAGGATGGGAGAGAGTGTGAGAGTGAGACTGTGGATGGGAGAGAGAGTGAGAGTGAGAGTGTGGATGGGAGAGAGTGTGAGAGTAAAAGTAAGAGTGAGGATGGGAGAGAGAGTATGAGAGTGCGAGTGAGGATGGGTGAGAGTGTGAGAGTGAAAGGGAGGGTGGGAGATAATGTGACAGTGTGATGGGAGATAGTGTGAGAATGAGAGGGAGAGTGTGGATGGGAGAGAATGTGAGAGTGAGGATGGGAGAGAGTGTGAGAGTGAGAAAGAGCGTGAGAGTGAGGATGGGACAGACTGTGTGAGAGCGACAATGAGGTTGTGAGAGAGAGTGTGAGAGTGAGAGTGAGGATTTGGGAGAGAGTGTGAGAGTGAGAGTGCGAATGGGAGACAGTGTGAGAGTGAGAGTGAGAGAGAGAGTGAGAGTGAGGATGGGAGAGAGTGTGAGAGTGACAGTGAGGATGGGAGGGAGAGTGTGAGAGTGAGAGTGAGAATGACAGAGAGTGTGAGATTGACAGTGTGGATGGGAGGGAGTATGAGAGCGAGAGTGAGGATGGGAGAGAAAGTGTGAGAGCGAGAGTGCAGATGGGCGAGAGTGTGAGACTGAGAATGAGGATGTGAGAGAGAGTGTGAGAGTGAGAGTGAGAATGGGAGAGAGTGTGAAAGTGAGAGTGAGGATGTGAGAGAGAGTGTGAAATTGACAGTGAGGATGGGAGAGATTATGAAAGTGAGAGTGAGGATGGGAGAGAGTGTGAGAGTGAGACTGTGGATGGGAGAGAGAGTGAGAGTGAGAGTGTGGATGGGAGAGAGAGTATGAGAGTGCGAGTGAGGATGGGTGAGAGTGTGAGAGTGAAAGGGAGGATGGGAGATAATGTGACAGTGTGATGGGAGATAGTGTGAGAATGAGAGGGTGGATGGGAGAGAATGTGAGAGTGAGGATGGGAGAGAGAGTGTGAGAGTGAGAGTGAGTGTGAGTTTGGGAGAGAAAGTGTGAGAGTGAGAGTGCGAATGGGAGAGAGTGTGAGAGTGAGAGTGAGAATGAGAATGGGAGAGAGAGTGCGAGTGTGAGAGTGAGGATGGGAGAGAGTGTGAGAGTGGGAGTGAGGATGGGGGAGAGTGTGAGAGTGAGAGTGAGGATGGGAGAGACAGTGTGAGAGTGAGAGTGAGGTTGGGTGAGAAAGTGCGAGTGAGAGTGAGGATGGCCGAGAGAGTGTTAGAGTGAGAGTGAGGATGGGAGAGGGAGTTTGAGAGTGAGGATGGGAGAGAGAGTATGAGGGTGAGAGTGAGAGTGAGGATGGGAGAGAATGTGTGAGAGTGAGAGTGAGGATGGGAGAGAGAGTGTGAGAGTGAGAGTGAGAATGGGAGAGAGAGTGTGAGAGTGAGAGTGAGAGTGAGTATGGGAGAGAGAGTGTAAGAGTGAGAGTGAGAATGGGAGAGATTGTGTGAGGGTGAGATTGAGGATGGGAGTGAGAGAGTGAGAGTGAGAGTGCAAATGGGAGAGAGTGTGAAAGTGAGAGTGAGAATGAGAATGGGAGATGAGAGGATGAGACTGAGAGTGAGAATGGGCGAGAGTGTGTGAGAGTGAGAGTGAGGATGGGAGAGAGAGTGTGAGTGTGGAATGGAGAGAAAGTGTGAGAGTGAGAATGGGAGAGTGTTTGAGAGTGAGAGTGAGAATGGGAGGGAGAGTGAGAGAGTCACAGTGAGGATGAGAGCGCGAGTGTGAGAGTGACAGTGAGAATGAGGATGGGAGAGAGATTGAGAGAGTTAGAGTGAGGATGTGAGAGAGAGTGTGAGAGTGAGAGTGAGGATGGGAGAGAGTGTGAGAGTGAGAGTGAGGATGGCAGGGAGAGTGTGAGAGTGACAGTGAGGATGGGTACGAGAGTGTGAGAGTGAGAGTGAGAATGGGAGAGAGAGAGTGAGAGTGAGGATGGGGGAGAGAGCGGGAGAGTGAGAGTGAGAGTGCGGATGGGAGAGAGTGTGAGAGTGAGTGTGAGAGTGAGAATGGGAGAGAGTGTGTGAGTGAGAGTGAGGATGACAGAGAGAGAGTGTGAGAGTGACAGTGAGGATGCGAGAGAGAGTGTGAGAGTAGAAGTGAGGATGGGAGAGTGTGTGAGAGTGAGAGTGAGGATGGGAGAGAGTGTGAGAGTGAGAACGAGCGTGAGAGTGAGGATGGGAAAGACTGTGTGAGAGTGACAATGAGGTTGGGAGAGAAAGTGTGAGAGTGAGAGTGAGGATTTGGGAGAGAGTGTGAGAGTGAGAGTGCGAATGGTAGACAGTGTGAGAGTGACAGTGAGGACGGGAGGGAGAGTGTGAGAGTGAGAGTGAGAATGACAGAGAGTGTGAGATTGACAGTGTGGATGGGAGAGAGTATGAGAGCGAGAGTGAGGATGGGAGAGAAAGTGTGAGAGCGAGAGTGCAGATGGGCGAGAGTGTGAGACAGAGAATGAGGATGTGAGAGAGAGTGTGAGAGTGAGAGTGAGAATGGGAGAGAGTGTGAAAGTGAGAGTGAGGATGTGAGAGAGAGTGTGAAATTGACAGTGAGGATGGGAGAGATTATGAAAGTGAGAGTGAGGATGGGAGAGAGTGTGAGAGTGAGACTGTGGATGGGAGAGAGAGTGAGAGTGAGAGTGTGGATGGGTGAGAGTGTGAGAGTGAAAGGGAGGATGAGAGAGTGTGAGAGTGAGAGTGAGTGTGAGTTTGGGAGAGAAAGTGTGAGAGTGAGAGTGCGGATGGGAGAGAGAGTGTGAGATTGACAGTGAGGATGGGAGAGCGTGTGAGAGTGACAGTGAGGATGGCAGAGAGAGTGTGAGAGTGAGAGAGAGAGTGAGAGTGAGGATGGGAGAGTGTGAGAGTGAGAGTGAGGATGGGAGAGAGTGTGAGAGTGAGAGTGAGGATGTTGGAGAGAGTGTGAGAGTGATAGTGAGGATGGGAGAGAGAGTGTGAGAGTGAGAGTGAGAATGGGAGAGAGTGTGGGAGTGACAGTGAGGATGGGAGAGTGAGACTGAGAGTAGGAGAAAGGATGTGAGAGAATGTGAGAGAGGGAGTGAGGATGGGAGAGGGTGGGAGAGTGAGAGTGAGAGTGAGGATGGCAGAGAGAGTGTGAGATTGAGGATGAGAATGGGAGAGAGCGTGTGAGATTGAGAGTGAGAATGGGAGAGAGTGTGTGAGAGTGAGGATGAGAAGGGAAAGGGAGTGTGAGAGCGAGAGTGAGGATGGTAGAGAGAGTGTGAGAGTGAGAATGTGGATGGGAGAGAAAGTGTGAGAGTGAGAGTGCGGATGGGAGAGAGTGTGAGAGTGAGAATGAGAATGTGAGAGAGTGTGAGAGTTAGAGTATGAGTGAGGATGGGAGAGAGAGTGTGAGAGTGAGAGTGAGAAGGGAAGACAGAGTGTGAGAGTGAGAATGAGAAGGGAAGAGAGTGTGGGAATGAGAGAGAGAGTGAGGATGGGAGAGAGAGTGTGAGAGTGAGAGTGTGGATGGGAGAGAGTGTGAGAGTGAGAGTGAGGTTGGGAGAGAGTGTGAGAGTGAGAGTGAGGATGGGAGAGAGTGTGAGAGTGACAGTGAGGATGGGAGAGATAGTGTGAGAGTGAGTGTGAGAGTGAGGATGGGAGAGAGTGTGAGAGTGAGAGTGAGGATGGGAGAGAGTGTGAGAGTGAGAGTGAGGATGGGCGAGTTTGTGAGAGTGAGAGTGCGGATGGTAGAGAGTGTGAGAGAGAGAGTGTGGATGGGAGAGAGACTGTGAGAGTGAGAGTGAGAGTGAGGATGGGAGAGAAAGTGTGAGAGTGAGAGTGCGGTGGCGAGAGTGAAATTGAGGATGGGAGAGAGTGTGAGAGTGACAGTGTGGATGGGAGAGAATGTGAGAGAGTGAGATTGACAGTGAGGATAGGAGAGAGAGTGTGAGAGTGAGAGTGAAAATGGGAGAGAGAGTGTGAAAGTGACAGTGAGAATGACAGAGAGTGTGAGAGTGACAGTGAGGATGACATAGAGTGTGAGAGTGAGAGAGGATGAGAGAGAGTGTGCGAGTGAGAGTGTGGATGGGAGAGTGTGTGAGAGTGAGAGTTATAGTGAGAATGGGAGAGAGTGTGAGAGTGAGAGTGAGAATGGGAGAGAGTGTGAGATTGAGAGTGAGGATGGGAGAGAGAGTGTGAGAGTGAGAGTGAGCGTGAGGATGGGAGAGTGTGTGAGAGTGAGAGTGAGGAAGGGAGAGAGTGTGAGAGTGACAGTGAGGATGGGAGAGAGAATGTTAGAGTGAGAGTGAGGATGGTAGAGAGAGTGTGAGAGTGAGAATATGAATGTGAGAGAGTGTGAGAGTGAGAGAGGATGGGAGAGAGTGTGAGAGTGAGAATGAGAATGTGAGATAGTGCTATAGTGAGAGTGAGGATGGTAGAGAGAGTGTGAGAGTGAGGATGTGGATGGGAGAGAAAGTGTGAGAGTGAGAGTGCGGATATGAGAGAGTGTGAGAGTGAGACTAAGAGTGAGAATGGGAAAGAATGTGAGAGTGACAGTGAGGATAGGAGAGAGAGTGTGAGAGTGAGAGTGAGAGTGAGAGTGAGAGTGAGGATGGGAGAGAGTGTGAGAATGAGAGTGAGGATTGGAGAGAGTGTGGGAGTGACAGTGAGGCTGGGAGAGAGAGTGTGAGAGTTAGAGTGAGGATGGTAGAGAAAGTTTGAGAGTAAGAATATGAATGTGAGAGAGAGTGAGAGTGAGAATGAGAATGTGAGAGAGAGTGTGAGAGCGCGAGTGAGGCTGGGAGAGAGAGTGTGAGAGTGAGAGTGAGGATGGGAGACAAAGTGTGTGAGTGAGAATGGGACAGAGTGTGAGAGTGAGAGTGAGGATGGCAGGGAGAGTGTGAGAGTGACAGTGAGGATGGGAACGAGAATGTGAGAGTGAGAGTGTGGATGGGAGAGAATGTGAGAGTGAGGATGAGGGAGAGAGCGGGTGTGAGTGTGTGAGTGAGAGTGAGGATGGGAGAGAGAGTGTGAGAGTAACAGTGAGGATGCGAGAGAGAGTTTGAGAGTAGAAGTGAGGATGGGAGAGACTGTGAGAGTGAGAGTGAGGGTGGGAGAGAGTGTGAGAGTGACAATGAGGTTGGTAGAGAGAGTGTGAGAGTGAGAGTGAGGATTTGGGAGAGAGTGTGAGAGTGAGAGTGAGGATGGGAGAAAGAGTGAGAGAGTGAGAGTGAGGATGGGCGAGAGAGTGTGAGCGTGAGTGTGAGGATTTAGGAGAGAGAGTGAGAGTCCGAATGGGAGAGAGTGTGAGAGTGAGAGTGAGAGTGACAATGGAAGAGAGAGGGTGAGAGTGAGAGTGAGAATGGGAGAGAGTGTGTGAGAGTGAGAGTGAGGATGGGAGAGAGCATGTGAGTGAGAGCGAGGATTTGAGAGAGAGTGTGAGAGTGAGAGTGCGAATGGGAGAGAGTGTGAGAGTGAGAGTGAGAATGGGAGAGAGAGTGCGAGAGTGAGAGTGAGGATGGGAGAGAGTGTGAGAGTGGGAGTGAGGATGGGAGAGAGTGTGAGAGTGAGATTGAGGATGGGAGAGAGTGTGAGAGTAAGAATGGGACAGAGAGTGAGAGTGAGGATGGGAGAGAGAGTGTGAGAGTGAGAGTGAGGATGGGCGAGAGAGTGCGAGTGAGAGTGAGGATGGCCGAGAGAGTGTTAGAGTGAGAGTGAGGATGGGAGAGGGAGTTTGAGAGTGAGGATGGGAGAGAGAGTGTGAGGGTGAGAGTGAGAGTGAGGATGGGAGAGAATGTGTGAGAGTGAGAGTGAGGATGGGAGAGAGAGTGTGAGAGTGAGAGTGAGAATGGGAGAGAGGGTGTGAGAGTGAGAGTGAGAGTGAGTATGGGAGAGAGAGTGTAAGAGTGAGAGTGAGAATGGGAGAGATTGTGTGAGAGTGAGATTGAGGATGGGAGTGAGAGAGTGAGAGTGAGAGTGTGGATGGGAGAGAGAGTGTGAGAGTGAGAGTGAGAGTGAGAGTGAGGATTGGAGAGAAAGTGTGAGAGTGAGAGTGCGGAGGCGAGAGGGAGTGTGAGAGTGAAATTGAGGATGGGAGAGAGTGTGAGAGTGACAGTGTGGATGGGAGAGAAAGTGAGAGAGTGAGATTGACAGTGAGGATAGGAGAGAGAGTGTGAGAGTGAGAGTGAAAATGGGAGAGAGAGTATGAAAGTGACAGTGAGAATGACAGAGAGTGTGAGAGTGACAGTGAGGATGACATAGAGTGTGAGAGTGAGAGAGGATGAGAGAGAGTGTGCGAGTGAGAGTGTGGATGGGAGTGTGTGTGAGAGTGAGAGTTATAGTGAGAATGGGAGAGAGTGTGAGAGTGAGAGTGAGAATGGGAGAGAGTGTGAGATTGAGAGTGAGGATGGGAGAGAGAGTGTGAGAGTGAGAGTGAGCGTGAGGAGGGGAGAGTGTGTGAGAGTGAGAGTGAGGAAGGGAGAGAGTGTGAGAGTGACAGTGAGGATGGGAGAGAGAATGTTAGAGTGAGAGTGAGGATGGTAGAGAGAGTGTGAGAGTGAGAATATGAATGTGAGAGAGTGTGAGAGTGAGAGAGGATGGGAGAGAGTGTGAGAGTGAGAATGAGAATGTGAGATAGTGCTATAGTGAGAGTGAGGATGGTAGAGAGAGTGTGAGAGTGAGCATGTGGATGGGAGAGAAAGTGTGAGAGTGAGAGTGCGGATATGAGAGAGTGTGAGAGTGAGACTAAGAGTGAGAATGGGAAAGAGTGTGAGAGTGAGAGTGAGGATGGGAGAGAGAGTGTGAGAGTGAGAGTGAGGATGGGAGAGAGTTTGAGAATGAGAGTGAGGATTGGAGAGAGTGTGGGAGTGACAGTGAGGCTGGGAGAGAGAGTGTGAGAGTTAGAGTGAGGATGGTAGAGAGAGTGTGAGAGTGAGAATGAGAATGTGAGAGAGAGTGAGAGTGAGAATGAGAATGTGAGAGAGTGTGTGAGAGCGCGAGTGAGGCTGGGAGAGAGAGTGTGAGAGTGAGAGTGAGGATGGGAGAGAAAGTGTGAGAGTGAGAATGGGACAGAGTGTGAGAGTGAGAGTGAGGATGGCAGGGAGAGTGTGAGAGTGACAGTGAGGATGGGAACGAGAATGTGAGAGTGAGAGTGCGTTTGGGAGAGAGTGTGAGAGTGAGGATGAGGGAGAGAGCGGGTGTGAGTGTGTGAGTGAGAGTGAGGATGGGAGAGAGAGTGTGAGAGTAACAGTGAGGATGCGAGTGAGAGTGTGAGAGTAGAAGTGAGGATGGGAGAGACTGTGAGAGTGAGAGTGAGGATGGGAGAGAGTGTGAGAGTGCCAATGAGGTTGGTAGAGAGAGTGTGAGAGTGAGAGTGAGGATTTGGGAGAGAGTGTGAGAGTGAGAGTGCAAATGGGAGACAGTGTGAGAGTGAGAGTGAGGATGGGAGAAAGAGTGAGAGAGCGAGAGTGAGGATGGGCGAGAGAGTGTGAGCGTGAGTGTGAGGATTTAGGAGAGAGAGTGAGAGTGCGAATGGGAGAGAGTGTGAGAGTGAGAGTGAGAGTGAGAATGGGAGAGAGAGGGTGAGAGTGAGAGTGAGAATGGGAGAGAGTGTGTGAGAGTGAGAGTGAGGATGGGAGAGAGCATGTGAGTGAGAGCGAGGATTTGAGAGAGAGTGTGAGAGTGAGAGAGCGAATGGGAGAGAGTGTGAGAGTGAGAGTGAGAATGAGAATGGGAGAGAGAGTGCGAGAGTGAGAGTGAGGATGGGAGAGAGTGTGAGAGTGGGAGTGAGGATGGGAGAGAGTGTGAGAGTGAGATTGAGGATGGGAGAGAGTGTGAGAGTAAGAATGGGACAGAGTGTGAGAGTGAGAGTGAGGATGGGAGAGAGTGTGTGAGAGCGCGAGTGAGGATGGGAGAGAATGTGTGAGAGTGAGAGTGAGGATGGGAGAGAGAGTGTGAGAGTGAGAGTGAGAATGGGAGAGAGGGTGTGAGAGTGAGAGTGAGAGTGAGTATGGGAGAGAGAGTGTAAGAGTGAGAGTGAGAATGGGAGAGATTGTGTGAGAGTGAGATTGAGGATGGGAGTGAGAGAGTGAGAGTGAGAGTGCAAATGGGAGAGTGTGTGAAAGTGAGACTGAGAATGAGAATGGGAGATGAGAGGGTGAGACTGAGAGTGAGAATGGGAGAGAGTGTGTGAGAGTGAGAGTGAGGATGGGAGAGAGAGTGTGAGAGTGAGAGTGAGGAATGGAGAGAAAGTGTGAGAGTGAGAATGGGAGAGTGTTTGAGAGTGAGAGTGAGAATGGGAGGGAGAGTGAGAGAGTCACAGTGAGGATGAGAGCGCGAGTGTGAGAGTGACAGTGAGAATGAGGATGGGAGAGAGTGTGTGAGAGAGGGTGAGGATGGGAGAGAGAGTGTGAGAGTGACAGTGAGGATGCGAGAGAGAGTGTGAGAGTAGAAGTGAGGATGGGAGAGAGTGTGAGAGTGAGAGTGAGGATGGGAGAGAGTGTGAGAGTGAGAATGAGCGTGAGAGTGAGGATGGGAAAGGTTGTGTGAGAGTGACAATGAGGTTGGGAGAGAGAGTGTGAGAGTGAGAGTGAGGATTTGGGAGAGAGTGTGAGAGTGAGAGTGCGAATGGGAGACAGTGTGAGAGTGAGAGTGAGGATGGGAGAAAGAGTGAGAGAGTGACAGTGAGGAAGGTCGAGAGAGTGTGAGCGTGAGTGTGAGGACTTGGGAGAGAGAGTGAGAGTGAGAGTGCGAATGTGAGAGAGATGGTGAGAGTGAGAGTGAGAATGGGAGAGAGTGTGTGTATGAGTGAGAGTGAGGATGGGAGAGAGCATGTGAGTCAGAGCGAGGATTTGAGAGAGAGTGTGAGAGAGAGAGTGCGAATGGGAGAGTGTGTGAGAGTGAGTGTGAGAATGAGAATGGGAGAGAGAGGGTGAGACTGAGAGTGAGAATGGGAGAGAGTGTGTGAGAGTGAGAGTGAGGATTGAAGAGAGAGTGTGAGAGTGAGAGTGAGGAATGGAGAGAAAGTGTGAGAGTGAGAATGGGAGAGTGTTTGAGAGTGAGAATGGGAGGGAGAGTGAGAGAGTCACAGTGAGGATGAGAGTGTGAGAGTGAGACTAAGAGTGAGAATGGGAAAGAGTGTGAGAGTGACAGTGAGGATGGGAGAGAGAGTGTGAGAGTGAGAGTGAGAGTGAGAGTGAGGATGGGAGAGAGTTTGAGAATGAGAGTGAGGATTGGAGAGAGTGTGGGAGTGACAGTGAGGCTGGGAGAGAGAGTGTGAGAGTTAGAGTGAGGATGGTAGAGAGAGTGTGAGAGTGAGAATGAGAATGTGAGAGAGTGTGAGAGTGAGAGTAAGAGTGAGGATGGGAGAGAGAGAGTGTGAGAGTGAGAGTGAGAAGGGGATAAAGAGTCTGAGAGTGAGAATGAGAAGGGAAGAGAGTGTGAGAATGAGAGGGAGAGTGTAGATGGGAGATAGAGTGTGAGAGTGAGAGTGAGGATGGGAGAGAGAGTGTGAGAGTGAGAGTGTGGATGGGAGAGTGTGTGAGATTGAGAATGGTAGCGCGAGTGTGAGTGTGAGAGTGAGAGTGTGGATGGGAGAGTGTGTGAGATTGAGAATGGTAGCGCGAGTGTGAGAGTGTGAGGATGGGAGAGAAAGTGTGAGAGTGAGAGTGCGGATGGGAGAGAGAGTGTGAGAGTGAGAGTGAGGATGGGAGAGAGTGTGAGCGTGAGTGTGAGGTTGGGAGAGAATGTGAGAGTGATAGTGAGGATGGGAGAGAGTGTGAGAGTAAGAATATGAATGTGAGAGAGTGTGAGAGTGAGAATGAGAATGGGAGAGAGTGTGAGAGTGAGAGTAAGAGTGAGAATGGGAGAGATTGTGTGAGAGTGAGGATGAGAAGGGGAGAAAGAGTCTGAGAGTGAGAATGAGAAGGGAAGAGAGTGTGAGAATGAGAGGGAGAGTGTGGATGGGAGATAGAGTGTGAGAGTGAGAGTGAGGATGGGAGAGAGAGTGTGAGAGTGTGAGTGTGGATGGGAGAGTGTGTGAGAGTGAGAATGGTAGCGCGAGTGTGAGAGTGAGAGTGAGTGTGAGGATGGGAGAGAAAGTGTGAGAGGGGGAGTGCAGATGGGAGAGAGAGTGTGAGAGTGAGAGTGAGGATGGGAGAGAGTGAGAGCGTGAGTGTGTGGTTGGGAGAGAATGTGAGAGTCAGGATGGGAGAGAGTGTGAGAGTGACAGTGAGGATGGGAGAGAGAGAGTGTGAGAGTGAGAGTGCGTATGGGAGAGAGTGTGAGAGTGAGAGAGAGGATGACAGAGAGTGTGAGAGTGAGAGTGACGATGGGAGAGAGTGTGAGAGTGAGAGTGAGAGTGAGAATGGGAGAGAGTGTGAGAGTGAGAGTGAGAATGGGAGAGAGTGTGAGAGTGAGAGTGAGAATGAGAATGGGAGAGAGAGTGCGAGAGTGAGAGTGAGGATGGGAGAGAGTGTGAGAGTGGGAGTGAGGATGGGAGAGAGTGTGAGAGTGAGATTGAGGATGGGAGAGAGTGTGAGAGTAAGAATGGGACAGAGTGTGAGAGTGAGAGTGAGGATGGGCGAGAGAGTGCGAGTGAGAGTGAGGATGGCCGAGTGAGTGTTAGAGTGAGAGTGAGGATGGGAGAGGGAGTTTGAGAGTGAGGATGGGAGAGAGAGTGTGAGGGTGAGAGTGAGAGTGAGGATGGGAGAGAATGTGTGAGAGTGAGAGTGAGGATGGGAGAGAGAGTGTGAGAGTGAGAGTGAGAATGGGAGAGAGGGTGTGAGAGTGAGAGTGAGAGTGAGTATGGGAGAGAGAGTGTAAGAGTGAGAGTGAGAATGGGAGAGATTGTGTGAGAGTGAGATTGAGGATGGGAGTGAGAGAGTGAGAGTGAGCGTGCAAATGCGAGAGTGTGTGAAAGTGAGACTGAGAATGAGAATGGGAGATGAGAGGGTTAGACTGAGAGTGAGAATGGGAGAGAGTGAGTGAGAGTGAGAGTGAGGATGGGAGAGAGAGTGTGAGAGTGAGAGTGAGGAATGGAGAGAAAGTGTGAGAGTGAGAATGTGAGAGTGTTTGAGAGTGAGAGTGAGAATGGGAGGGAGAGTGAGAGAGTCACAGTGAGGATGAGAGCGCGAGTGTGAGAGTGACAGTGAGAATGAGGATGGGAGAGAGTGTGTGAGAGAGGGTGAGGATGGGAGAGAGAGTGTGAGAGTGACAGTGAGGATGCGAGAGAGAGTGTGAGAGTAGAAGTGAGGATGGGAGAGAGTGTGAGAGTGAGAGTGAGAATGAGAATGGGAGAGAGAGTGCGAGAGTGAGAGTGAGGATGGGAGAGAGTGTGAGAGTGGGAGTGAGGATGGGAGAGAGTGTGAGAGTGAGATTGAGGATGGGAGAGAGTGTGAGAGTAAGAATGGGACAGAGTGTGAGAGTGGGAGTGAGGATGGGAGAGAGAGTGTGAGAGTGAGAGTGAGGATGGGCGAGAGAGTGCGAGTGAGAGTGAGGATGGCCGAGTGAGTGTTAGAGTGAGAGTGAGGATGGGAGAGGGAGTTTGAGAGTGAGGATGGGAGAGAGAGTGTGAGGGTGAGAGTGAGAGTGAGGATGGGAGAGAATGTGTGAGAGTGAGAGTGAGGATGGGAGAGAGAGTGTGTGAGTGAGAGTGAGAATGGGAGAGAGGGTGTGAGAGTGAGAGTGAGAGTGAGTATGGGAGAGAGAGTGTAAGAGTGAGAGTGAGAATGGGAGAGATTGTGTGAGAGTGAGATTGAGGATGGGAGTGAGAGAGTGAGAGTGAGAGTGCAAATGGGAGAGTGTGTGAAAGTGAGACTGAGAATGAGAATGGGAGATGAGAGGGTTAGACTGAGAGTGAGAATGGGAGAGAGTGAGTGAGAGTGAGAGTGAGGATGGGAGAGAGAGTGTGAGAGTGAGAGTGAGGAATGGAGAGAAAGTGTGAGAGTGAGAATGTGAGAGTGTTTGAGAGTGAGAGTGAGAATGGGAGGGAGAGTGAGAGAGTCACAGTGAGGATGAGAGCGCGAGTGTGAGAGTGACAGTGAGAATGAGGATGGGAGAGAGTGTGTGAGAGAGGGTGAGGATGGGAGAGAGAGTGTGAGAGTGACAGTGAGGATGCGAGAGAGAGTGTGAGAGTAGAAGTGAGGATGTGAGAGAGTGTGAGAGTGAGAGTGAGGATGGGAGAGAGTGTGAGAGTGAGAATGAGCGTGATAGTGAGGATGGGAAAGGTTGTGTGAGAGTGACAATGAGGTTGGGAGAGAGAGTGTGAGAGTGAGAGTGAGGATTTGGGAGAGAGTGTGAGAGTGAGAGTGCGAATGGGAGACAGTGTGAGAGTGAGAGTGAGGATGGGAGAAAGAGTGAGAGAGTGACAGTGAGGAAGGTCGAGAGAGTGTGAGCGTGAGTGTGAGGACTTGGGAGAGAGAGTGAGAGTGAGAGTGCGAATGTGAGAGAGATGGTGAGAGTGAGAATGGGAGAGAGTGTGTGTATGAGTGAGAGTGAGGATGGGAGAGAGCATGTGAGTCAGAGCGAGGATTTGAGAGAGAGTGTGAGAGTGAGAGTGCGAATGGGAGAGAGTGTGAGAGTGAGTGTGAGAATGAGAATGGGAGAGAGAGGGTGAGACTGAGAGTGAGAATGGGAGAGAGTGTGTGAGAGTGAGAGTGAGGATTGAAGAGAGAGTGTGAGAGTGAGAGTGAGGAATGGAGAGAAAGTGTGAGAGTGAGAATGGGAGAGTGTTTGAGAGTGAGAATGGGAGGGAGAGTGAGAGAGTCACAGTGAGGATGAGAGTGTGAGAGTGAGACTAAGAGTGAGACTGGGAAAGAGTGTGAGAGTGACAGTGAGGATGGGAGAGAGAGTGTGAGAGTGAGAGTGAGAGTGAGAGTGAGGATGGGAGAGAGTTTGAGAATGAGAGTGAGGATTGGAGAGAGTGTGGGAGTGACAGTGAGGCTGGGAGAGAGATGTGAGAGTTAGAGTGAGGATGGTAGAGAGAGTGTGAGAGTGAGAATGAGAATGTGAGAGAGTGTGAGAGTGAGAGTAAGAGTGAGGATGGGAGAGAGAGTGTGAGAGTGAGAGTGAGAAGGGGATAAAGAGTCTGAGAGTGAGAATGAGATGGGAAGAGAGTGTGAGAATGAGAGGGAGAGTGTAGATGGGAGATAGAGTGTGAGAGTGAGAGTGAGGATGGGAGAGAGAGTGTGAGAGTGAGAGTGTGGATGGGAGAGTGTGTGAGATTGAGAATGGTAGCGCGAGTGTGAGAGTGAGAGTGAGTGTGAGGATGGGAGAGAAAGTGTGAGAGTGAGAGTGCGGATGGGAGAGAGAGTGTGAGAGTGAGAGTGAGGATGGGAGAGAGTGTGAGCGTGAGTGTGAGGTTGGGAGAGAATGTGAGAGTGATAGTGAGGATGGGAGAGAGTGTGAGAGTAAGAATATGAATGTGAGAGAGTGTGAGAGTGAGAATGAGAATGGGAGAGAGTGTGAGAGTGAGAGTAAGAGTGAGAATGGGAGAGATTGTGTGAGAGTGAGGATGAGAAGGGGAGAAAGAGTCTGAGAGTGAGAATGAGAAGGGAAGAGAGTGTGAGAATGAGAGGGAGAGTGTGGATGGGAGATAGAGTGTGAGAGTGAGAGTGAGGATGGGAGAGAGAGTGTGAGAGTGTGAGTGTGGATGGGAGAGTGTGTGAGAGTGAGAATGGTAGCGCGAGTGTGAGAGTGAGAGTGAGTGTGAGGATGGGAGAGAAAGTGTGAGAGGGGGAGTGCAGATGGGAGAGAGAGTGTGAGAGTGAGAGTGAGGATGGGAGAGAGTGTGAGCGTTAGTGTGTGGTTGGGAGAGAATGTGAGAGTCAGGATGGGAGAGAGTGTGAGAGTGACAGTGAGGATGGGAGAGAGAGAGTGTGAGAGTGAGAGTGACGATGGGAGAGAGTGTGAGAGTGAGAGTGAGAGTGAGAATGGGAGAGAGTGTGAGAGTGAGAGTGAGAATGGGAGAGATAGTGTGAAAGTGACAGTGAGAATGACAGAGAGTGTGAGAGTGACAGTGAGGATGACATAGAGTGTGAGAGTGAGAGTGCGAATGGGAGAGAATGTGTGAGAGTGAGAGTGCGGATGGGAGAGAGAGTGTGCGAGAGAGAGTGAGGATGGGAGAGAGTGTGAGAGTGAGAATGAGAATGTGAGAGAGTGTGAGAGTGAGAGTAAGAGTGAGGTTGGGAGAGAGAGTGCGAGAGTGAGAGTGCAAAGGGGAGAGAGAGTGTGAGAGTGAGAATGAGAAGGGAAGAGAGTGTGAGAATGAGAGGAAGAGTGAGGATGGGAGAGAAGTGTGAGAGTGAGAGTGTTGATGGGAGAGAGTGTGAGAGTGAGGATGGGAGAGAGAGTGTGAGAGGGAGAGTGAGTGTGAGGATGGGAGAGAAAGTGTGAGAGTGAGAGTGCGGATGGGAGAGTTAGTGTGAGAGTGAGAGTGAGGATGGGAGAGAGTGTGAGAGTGAGAGTGAGGTTGGGAGAGAGTGTGAGAGTGAGAGTGAGGTTGGGAAGAGTTTGAGAGTGACAGTGAGGATGGGAGAGAGAATGTGAGAGTGAGAGTGAGAGTGAGGATGGGAGAGAGTGTGAGAGTGTGAGTGAAAGTGAGGATGGGAGAGAGAGTGTGAGAGTGAGAGTGAAAGTGAGAATGAGAGAGAGAGAGTGAGAGTGAGAGGGATGTTGGGAGAGAGAGTGTGAGAGTGAGGATGTGAGAGAAAGTGTGAGAGGGACAGTGAGGATGGAAGAGAGAGTGTGAGAGTGAGACTGAGGATGAGCGAGTGAGTGTGAGAGTGAGGATGGGAGAGAGTGTGTGAGAGTGAGAGTGAGAATGGGGAGAGAGTGTGAGAATGAGAGTGAGGATGGGAGAAAGAGATTGAGAGTGACAGTGAGGATGGGAGAGAGAGTGTGAGAGTGAGAGTGAGGATGGGAGAGAGAGTGTGAGAGTGAGTGTGAGGATGAGGTGAGCGAGTGTGAGGGTGAGAGTGAGGATGGGCGAGAGAGTATGAGAGTGAGAGTGAGAATGGGGGAGAGAGTGTGAGAGTGAGAGTGAGGATGGGAGAGAGAGTGTGAGGGTGAGAGTGAGGATGGGAAAGAGAGCGTGAGGGTGAGAGTGAGGATGCGCGAGAGTGTGTGATAGTAAGAGTGAGAATAAGGATCGGAGAGAAAGTGTGAGAGTGAGAGTGAGAATGGGAGAGAAAGTGTGAGAGTGAGAGTGAGAATGGGAGGGAGAGTGTGAGAGTGAGAGTGAGGATGGGAGAGAGTGTGAGACTGAGAGTGAGAGTGATGATGGGAGAGAGAGTGTGAGTGTGAGGATGGGAACGAGTATGAGAGTGAGACTGAGGATGGGAGAGAGAGTGAGTGTGAGGATGGGAGAGAGAGTGTGTGAGTGAGAGTGAGGATCGGAGATTGAGGGTGAGAGATAGAGTGAGGATGGGAGAGAGACTGTGAGAGTGAGAGTGAGGATGGGAGGGAGAGTGTGAGAGTGAGAGTGAACATGGGATGACGAGCGTGAGAGTGAGAGTGAGGATGGGAGAGAGACTGAGAAAGTGAGATAGAGAGTGAGGACGATAGAGAGAGTGTGAGAGTGAGAGTGAGATTGCAGATGGAAGAGAGTGTGAGAGTGAGAGTGCGAATGGGAGAGAGTGTGAGAGTGTGAGTGAGAATCGGAGACAGAGTGAGAGAGTGAGAGTGAGGATGGGAGAGAGAGTATGAGATTGAGACTGAGGATGGGAGAGTGTGTGTGAATGTGAGAGTAAGAGCGAGGATGGGAGAGAGTGTGAGAGTGAGAGTGAGGATGGGAGAAAGAGATTGAGACTGACAGTGAGGATGGGAGAGAGAGTGTGAGAGTGAGAGTGAGGATGGGAGAGAGAGTGTGAGAGTGAGTGTGAGGATGAGGAGAGAGTGTGATGGTGAGAGTGAGGATGGGAGAGAGAGTGTGAGGGTGAGAGTGAGGATGGGAGAGAGAGTGTGAGGGTGAGAGTGAGGATGGGAGAGAGAGTGTGAGGGTGAGAGTGAGGATGGGAGTGTGTGTGTGAGTGTGAGAGTGAGAGTGAGGATGGGAGAGAGAGTGTGAGAGTGATTGTGAGGATGAGGAGAGAGTGTGAGGGTGAGAGTGAGGATGGGCGAGAGTGTGAGAGTGAGAGTGAGAATGGGGAGAGAGTGTGAGAGTGAGAGTGAGGATGGGAGAGAGAGTGTGAGAGTGAGGATGGGCGAGAGAGTGTGAGAATGAGAGTGTGGATGGGAGAGAGTGTGTGAGGGTAAGAGTGACAGTGAGGATGGGAGAGAGAGTGTGAGAGTGAGAGTGAGGATGGGAGAGAGAGTGTGAGAGTGAGTGTGAGGATGAGGAGAGAGTGTGATGGTGAGAGTGAGAATGGGCCAGCGAGTGTGAGAGTGAGAGTGAGAATGGGGGAGAGAGTGTGAGAGTGAGAGTGAGGATGGGAGAGAGAGTGTGAGGGTGAGAGTGAGGATGGGAGAGAGAGTGTGAGGGTGAGAGTGAGGATGGGAGAGAGAGTGTGAGATTGAGAGTGAGGATGGGAGTGTGTGTGTGAGTGTGAGAGTGAGAGTGAGGATGGGAGAGAGAGTGTGAGAGTGATTGTGAGGATGAGGAGAGAGTGTGAGGGTGAGAGTGAGGATGGGCGAGAGTGTGAGAGTGAGAGTGAGAATGGGGAGAGAGTGTGAGAGTGAGAGTGAGGATGGGAGAGAGAGTGTGAGAGTGAGGATGGGCGAGAGAGTGTGAGAATGAGAGTGTGGATGGGAGAGAGTGTGTGAGGGTAAGAGTGACAGTGAGGATGGGAGAGAGAGTGTGAGAGTGAGTGTGAGGATGAGGAGAGCGAGTGTGAGGGTGAGAGTGAGGATGGGCGAGAGAGTATGAGAGTGAGAGTGAGAATGGGGGAGAGAGTGTGAGAGTGAGGATGGGAGAGAGAGTGTGAGGGTGAGAGTGAGGATGGGAGAGAGAGTATGAGAGTGAGAGTGAGAATGGGGGAGAGAGTGTGAGTGAGAGTGAGGTTCGGAGAGAAAGTGTGAGAGTGAGAATGGGAGAGAAAGTGTGAGAGTGAGAGTGAGAATGGGAGAGAGTGTGAGAGTGAGAGTGAGGATGGGAGGGAGAGTGTGAGAGTGAGAGTGAGGATCGGAGAGTGAGGGTGAGAGTGAGGATGGGAGAGAGACTGTGAGAGTGAGAGTGAGGATGGGAGGGAGAGTGTGAGAGTGAGAGTGAGAATGGGATGTCGAGCATGAGAGTGAGAGTGAGTATGGGAGAGAGTGAGAAAGGGAGATAGAGAGTGAGGACGATAGAGAGAGTGTGAGAGTAAGAGTGAGATTGCGGATGGGAGAGAGTGTGAGAGTGAAAGTGCGAATGGGAGAGAGTGTGAGTGTGTGAGTGAGAATCGGAGACAGAGTGAGAGAGTGAGAGTGAGGATGGGAGAGAGAGTGTGAGATTGAGAGAGAGGATGGAAGAGTGCGTGTGTGTGTGAGAGTGAGAGCGAGGATGGGAGAGAGTGTGAGAGTGAGAGTGAGGATGGGAGAAAGAGATTGAGAGTGACAGTGAGGATGGGAGAGAGAGTGTGAGATTGAGAGTGAGGATGGGAGAGAGAGTGTGAGACTGAGTGTGAGGATGAGGAGAGAGTGTGAGGGTGAGAGTGAGGATGGGCGAGAGAGTGTGAGAGTGAGAGTGGGAATGGGGAGAGAGTGTGAGAGTGAGAGTGAGGATGGGAGAGAGAGTGTGAGGGTGAGAGTGAGGATGGGAGAGAGAGTGTGAGGGTGAGAGTGAGGATGGGAGAGAGAGTGTGAGATTGAGAGTGAGGATGGGAGTGTGAGTGTGAGGGTGAGAGTGAGAGTGAGGATGGGAGAGAGAGTGTGAGAGTGAGTGTGAGGATGAGGTTAGAGTGTGAGGGTGAGAGTGAGGATGAGCGAGAGAGTGTGAGAGTGAGAGTGAGAATGGGGGAGAGAGTGTGATAGTGAGAGTGAGGATGGGAGAGAGAGTGTGAGGGTGAGAGTGAGGATGGGAGTGAGAGTGTGAGAGTGAGAGTGAGGATGGGAGAGAGAGTGTGAGGGTGAGAGTGAGGATGGGAGAGAGAGTGAGGGTGAGAGTGAGAATGGACGAGAGTGTGAGATAGTAAGAGTGAGAATAAGGATCGGAGAGAACGTGTGAGAGTGAGAGTGAGAATGGGACAGAAAGTGTGAGAGGGATAGTGAGGATGGGAGAGAGAGTGTGAGGGTGAGAGTGAGGATGGGAGAGAGAGTGTGAGATTGAGAGTGAGGATGGGAGTGTGAGTGTGAGGGTGAGAGTGAGAGTGAGGATGGGAGTGAGAGTGTGAGAGTGAGAGTGGGAATGGGGAGAGAGTGTGAGAGTGAGAGTGAGGATGGTAGAGAGAGTGTGAGGGTGAGAGTGAGGATGGGAGAGAGAGTGTGAGGGTGAGAGTGAGGATGGGAGAGAGAGTGTGAGATTGAGAGTGAGGATGGGAGTGTGAGTGTGAGGGTGAGAGTGAGAGTGAGGATGGGAGAGAGAGTGTGAGAGTGAGTGTGAGGATGAGGTTAGAGTGTGAGGGTGAGAGTGAGGATGAGCGAGAGAGTGTGAGAGTGAGAGTGAGAATGGGGGAGAGAGTGTGAGAGTGAGAGTGAGGATGGGAGAGAGAGTGTGAGGGTGAGAGTGAGGATGGGAGTGAGAGTGTGAGAGTGAGAGTGAGGATGGGAGAGAGAGTGTGAGGGTGAGAGTGAGGATGGGAGAGAGAGTGAGGGTGAGAGTGAGAATGGACGAGAGTGTGAGATAGTAAGAGTGAGAATAAGGATCGGAGAGAACGTGTGAGAGTGAGAGTGAGAATGGGACAGAAAGTGTGAGAGGGATAGTGAGGATGGAAGAAAGTGTGTGAGAGTGAGACTGAGGATGGGAGAGAGAGTGTGAGAGTGCGGATGGTAGACAGTGTGGGAGAGTGAGAGTGAGGATGGGGGAGAGAGTGTGAGAATGAGAGTGTGGATGGGAGAGAGTGTCTGAGGGTAAGAGTGACAGTGAGGATGGGCGAGAGAGTTTTAGAGTTAGAGTGAGGATGGGAGAGAGTGTGAGAGTGAGAGTGAGGATGGGAGAGAGAGTGTGAGAGTGAGGATGGGAGAAAGAGAGTGAGAGTGAGAGTGAGGATGGGCGAGAGAGTGTATGAGAGTGAGAGTGAGGATGGGAGAGAGAGTGTGAGAGTGAGAGTGAGGATGGGAGAGAGAGTGTGAGAGGGACAGTGAGGATGGGAGAGAGAGTGTGAGAGTGAGATTAAGGATCGGAGAGAGAGGGTGAGAGTGAGAGTGAGGATGGGAGAGAGACTGTGAGAGTGAGAGTGAGGATGGGAGGGAGAGTGTGAGAGTGAGAGTGAGGATGGGATGTCGAGCATGAGAGTGAGAGTGAGTATGGGAGAGAGAGTGAGAAAGGGAGATAGAGAGTGAGGACGATAGAGAGATTGTGAGAGTGAGAGTGAGATTGCGGATGGGAGAGAGTGTGAGAGTGAAAGTGCGAATGGGAGAGAGTGTGAGTGAGAATCGGAGACAGAGTGAGAGAGTGAGAGTGAGGATGGGAGAGAGAGTGTGAGATTGAGAGTGAGGATGGAAGAGTGTGTGTGAGTGTGAGAGTGAGAGCGAGGATGGGAGAGAGTGTGAGAGTGAGAGTGAGGATGGGAGAAAGAGATTGAGAGTGACAGTGAGGATGGGAGAGAGAGTGTGAGAGTGAGAGTGAGGATGGGAGAGAGAGTGTGAGACTGAGTGTGAGGATGAGGAGAGAGTGTGAGGGTGAGAGTGAGGATGGGCGAGAGAGTGTGAGAGTGAGAGTGAGAATGGGGGAGAGAGTGTGAGAGTGAGAGTGAGGATGGTAGAGAGAGTGTGAGGGTGAGAGTGAGGATGGGAGAGAGAGTGTGAGATTGAGAGTGAGGATGGGAGTGTGTGTGTGAGTGTGAGAGTGAGAGTGAGGATGGGAGAGAAAGTGTGAGAGTGAGTGTGAGGATGAGGTTGGAGTGTGAGGGTGAGAGTGAGGATGGGCGAGAGAGTGTGAGAGTGAGAGTGAGAATGGGGGAGAGCGTGTGAGAGTGAGAGTGAGGATGGGAGAGAGAGTGTGAGGGTGAGAATGAGGATGGGAGTGAGAGTGAGGGTGAGAGTGAGGATGGGCAAGAGTGTGAGATAGTAAGAGTGAGAAGAAGGATCGGAGAGAAAGTGTGAGAGTGAGAGTGAGAATGGGACAGAAAGTGTGAGAGGGATAGTGAGGATGGAAGAAAGTGTGTGAGAGTGAGACTGAGGATGGGAGAGAAAGTGTGAGAGTGAGGATGGTAGACAGTGTGTGAGAGTGAGAGTGAGGATGGGGGAGAGAGTGTGAGAATGAGAGTGTGGATGGGAGAGAGTGTGTGAGGGTAAGAGTGACAGTGAGGATGGGTGAGACAGTTTTAGAGTTAGAGTGAGGATGGGAGAGAGTGTGAGAGTGAGAGTGAGGATGGGAGAGAGAGTGTGAGAGTGAGGATGGGAGAAAGAGAGTGAGAGTGAGAGTGAGGATGGGCGAGAGAGTGTGTGAGAGAGAGAGTGAGGATCGGAGAGAGAGGGTGAGAGTGAGAGTGAGGATGGGAGAGAGACTGTGAGAGTGAGAGTGAGGATGGGAGAGAGAGTGTGAGAGTGAGAGTGAGCATGGGATGAAGAGCGTGAGAGTGAGGATGGGAGGGAGGGTGAGAAAGGGAGAGTGAGAGTGAGGATGCGAATGGGAGATGGTGTGAGAGTGTGAGTGTGAATCTGAGACAGAGTGAGAGAGTGTGAGTGAGGATGGGAAAGAGAGTGTGAGATTGATAGTGAGGATGGGAGAGAGTGTGTGAGGGTGAGAGTGACAGTGAGGATGGACGAGAGAGTGTGAGAGTGAGAGTGAGGATGGGAGAGAGAGTGTGAGAGGGAGAGTGAGGATGGGAGAGTGTATGAGAGTGAGAGTGAGGATGGGAGAGAGAGTGTGAGAGTGAGAGTGAGGATGGGAGAGAGAGTGTGAGAGGGAGAGTGAGGATGGGAGAGAGAGTGTGAGAGTGAGAGTAAGGATCGGAGAGAGAGGGTGAGAGTGAGAGTGAGGATGGGAGAGAGAATGTGAGAATGAGAGTGAGGATTCGAGAAAGGGAGTGAGTGTGAGGATGGGAGAGAGTGTGAGAGTCAGAGTGAGAGTGAGGATGGAAGAGAGAGTGTGAGAGTGAGAATGAAAGAGAGTGTGACATTGTGAGTGAGGATGGGAGAGAGAGTGTGAGAGTGAGGATGGGAGAGAAAGTGTGAGAGGGACAGTGAGGATGGAAAGCGTGAGAATGAGGATGGGAGGGACGGTGAGAAAGGTAGAGTGAGAGTGAGGATGATAGAGAGGGTATGAGAGTGAGAGTGAGATTGCGGATGGGAGAGAGTGTGAGAGTGAGAGTGCGAATGGGAGAGAGTCTGAGAGTGTGAGTGAGAATCTGAGACAGAGTGCGAGCATGACAGTGAGGATGGGAGAGAGAGTGTGAGATTGAGAGTGAGGATGGGAAAGAGAGTGTGAGAGTGAGCGTGAGGATCGGAGAGAGAGGGTGAGAGTGAGAGTGACGATTGAGAGAGAGACTGTGTGAGTGAGAGTGAGGATGGGATGAATAGCGTGAGAGTGAGAGTGAGGATGGGAGAGTGAGTGTGAGTGTGCCAGCGAAGATGGAGAGAGAGTTTGAGAGTGAGAGTGAGGATGGGAGAGAGTGTGAGAGTGAGAGTGAGGATTCGAGAAAGGGAGTGAGTGTGAGGATGGGAGAGAGTGTGAGAGTCAGAGTGAGAGTGAGGATGGAAGAGAGAGTGTGAGAGTGAGAATGAAAGAGAGTGTGACATTGTGAGTGAGGATGGGAGAGAGAGTGTGAGAGTGAGGATGGGAGAGAAAGTGTGAGAGGGACAGTGAGGATGGAAGAGAGAGTGTGAGAGTGAGACTGAGGATAGGAGAGGGATTGTGAGAGTGAGGGTGGACGAGAGTGTGTGAGAGTGAGAGTGAGGATGGAGGAGAGAGTGTGAGAGTGAGAGTGCGAATGGGAGAGAGTGGGAGAGTGTGAGGGTGACAGTGAGGATGGGCAAGAAAGTGTGAGTGTTAGAGTGAGAATGAGAGAGAGTGTGAGAGTGAGAGTGAGGATGGGAGGGAGAGTGTGAGAGTGAGAGTGAGGATGGGATGTCGAGCATGAGAGTGAGAGTGAGTATGGGAGAGAGAGTGAGAAAGGGAGATAGAGAGTGAGGACGATAGAGAGATTGTGAGAGTGAGAGTGAGATTGCGGATGGGAGAGAGTGTGAGAGTGAAAGTGCGAATGGGAGAGAGTGTGAGTGAGAATCGGAGACAGAGTGAGAGAGTGAGAGTGAGGATGGGAGAGAGAGTGTGAGATTGAGAGTGAGGATGGAAGAGTGTGTGTGAGTGTGAGAGTGAGAGCGAGGATGGGAGAGAGTGTGAGAGTGAGAGTGAGGATGGGAGAAAGAGATTGAGAGTGACAGTGAGGATGGGAGAGAGAGTGTGAGAGTGAGAGTGAGGATGGGAGAGAGAGTGTGAGACTGAGTGTGAGGATGAGGAGAGAGTGTGAGGGTGAGAGTGAGGATGGGCGAGAGAGTGTGAGAGTGAGAGTGAGAATGGGGGAGAGAGTGTGAGAGTGAGAGTGAGGATGGGAGAGAGAGTGTGAGGGTGAGAGTGAGGATGGGAGAGAGAGTGTGAGATTGAGAGTGAGGATGGGAGTGTGTGTGTGAGTGTGAGAGTGAGAGTGAGGATGGGAGAGAAAGTGTGAGAGTGAGTGTGAGGATGAGGTTGGAGTGTGAGGGTGAGAGTGAGGATGGGCGAGAGAGTGTGAGAGTGAGAGTGAGAATGGGGGAGAGCGTGTGAGAGTGAGAGTGAGGATGGGAGAGAGAGTGTGAGGGTGAGAGTGAGGATGGGAGAGAGAGTGTGAGGGTGAGAGTGAGGATGGGAGAGAGAGTGTGAGATTGAGAGTGAGGATGGGAGTGTGTGTGTGAGTGTGAGAGTGAGAGTGAGGATGGGAGAGAGAGTGTGAGAGTGATTGTGAGGATGAGGAGAGAGTGTGAGGGTGAGAGTGAGGATGGGCGAGAGTGTGAGAGTGAGAGTGAGAATGGGGAGAGAGTGTGAGAGTGAGAGTGAGGATGGGAGAGAGAGTGTGAGAGTGAGGATGGGCGAGAGAGTGTGAGAATGAGAGTGTGGATGGGAGAGAGTGTGTGAGGGTAAGAGTGACAGTGAGGATGGGAGAGAGAGTGTGAGAGTGAGTGTGAGGATGAGGAGAGCGAGTGTGAGGGTGAGAGTGAGGATGGGCGAGAGAGTATGAGAGTGAGAGTGAGAATGGGGGAGAGAGTGTGAGAGTGAGGATGGGAGAGAGAGTGTGAGGGTGAGAGTGAGGATGGGAGAGAGAGTATGAGAGTGAGAGTGAGAATGGGGGAGAGAGTGTGAGTGAGAGTGAGGTTCGGAGAGAAAGTGTGAGAGTGAGAATGGGAGAGAAAGTGTGAGAGTGAGAGTGAGAATGGGAGAGAGTGTGAGAGTGAGAGTGAGAGTGAGGATGGGAGGGAGAGTGTGAGAGTGAGAGTGAGGATCGGAGAGTGAGGGTGAGAGTGAGGATGGGAGAGAGACTGTGAGAGTGAGAGTGAGGATGGGAGGGAGAGTGTGAGAGTGAGAGTGAGAATGGGATGTCGAGCATGAGAGTGAGAGTGAGTATGGGAGAGAGTGAGAAAGGGAGATAGAGAATGAGGACGATAGAGAGAGTGTGAGAGTAAGAGTGAGATTGCGGATGGGAGAGAGTGTGAGAGTGAAAGTGCGAATGGGAGAGAGTGTGAGTGTGTGAGTGAGAATCGGAGACAGAGTGAGAGAGTGAGAGTGAGGATGGGAGAGAGAGTGTGAGATTGAGAGTGAGGATGGAAGAGTGCGTGTGTGTGTGAGAGTGAGAGCGAGGATGGGAGAGAGTGTGAGAGTGAGAGTGAGGATGGGAGAAAGAGATTGAGAGTGACAGTGAGGATGGGAGAGAGAGTGTGAGATTGAGAGTGAGGATGGGAGAGAGAGTGTGAGACTGAGTGTGAGGATGAGGAGAGAGTGTGAGGGTGAGAGTGAGGATGGGCGAGAGAGTGTGAGAGTGAGAGTGGGAATGGGGAGAGAGTGTGAGAGTGAGAGTGAGGATGGGAGAGAGAGTGTGAGGGTGAGAGTGAGGATGGGAGAGAGAGTGTGAGGGTGAGAGTGAGGATGGGAGAGAGAGTGTGAGATTGAGAGTGAGGATGGGAGTGTGAGTGTGAGGGTGAGAGTGAGAGTGAGGATGGGAGAGAGAGTGTGAGAGTGAGTGTGAGGATGAGGTTAGAGTGTGAGGGTGAGAGTGAGGATGAGCGAGAGAGTGTGAGAGTGAGAGTGAGAATGGGGGAGAGAGTGTGAGAGTGAGAGTGAGGATGGGAGAGAGAGTGTGAGGGTGAGAGTGAGGATGGGAGTGAGAGTGTGAGAGTGAGAGTGAGGATGGGAGAGAGAGTGTGAGGGTGAGAGTGAGGATGGGAGAGAGAGTGAGGGTGAGAGTGAGAATGGACGAGAGTGTGAGATAGTAAGAGTGAGAATAAGGATCGGAGAGAACGTGTGAGAGTGAGAGTGAGAATGGGACAGAAAGTGTGAGAGGGATAGTGAGGATGGAAGAAAGTGTGTGAGAGTGAGACTGAGGATGGGAGAGAGAGTGTGAGAGTGCGGATGGTAGACAGTGTGTGAGAGTGAGAGTGAGGATGGGGGAGAGAGTGTGAGAATGAGAGTGTGGATGGGAGAGAGTGTGTGAGGGTAAGAGTGACAGTGAGGATGGGCGAGAGAGTTTTAGAGTTAGAGTGAGGATGGGAGAGAGTGTGAGAGTGAGAGTGAGGATGGGAGAGAGAGTGTGAGAGTGAGGATGGGAGAAAGAGAGTGAGAGTGAGAGTGAGGATGGGCGAGAGAGTGTGTGAGAGAGAGTGAGGATCGGAGAGAGAGGGTGAGAGTGAGAGTGAGGATGGGAGAGAGACTGTGAGAGTGAGAGTGAGGATGGGAGAGAGAGTGTGAGAGTGAGAGTGAGCATGGGATGAAGAGCGTGAGAGTGAGGATGGGAGGGAGGGTGAGAAAGGGAGAGTGAGAGTGAGGATGATAGTGAGAGTGTGAGAGTGAGAGTGAGATTGCAGATGGGAGAGAGTGTGAGAGTGAGAGTGCGAATGGGAGATGGTGTGAGAGTGTTAGTGTGAATCTGAGACAGAGTGAGAGAGTGTGAGTGAGGATGGGAAAGAGAGTGTGAGATTGATAGTGAGGATGGGAGAGAGTGTGTGAGGGTGAGAGTGAGAGAGAGGATGGACGAGAGAGTGTGAGAGTGAGAGTGAGGATGGGAGAGTGTATGAGAGTGAGAGTGAGGATGGGAGAGAGAGTGTGAGAGTGAGAGTGAGGATGGGAGAGAGAGTGTGAGAGGGACAGTGAGGATGGGAGAGAGAGTGTGAGAGTGAGAGTAAGGATCGGAGAGAGAGGGTGAGAGTGAGAGTGAGGATGGGAGAGAGACTGTGAGAGTGAGAGTGAGGATGGGAGGGAGAGTGTGAGAGTGAGAGTGAGGATGGGATGTCGAGCATGAGAGTGAGAGTGAGTATGGGAGAGAGAGTGAGAAAGGGAGATAGAGAGTGAGGACGATAGAGAGATTGTGAGAGTGAGAGTGAGATTGCGGATGGGAGAGAGTGTGAGAGTGAAAGTGCGAATGGGAGAGAGTGTGAGTGAGAATCGGAGACAGAGTGAGAGAGTGAGAGTGAGGATGGGAGAGAGAGTGTGAGATTGAGAGTGAGGATGGAAGAGTGTGTGTGAGTGTGAGAGTGAGAGCGAGGATGGGAGAGAGTGTGAGAGTGAGAGTGAGGATGGGAGAAAGAGATTGAGAGTGACAGTGAGGATGGGAGAGAGAGTGTGAGAGTGAGAGTGAGGATGGGAGAGAGAGTGTGAGACTGAGTGTGAGGATGAGGAGAGAGTGTGAGGGTGAGAGTGAGGATGGGCGAGAGAGTGTGAGAGTGAGAGTGAGAATGGGGGAGAGAGTGTGAGAGTGAGAGTGAGGATGGGAGAGAGAGTGTGAGGGTGAGAGTGAGGATGGGAGAGAGAGTGTGAGATTGAGAGTGAGGATGGGAGTGTGTGTGTGAGTGTGAGAGTGAGAGTGAGGATGGGAGAGAGAGTGTGAGGGTGAGAATGAGGATGGGAGTGAGAGTGAGGGTGAGAGTGAGGATGGGCAAGAGTGTGAGATAGTAAGAGTGAGAAGAAGGATCGGAGAGAAAGTGTGAGAGTGAGAGTGAGAATGGGACAGAAAGTGTGAGAGGGATAGTGAGGATGGAAGAAAGTGTGTGAGAGTGAGACTGAGGATGGGAGAGAGAGTGTGAGAGTGAGGATGGTAGACAGTGTGTGAGAGTGAGAGTGAGGATGGGGGAGAGAGTGTGAGAATGAGAGTGTGGATGGGAGAGAGTGTGTGAGGGTAAGAGTGACAGTGAGGATGGGTGAGACAGTTTTAGAGTTAGAGTGAGGATGGGAGAGAGTGTGAGAGTGAGAGTGAGGATGGGAGAGAGAGTGTGAGAGTGAGGATGGGAGAAAGAGAGTGAGAGTGAGAGTGAGGATGGGCGAGAGAGTGTGTGAGAGAGAGAGTGAGGATCGGAGAGAGAGGGTGAGAGTGAGAGTGAGGATGGGAGAGAGACTGTGAGAGTGAGAGTGAGGATGGGAGAGAGAGTGTGAGAGTGAGAGTGAGCATGGGATGAAGAGCGTGAGAGTGAGGATGGGAGGGAGGGTGAGAAAGGGAGAGTGAGAGTGAGGATGCGAATGGGAGATGGTGTGAGAGTGTGAGTGTGAATCTGAGACAGAGTGAGAGAGTGTGAGTGAGGATGGGAAAGAGAGTGTGAGATTGATAGTGAGGATGGGAGAGAGTGTGTGAGGGTGAGAGTGACAGTGAGGATGGACGAGAGAGTGTGAGAGTGAGAGTGAGGATGGGAGAGAGAGTGTGAGAGGGAGAGTGAGGATGGGAGAGTGTATGAGAGTGAGAGTGAGGATGGGAGAGAGAGTGTGAGAGTGAGAGTGAGGATGGGAGAGAGAGTGTGAGAGGGAGAGTGAGGATGGGAGAGAGAGTGTGAGAGTGAGAGTAAGGATCGGAGAGAGAGGGTGAGAGTGAGAGTGAGGATGGGAGAGAGAATGTGAGAATGAGAGTGAGGATTCGAGAAAGGGAGTGAGTGTGAGGATGGGAGAGAGTGTGAGAGTCAGAGTGAGAGTGAGGATGGAAGAGAGAGTGTGAGAGTGAGAATGAAAGAGAGTGTGACATTGTGAGTGAGGATGGGAGAGAGAGTGTGAGAGTGAGGATGGGAGAGAAAGTGTGAGAGGGACAGTGAGGATGGAGAGCGTGAGAATGAGGATGGGAGGGACGGTGAGAAAGGTAGAGTGAGAGTGAGGATGATAGAGAGGGTATGAGAGTGAGAGTGAGATTGCGGATGGGAGAGAGTGTGAGAGTGAGAGTGCGAATGGGAGAGAGTATGAGAGTGTGAGTGAGAATCTGAGACAGAGTGCGAGCATGACAGTGAGGATGGGAGAGAGAGTGTGAGATTGAGAGTGAGGATGGGAGAGAGAGTGTGAGAGTGAGCGTGAGGATCGGAGAGAGAGGGTGAGAGTGAGAGTGACGATTGAGAGAGAGACTGTGTGAGTGAGAGTGAGGATGGGATGAATAGCGTGAGAGTGAGAGTGAGGATGGGAGAGTGAGTGTGAGTGTGCCAGCGAAGATGGAGAGAGAGTTTGAGAGTGAGAGTGAGGATGGGAGAGAGTGTGAGAGTGAGAGTGAGGATTCGAGAAAGGGAGTGAGTGTGAGGATGGGAGAGAGTGTGAGAGTCAGAGTGAGAGTGAGGATGGAAGAGAGAGTGTGAGAGTGAGAATGAAAGAGAGTGTGACATTGTGAGTGAGGATGGGAGAGAGAGTGTGAGAGTGAGGATGGGAGAGAAAGTGTGAGAGGGACAGTGAGGATGGAAGAGAGAGTGTGAGAGTGAGACTGAGGATAGGAGAGGGATTGTGAGAGTGAGGGTGGACGAGAGTGTGTGAGAGTGAGAGTGAGGATGGAGGAGAGAGTGTGAGAGTGAGAGTGCGAATGGGAGAGAGTGGGAGAGTGTGAGGGTGACAGTGAGGATGGGCAAGAAAGTGTGAGTGTTAGAGTGAGAATGAGAGAGAGTGTGAGAGTGAGAGTGAGGATGGGAGAGAGAGTGTGAGAGGGAGAGTGAGGATGGGAGAGAGAGTGTGAGAGTGAGAGTAAGGATCGGAGAGAGAGGGTGAGAGTGAGAGTGAGGATGGGAGAGAGAATGTGACAGTGAGAGTGAGGATGGGAGAGAGAGTGTGAGAGTGACAGCGAGGATGGGCGAGAGTGTGAGAGTGAGAGTGAGGACGGGAGAGAGTGTGAGAGTGAGAGTGAGGATGGGACAGAGAGTGTGAGAGTGAGAGTGAGGATGGGAGAACGAAAGTGAGAGTGAGGATGGGAGAGAGAGTTTGAGAGTGATGATCTGAGGGAGAGGGGGAGAGTCAGAGTGAGGATGGGAGAGAGACTGTGAGAGTGAGAGTGAGGATGGGAGAAAGAGTGTGAGAGTGAGAGTGAGCATGGGATGAAGAGCGTGAGAGTGAGAGTGAGGATGGGATAGAGAGTATGAGGGTGAGAGTGAGGATGGGAGAGTGAGTGTGAGAGTGACAGCGAGGATGGGAAATAGAGTGTGAGAGTGAGAGTGAGGATGAGGAGAGCGAGCATGAGAGTGACAGTGAGGATGGGTGTGAGAGTATGAGATTGAGAGTGAGGATGGGAGAGAGAGTGTGAGAGTGAGAGTGAGAATGGGAGAGAGAGTGTGAGAGTGAGAGTGAGCATGGGAGAGAGAGTGTGAGAGTGAGAGTGAGGATGGGAGAGAGTGTGAGAGTGAGAGTGAGGATGGGAGAAAGAGTTTGAGAGTGAGAGTGAGAATGGCGGGAGAGTGAGAGAGTGAGAGTGAGGATGGGAGAGACAGTGTGATAGTAAGAGTGAGAATGAGGATGAGGAGAGATAGTATGAGTGAGAATGAGGATGGGAGAGAAAGTGTGAGAGTGAGAGTGAGAAAGGGAGTGAAAGTGTGAGATTGAGAGTGAGAATGGGAGAGAGAGTGTGAGAGTGAGAGTGAGCATGGGATGAATAGCGTGTGAGTGAGAGTGAGGATGGGAGAGTGAATGTGAGTGTGACAGCGAAGATGGAGAGACAGTGTAAGAGTGAGAGTGAGGATGAGCAGAGAGAGTGTGAGAGTGACAGTGAGGATGGGCGAGAGAGTGTGAGAGTGAGAGTGAGGATGGGAGAGAGTGTGAGAGTGAGAGTGAGGATGGGAGAAAGAGTGTGAGAATGAGAGTGAGGATTCGAGAAAGGGAGTGTGAGTGAGGATCGGAGAGAGAGGGTGAGAGTGAGAGTGAGGATGGGATAGAGAGTGTGAGGGTGAGAGTGAGGATGGAAGAGTCAGTGTGAGAGTGACAGCGAGGATGGGAGATAGAGTGTGAGAGTGAGAGTGAGGATGAGGAGAGAGACCGTGAGAGTGACAGTGAGGATGTGTGAGAGAGTATGAGTGTGAGAGTGAGGATGGGAGAGAGTGTGAGAGTGAGAGTGAGGATCGGAGAGAGAGGGTGAGAGTGAGAGTGAGGATGGGAGAGACACTGAGAGTGAGAGTGAGGATCGGAGAGAGAGGGTGAGAGTGAGAGTGAGGATGGGAGAGAGACTCTGAGAGTGAGAGTGAGGATGGGAGAGAGAAAGTGAGAGTGAGAGTGAGCATGGGATGAAGAGCGTGTGAGTGAGAGTGAGGATGGGATAGAGAGTGTGAGGGTGAGAGTGAGGATGGGAGAGTGTGTGTGAGAGTGACAGCGAGGATGGGAGATAGAGTGTGAGAGTGAGAGTGAGGATGAGGAGAGAGAGTGTGAGAGTGACAGTGAGGATGGGCGAGAGAGTATGAGAGTGAGAGTGAGGATGGGAGAGAGTGTGTGAGTCAGAGTGAGGATGGGAGAGAGATTGTGAGAGTGAGAGTGAGGATGGGAGAAAGAGAGTGAGATTGAGGATGGGAGAGAGAGTGTGAGAGTGAGAGTGAGGATAAGAGAGCGAGGGTGAGAGTGAGAGTGAGGATGGGAGAGAGAGTGTGAGAGTGAGAGTGAGCATGGGATGAAGAGCGTGAGAGTGAGAGTGAGGATGGGAGAGAGGGTGTGAGGATGAGAGTGAGGATGGGAGAGTGTGAGAGTGACAGCGAGGATGGGAGAGAGAGTGTGAGAGTGAGAGTGAGAATGGGCGAGAGAGTGTGAGAGTGAGAGTGAGGATGGGAGAGTGAGTGTGAGGGTGACAGCGAGGATGGGAGAGAGAGTGTGAGAGTGAGAGTGAGAATGGGGGAGAGAGTGTGAGAGTGAGAGTGAGGATGGGAGAGTGAGTGTGAGAGTGAGAGTGAGGATGGGAGCGAGAGTGTGAGAGTGAGAGTGATGATGGGAGAGAGAGAGTGAGAGTGAGAGTGAGGATCGGACAGAGAGTGTGTGAGAGTGAGATTGAGGATGGGAGAGAGTGTGAGAGTGAGAGTGAGAGTGAGGATGGGAGAGTGACTGTGAGAGTGAGAGTGAGGATGATAGAGAGAGTGTGAGAGTGAGAGTGAGGTTGCGGATGGGAGAGAGTGTGAGAGTGAGAGTGCGAAAGGGAGAGAGTGTGAGAGTGTGAGTGAGAATCTGAGACAGAGTGAGAGAGTGAGAGTGAGGATGGGAGAGAGAGTGTGAGATTGAGTGTGAGGATGGGAGAGAATGTGTGAGGGTGAGAATGACAGTGAGGATGGTCGAGAGAGTGTGAGAGTGAGTGTGAGGACGGGAGAGAGAATGAGAGTGAGAGTGAGGATGGGAGAGAGAGTGTGAGAGTGAGAGTGAGGATGGGAGAAAGAGATTGAGAGTGAGAGTGAGAATGGCAGAGAGAGTGTGAGAGTGAGAGTGAGGATCGGAGAGAGAGGGTGAGAGTGAGAGTGAGGATGGGAGAGACACTGTGAGAGTGAGAGTGAGGATCGGAGAGAGAGGGTGAGAGTGAGAGTGAGGATGGGAGAGAGACTGTGAGAGTGAGAGTGAGAATGGGAGAGAGAGAGTGAGAGTGAGAGTGAGCATGGGATGAAGAGCGTGAGAGTGAGAGTGAGGATGGGATAGAGAGTGTGAGGGTGAGAGTGAGGATGGGAGAGTGTGTGTGAGAGTGACAGTGAGGATGGGAGATAGAGTGTGAGAGTGAGAGTGAGGATGAGGAGAGAGAGTGTGAGAGTGACAGTGAGGATGGGCGAGAGAGTATGAGAGTGAGAATGAGAATGGGAGAGAGTGTGAGAGTGAGAGTGAGCATGGGAGAGAGAGTGTGAGAGTGAGAGTGAGGATGGGAGAGAGTGTGAGTGTGAGAGTGAGGATGGGAGAGAGAGTGTGAGAGTGAGAGTGAGGATGGGAGAAAGAGAGTGAGATTGAGGATGGGAGAGAGAGTGTGAGAGTGAGAGTGAGGATCGGAGAGAGAGGGTGAGAGTGAGAGTGAGGATGGGAGAGAGACTGTGAGAGTGAGAGTGAGGATGGGAGAGAGAGTGTGAGAGTGAGAGTGAGCATGGGATGAAGAGCGTGAGAGTGAGAGTGAGGATGGGATAGAGAGTATGAGGGTAAGAGTGAGGATGGGAGAGTGAATGTGAGAGTGACAGCGAGGATGGGAAATAGAGTGTGAGAGTGAGAGTGAGGATGAGGAGAGCGAGCGTGAGAGTGTCAGTGAGGATGGGCGAGAGAGTATGAGATTGAGAGTGAGGATGGGAGAGAGAGTGTGAGAGTGAGAGTGAGAATAAGAGAGCGAGGATGAGAGTGAGAGTGAGGATGGGAGAGAGAGTGTGAGAGTGAGAGTGAGAATGGGAGAGAGAGTGTGAGAGTGAAAGTGAGCATGGGAGAGAGAGTGAGAGAGTAAGAGTGAGGATCGGAGAGACAGGGTGAGAGTGAGTGTGCGGATGGGAGAGAGAGTGTGAGAGTGAGAGTGAGGATGGGAGATTTTGAGAGTGAGAGTGAGAATGGTGGGAGAGTGAGAGAGTGAGAGTGAGGATGGGAGAGAGAGTGTGATAGTAAGAGTGAGAATGAGGATGAGGAGAGAAAGTTTGAGTGAGAATGAGATTGGTAGAGAAAGTGTGAGAGTGAGAGTGAGAAAGGGAGTGAATGTGTGAGATTGAGAGTGAGAATGGGAGAGTGTGTGAGGGTGAGAGTGAGTGTGAGGATAGGAGGGAGAGTGTGAGAGTGAGAATGAGGATGGGAGAGAGATTGTGAGAGTGAGAGTGAGGATGGGAGAAAGAGAGTGAGAGTAAGGATGGGAGAGAGAGTGTGAGAGTGAGAGTGAGGATCAGAGAGTGGTTGAGAGTGAGAGTGAGGATGGAAGAGAGAGTGTGAGAGTGAGGATGGGAGAGAGAGTGTGAGAGTGAGAGTGAGATTGTGGATGGGAAACAGTGTGAGAGTGAGAGTGCGAATGGGAGAGAGTGTGTGAGTGTGAGTGAGAATCGGAGACAGAGTGAGAGAGTGAGAGTGAGGATGGGAGAGAGAGTGTGAGATTGAGAGTGAGAATGGGAGAGTGTGTGTGAGGGTGAGAGTGACAGTGAGGATGGGCGAGCGAGTGTGAGAGTGAGAGTGAGGATGGGAGAGAGTGTGAGAGTGAGACTGTGAATGGGAGAAAGAGATTGAGAGTGAGATTGAGAATGGGATAGAGAGTGTGAGAGTGAGAGTGAGGATGGGAGAGAGACTGTGAGAGTGAGAGTTAGGATGGGAGAGAGAGTGTGAGAGAGAGTGTGAGAGTGAGAGTGAGCATGGGATGAAGAGCGTGAGAGTGAGAGTGAGGATGGGAGAGAGAGTGTGAGTGTAAGAGTGAGGATGGGAGAGTGAGTGTGAGAGTGACAGCGAGGATGGGAGAGAGAGTGTGAGAGTGAGAGTGAGGATGAGCAGAGAGAGTGTGAGAGTGAGAGTGAGGATGGGCGAGAGAGTGTGAGAGTGAGAGTGAGGATGGGAGAGAGTGTGAGTGTGAGAGTGAGGATGGGAGAGAGAGCGTGAGAGTGAGAGTGAGGATGGGAGAGAGAGAGTGAGAGTGGGGATGAGGACAGAGAGTGTGTTGGTGAGTGTCAGGATGGGCGAGAGAGTGTGAGAGTGAGAGAGAGAATGGGGGAGACAGTGTGAGATTGAGAGTGAGGATGGGAGAGTGTGTGAGAGTGAGAGTGAGGATGGGAGAGAGTGTGAGAGTGAGAGTGAGGATGGGAGAGAGTGTGATAGTGAGAGTGAGGATGGGAGAGAGTGTGAGAGTGAGAGTGAGAATTGGAGAGAGTGTGAGAGTGAGATTGAGAGTGAGGATGGGAGTGAGAGTGTGAGAGTGAGAGTGAGCATGGGCTGAAGAGCGTGAGAGTGAGAGTGAGGATGGGAGAGAGAGAGTGAGAGTGGGGATGAGGACAGAGAGTGTGTTGGTGAGTGTCAGGATGGGCGAGAGAGTGTGAGAGTGAGAGAGATTGGGGGAGACAGTGTGAGATTGAGAGTGAGGATGGGAGAGACAGTGTGAGGGTGAGAGTGAGAATGGGCGAGAGTGAGAGAGTGAGAGTGAGGATGGGAGAGAGAGTGTGATAGTAAGAGTGAGAATGAGGATGGTCGAGAAAGTTTGAGTGAGAATTAGGATGGGAGAGAAAGTGTGAGAGTGAGAGTGAGAGTGAGGATGGAAGGGAGAGTGTGAGAGTGAGAGTGAGGATGGGAGAGAATTGGAGAGAGTGTGAGAGTGAGATTGAGAGTAAGGATGGGAGAGAGAGAGTGAGAGTGAGGATGGGAGAGAGTTTGAGAGTGAGATTGAGAGTGAGGATGGGAGATAGAGTGTGAGACTGGCAGTGTGGATGTGAGAGACTGTGAAAGTGAGAGTGAGAGTGCGGACGGGAGAGAGAGTGAGAAAAGGAGAGTGAGAGTGAGGATGATAGAGAGAGAGTGAGAGTGAGAGGGAGAGTGCGGATGGGAGAGAGTAGGAGGGTGACAGTGAGGATGGGAGAGAGAGTGTGAGAGTGACTGCGAGGATGGGAGAGAGAGTGTGAGAGTGATAGGGAGGATGGGCGAGAGAGTGAGAGAGTGAGAGTGAGGTTGGGAGAAAGAGAGTGAGATTGAGGATGGGAGAGAGAGAGTGTGAGAGTGAGAGTGAGGATCGGAGAGAGAGGGTGAGAGTCAGAGTGAGGATGGGAGAGAGACGGTTAGAGTGAGAGTGGGGATGGGAGAGAGAGTCAGAGTGTGAAAATGAGCATGGGATGAAGAGCGTGAGAGTGAGAGTGAGGATGGGATAGAGAGTATGAGGGTGAGAGTGAGGATGGGAGAGTGAGTGTGAGAGTGACAGCGAGGATGGGAGAGAGAGTGTGAGAGTGAGAGTGAGGACGAGGAGAGAGAGCGTGAGAGTGACAGTGAGGATGGGCGAGCGAGTATGAGATTTAGAGTGAGGATGGGAGAGAGTGTGAGAGTGAGAGTGAGGATGGGAGAGAGATTGTGAGAGTGAGATTGAGAATGGGAGATAGAGAGTGAGAGTGAGGATGGGAGAGAGAGTGTGAGAGTGAGAGTGAGGATCGAAGAGAGAGGGTGAGAGTGAGAGTGAGGATGGGAGAGAGAGTGTGAGAGTGAGAATGAGGATGGGAGACAGTGTGTGAGAGTTAGAGTGAAGATGGGAGAGAGAGTGTGAGAGTGAGAGTGAGGATGGGAGAGAGTTTGAGAGTGAGAGTGAGAATGGCGGGAGAGTGAGAGAGTGAGAGTGAGGATGGGAGAGGGAGTGTGATAGCAAGAGTGAGATTGAGGATGGGAGAGGAAGTTTGAGTGAGAATGAGGATGGCAGAGAAAGTGTGAGAGTGAGAGTGAGAATGGGAGAGAAAATGTGAGATTGAGACGGAGAATGGGAGAGAGTGTGTGAGTGAGAGTGAGAGTGAGGATGGGAGGGAGAGTGTGAGAGTGAGAGTGAGGATGGGAGAGATTGTGAGAGTGAGAGTGAGAGTGAGGATGGGAGAGAAAGTTTGAGTGAGAATGAGGGTGGGAGAAAAAGTGTGAGAGTGAGAGTGAGAATGGGGGAGAAAGTGTGAGATTGAGAGTGAGAATGGGAGAGAGTGTGAGAGTGAGAGTGAGAGTGAGGATGGGAGGGAGAGTGTGAGAGTGAGAGTGAGGATAGGAGAGAGTGAGAGTGAGAGTGAGGATCGGAGTGAGAGGGTGAGAGTGAGGATGGGAGAGAGTGTGAGAGTGAGAGTGAGAGTGAGGATGCGAGAGAGAGTGTGAGAGTGAGAATGAGAATGAGAGAGAGAGTGAGAGAGAGAGTGAGGATGGGAGAGAGTGTGTGAGAGTGAGGATGGGAGAGAAAGTGTGAGAGGGACAGTGAGGATGGAAGAGAGAGTGTGAGTGTGAGAGTGAGGATGGGGGAGAGAGTGTGAGAATGAGAGTGAGGATGGAAGAGAGTGTGTGAGAGTGAGAGTGAGGATGGGAGAGAGTGTGAGAGTGAGAGTGAGGATGGGAGGGAGAGTGTGAGAGTGAGAGTGAGGATGGGAGAGAGAGTGTGTGAGTGAGTGTGAGGATCAGAGAGTGAGGCTGAGAGTGAGAGTGAGGATGGGAGAGAGAGTGTGAGAGTGAGACTGAGGATGGGAGAGAGAGTGTGAGATTGAGAGAGAGCACGGGATGACGAGCGTGAGAGTGAGAGTGAGGATGGGAGAGAGAGTGAGAAAGGGAGAGTGAGAGTGAGGATGATAGAGGGAGTTTGAGAGTAAGAGTTAGATTGCGAATGGGAGAGAGTGTGAGAGTGAGATTGCGAATGGGAGAGAGTGAGAGAGAGTGAGTGAGAATCAGAGACAGAGAGAGAGAGTGAGAGTGAGGATGGGAGAGAGAGTGTGATATTGAGAGTGTGGATGGGAGAGTGTGTGTGAGCGTGAGAGTAACAGTGAGGATGAGCGAGCGAGTATGAGAGTGAGAGTGAGGATGGGAGAGAGTGTGAGAGTGATAGTGAGGATGGGAGAAAGATATTGAGAGTGAGAGTGAGGATGGGAGAGAGAGTGTGAGAGTGAGAGTGAGGATGGGAGAGACTGTGAGAGTGAGAGTGAGGATGGGAGAGAGAGTGTGACAGTGAGGGTGAGCAATGGATGAAGTGCGTGAGAGTGAGAGTGCGAATGGGAGAGAGATTGTGAGGGTGAGAGTAAGGATGGCAGAGTGAGTGTGAGAGTGATAGCGAGGACGGGAGAGAGCGTTTGAGAGTGAGAGTGAGGATGAGGAGAGAGAGTGTGAGAGGGACAGTGAGGATGGGCGAGAGAGTGTGAGAGTGAGGATGGGAGAGAGTGTGAGAGTGAGAGTGAGGATGGAGAGAGAGTGTGAGAGTGAGATTGAGGATGGGAGAAAGAGAGTGAGAGTGAGGATGGGAGAGAGAGTGTAAGAGTGAGAGTGAGGAACGGAGAGAGAGGGTGAGAGTGAGAGTGAGGATGGGAGAGAAAGTTTGAGTGAGAATGAGGGTGGGAGAAAAAGTGTGAGAGTGAGAGTGAGAATGGGGGAGAAAGTGTGAGATTGAGAGTGAGAATGGGAGAGAGTGTGAGAGTAAGAGTGAGAGTGAGGATGGGAGGGAGAGTGTGAGAGTGAGAGTGAGGATAGGAGAGAGTGAGAGTGAGAGTGAGGATCTGAGTGAGAGGGTGAGAGTGAGGATGGGAGAGAGTGTGAGAGTGAGAGTGAGAGTGAGGATGGGAGAGAGAGTGTGAGAGTGAGAATGAGAATGAGAGAGAGAGTGAGAGAGAGAGTGAGGATGGGAGAGAGAGTGTGAGAGTGAGGATGGGAGAGAAAGTGTGAGAGGGACAGTGAGGATGGAAGAGAGAGTGTGAGTGTGAGAGTGAGGATGGGGGAGAGAGTGTGAGAATGAGAGTGAGGATGGAAGAGAGTGTGTGAGAGTGAGAGTGAGGATGGGAGAGAGTGTGAGAGTGAGAGTGAGGATGGGAGGGAGAGTGTGAGAGTGAGAGTGAGGATGGGAGAGAGAGTGTGTGAGTGAGTGTGAGGATCAGAGAGTGAGGCTGAGAGTGAGAGTGAGGATGGGAGAGAGAGTGTGAGAGTGAGACTGAGGATGGGAGAGAGAGTGTGATATTGAGAGAGAGCACGGGATGACGAGCGTGAGAGTGAGAGTGAGGATGGGAGAGAGAGTGAGAAAGGGAGAGTGAGAGTGAGGATGATAGAGGGAGTTTGAGAGTAAGAGTTAGATTGCGAATGGGAGAGAGTGTGAGAGTGAGATTGCGAATGGGAGAGAGTGAGAGAGAGTGAGTGAGAATCGGAGACAGAGAGAGAGAGTGAGAGTGAGGATGGGAGAGAGAGTGTGATATTGAGAGTGAGGATGGGAGAGTGTGTGTGAGCGTGAGAGTAACAGTGAGGATGAGCGAGCGAGTATGAGAGTGAGAGTGAGGATGGGAGAGAGTGTGAGAGTGATAGTGAGGATGGGAGAAAGATATTGAGAGTGAGAGTGAGGATGGGAGAGAGAGTGTGAGAGTGAGAGTGAGGATGGGAGAGACTGTGAGAGTGAGAGTGAGGATGGGAGAGAGAGTGTGACAGTGAGGGTGAGCAATGGATGAAGTGCGTGAGAGTGAGAGTGCGAATGGGAGAGAGATTGTGAGGGTGAGAGTAAGGATGGCAGAGTGAGTGTGAGAGTGATAGCGAGGACGGGAGAGAGCGTTTGAGAGTGAGAGTGAGGATGAGGAGAGAGAGTGTGAGAGGGACAGTGAGGATGGGCGAGAGAGTGTGAGAGTGAGGATGGGAGAGAGTGTGAGAGTGAGAGTGAGGATGGAGAGAGAGTGTGAGAGTGAGATTGAGGATGGGAGAAAGAGAGTGAGAGTGAGGATGGGAGAGAGAGTGTAAGAGTGAGAGTGAGGAACGGAGAGAGAGGGTGAGAGTGAGAGTGAGGATGGGAGAGAGAGTGTGAGAGTGAGAGTGAGGATGGGAGAGAAAGTTTGAGTGAGAATGAGGGTGGGAGAAAAAGTGTGAGAGTGAGAGTGAGAATGGGGGAGAAAGTGTGAGATTGAGAGTGAGAACGGGAGAGAGTGTGAGAGTGAGAGTGAGAGTGAGGATGGGAGGGAGAGTGTGAGAGTGAGAGTGAGGATAGGAGAGAGTGAGAGTGAGAGTGAGGATCGGAGTGAGAGGGTGAGAGTGAGGATGGGAGAGAGTGTGAGAGTGAGAGTGAGAGTGAGGATGGGAGAGAGAGTGTGAGAGTGAGAATGAGAATGAGAGAGAGAGTGAGAGAGAGAGTGAGGATGGGAGAGAGAGTGTGAGAGTGAGGATGGGAGAGAAAGTGTGAGAGGGACAGTGAGGATGGAAGAGAGAGTGTGAGTGTGAGAGTGAGGATGGGGGAGAGAGTGTGAGAATGAGAGTGAGGATGGAAGAGAGTGTGTGAGAGTGAGAGTGAGGATGGGAGAGAGTGTGAGAGTGAGAGTGAGGATGGGAGGGAGAGTGTGAGAGTGAGAGTGAGGTTGGGAGAGAGAGTGTGTGAGTGAGTGTGAGGATCAGAGAGTGAGGCTGAGAGTGAGAGTGAGGATGGGAGAGAGAGTGTGAGAGTGAGACTGAGGATGGGAGAGAGAGTGTGAGATTGAGAGAGAGCACGGGATGACGAGCGTGAGAGTGAGAGTGAGGATGGGAGAGAGAGTGAGAAAGGGAGAGTGAGAGTGAGGATGATAGAGGGAGTTTGAGAGTAAGAGTTAGATTGCGAATGGGAGAGAGTGTGAGAGTGAGATTGCGAATGGGAGAGAGTGAGAGAGAGTGAGTGAGAATCGGAGACAGAGAGAGAGAGTGAGAGTGAGGATGGGAGAGAGAGTGTGATATTGAGAGTGAGGATGGGAGAGTGTGTGTGAGCGTGAGAGTAACAGTGAGGATGAGCGAGCGAGTATGAGAGTGAGAGTGAGGATGGGAGAGAGTGTGAGAGTGATAGTGAGGAAGGGAGAAAGATATTGAGAGTGAGAGTGAGGATGGGAGAGAGAGTGTGAGAGTGAGAGTGAGGATGGGAGAGACTGTGAGAGTGAGAGTGAGTATGGGAGAGAGAGTGTGACAGTGAGGGTGAGCAATGGATGAAGTGCGTGAGAGTGAGAGTGCGAATGGGAGAGAGATTGTGAGGGTGAGAGTAAGGATGGCAGAGTGAGTGTGAGAGTGATAGCGAGGACGGGAGAGAGCGTTTGAGAGTGAGAGTGAGGATGAGGAGAGAGAGTGTGAGAGGGACAGTGAGGATGGGCGAGAGAGTGTGAGAGTGAGGATGGGAGAGAGTGTGAGAGTGAGAGTGAGGATGGAGAGAGAGTGTGAGAGTGAGATTGAGGATGGGAGAAAGAGAGTGAGAGTGAGGATGGGAGAGAGAGTGTAAGAGTGAGAGTGAGGAACGGAGAGAGAGGGTGAGAGTGAGAGTGAGGATGGGAGAGAGAGTGTGAGAGTGAGAGTGAGCATGGGCTGAAGAGAGTGAGAGTGAGAGTGATGATGGGAGAGAGAGTGTGAGGGTGAGAGTGAGAATGGGGGAGACAGTGTGAGAGTGAGAGTGAGGATGGGAGAGACAGTGTGAGGGTATGAGTCAGGATGGGAGAGAGAGTGTGAGGGTGAGAGTGAGGATGGGCGAGAGCGTTTGAGAGTGAGAGTGAGAATGGGGGAGAGTGAGAGAGTGAGAGTGAGGATGGGAGAGAGATTGTGATAGTAAGAGTGAGAATGAGGATGGGAGAGAAAGTTTGAGTGAGAATGAGGATGGGAGAGAAAGTGTGAGAGTGAGAGTGAGAATGGGAGAGAGTGTGAGAGTGAGAGTGAGAGTGAGGATGGGAGAGAGTAGGAGAGTGACAGTGAGGATGGGAGAGAGAGTGTGAGAGTGACAGCGAGGATGGGAGAGAGAGTGTGAGAGTGAGAGGGAGGATGAGGAGAGAGAGTGTGAGAGTGACAGTGAGGATGGGCGAGAGAGTGTGAGAGTGAGAGTGTGGATGGGAGAGAGAGTGTGAGAGTGAGAGTGAGGATGGGAGAAAGAGAGTGAGATTGAGGATGGGAGAGAAAGTGTGAGAGTGAGAGTGAGGATCGGACAGAGAGGGTGAGAGTGAGAGTGAGGATGGGAGAGAGACAGTGAGAGTGAGAGTGAGGATGGGAGAGAGAGTGTGAGTGTGAGAGTGAGCATGCGATGAAGAGCGTTAGAGTGAGAGTGAGGAGGGGATAGAGAGTATGAGGGTGAGAGTGAGGCTGGGAGAGTGAGTGTGAGAGTGACAGCGAGGATGGGCGAGAGAGTGTGAGAGTCAGAGTGAGGATGAGGAGAGAGAGCGTGAGAGTGTCAGTGAGGATGGGCGAGAGAGTATGAGATTTCGAGTGAGGATGGGTGAGAGTGTGAGAGTGAGAGTGAGGATGGGAGAGAGATTGTGAGAGTGAGATTGAGAATGGGAGAAAGAGAGTGAGAGTGAGGATGGGAGAGAGAGGGTGAGAGTGAGAGTGAGGATCGGAGAGAGAGGGTGAGAGTGAGAGTGAAGATGGGAGAGAGAGTGTGAGAGGGAGAGTGAGGATGGGAGAGAGTTTGAGAGTGAGAGTGAGAATGGCGGGAGAGTGAGAGAGTGAGAGTGAGGATGGGAGAGAGACTGTGATAGTAAGAGTGAGAATGAGGATGGGAGAGGACGTTTGAGTGAGAATGAGGATAGGAGAGAAAGTGTGAGAGTGAGAGTGAGAATGGGAGAGAAAGTGTGAGATTGAGAGTGAGAATGGGAGAGAGTGTGAGGGTGAGAGTGAGGATGGGAGGGAGAGTGTGAGAGTGAGAGTGAGGGTAGGAGAGAGTGTGAGAGTAAGATTGAGAGTGAGGATGGGAGATAGAGTGGGAGACTGGCAGTGTGGATGTGAGAGAGAGTGTCAAAGTGAGAGTGAGAGTGAGAATTGGAGAGAGTGTGAGAGTGAGATTGAGAGTGAGGATGGGAGAGAGAGGGTGAGAGTGAGAGTGAGAGTGCGGATGGGAGAGAGAGTGAGAAAAGGAGAGTGAGAGTGAGGATGTTAGAGAGAGTGTGAGAGTGAGAGTGAGAGTGCGGATGGGAGAGAGTGTTAGAGTGAGAGTGAGGATGGGAGAGAGTAGGAGAGTGACAGTGAGGATGGGAGAGAGAGCGTGAGAGTAGGAGTGAGGATGGGAGAGTGAGTGTGAGAGTGACAGCGAGGATGGGAGAGAGAGTGTGAGAGTTTGAGGTAGGATGAGGAGAGAGCGTGTGAGAGTGACAGTGAGGATAGGCGAGAGAGTGTGAGAGTGAGAGTGAGGATGGGAGAGAGTGTGAGAGTGAGAGTGAGGATGGAAGAGAGAGTGCGAGAGTGAGAGTGAGGATGGGAGAAAAAGAGTGAGAGTGAAAATGGGAGAGAGAGTGTGAGAGTGAGAGTGAGGACCGGAGAGAGAGGGTGAGAGTGAGAGTGAGGATGGGAGAGAGACTGTGAGAGTGAGAGTGAGGATGGGAGAGAGAGCGTGAGTGTGAGAGTGAGGATGGGATAGAGAGTATGAGAGTGAGAGTGAGGATGGGAGAGTTATTCTGAGAGTGACAGCGAGCATGGGAGGTAGAGTGTGAGAGTGAGAGTGAGGATGAGGAGAGAGAGCGTGAGAGTGACAGTGAGGATGGGCGAGAGAGTCTGAGATTGAGTGTGAGGATGGGAGAGAGTGTGACAGTGAGAGTGAGGATGGGAGAGAGATTGTGAGAGTGAGAGTGAGGATGGGAGAAAGAGAGTGAGAGTGAGGATGGGAGAGAGAGTGTGAGAGTGAGAGTGAGCATGGGATGAAGAGCGTGAGAGTGAGAGTGAGAATGGGAGAGAGTTTGAGAGTGAGAGTGAGAATGGCGGGAGAGTGAGAGAGTGAGAGTAAGGATGGGAGAGAGAGTGTGATAGTAAGAGTGAGAATAAAGATGGGAGAGAAAGTTTGAGTGAGAATGAGGATGGGAGAGAAAGTGTGAGAGTGAGAGTGAGAATGGGAGAGAGTGTAAGAGTGAGATTGAGAGAGAGGATTATAGAGAGAGTGTGAGAGTGAGAGTGCGGATGGGAGAGAGAGTGTGAGAGTGAGAATGAGAATGAGAATGAGAGAGAGAGTGAGAGAGAGAGTGAGGATGGGAGAGAGAGTGTGAGAGTGAGGATGGGAGAGAAAGTGTGAGAGGGACAGAGAGGATGGAAGAGAGAGTGTGAGTGTGAGAGTGAGGATGGGGGAGAGAGTGTGAGAATGAGAGTGAGGATGGAAGAGAGTGTGTGAGAGTGAGAGTGAGGATGGGAGAGAGTGTGAGAGTGAGAGTGAGGATGGGAGGGAGAGTGTGAGAGTGAGAGTGAGGATGGGAGAGAGAGTGTGTGCGTGAGTGTGAGGATCAGAGAGTGAGGCTGAGAGTGAGAGTGAGGATGGGAGAGAGAGTGTGAGAGTGAGACTGAGGATGGGAGAGAGAGTGTGAGATTGAGAGAGAGCACGGGATGACGAGCGTGAGAGTGAGAGTGAGGATGGGAGAGAGAGTGAGAAAGGGAGAGTGAGAGTGAGGATGATAGAGGGAGTTTGAGAGTAAGAGTTAGATTGCGAATGGGAGAGAGTGTGAGAGTGAGATTGCGAATGGGAGAGAGTGAGAGAGAGTGAGTGAGAATCGGAGACAGAGAGAGAGAGTGAGAGTGAGGATGGGAGAGAGAGTGTGATATTGAGAGTGAGGATGGGAGAGTGTGTGTGAGCGTGAGAGTAACAGTGAGGATGAGCGAGCGAGTATGAGAGTGAGAGTGAGGATGGGAGAGAGTGTGAGAGTGATAGTGAGGATGGGAGAAAGATATTGAGAGTGAGAGTGAGGATGGGAGAGAGAGTGTGAGAGTGAGAGTGAGGATGGGAGAGACTGTGAGAGTGAGAGTGAGGATGGGAGAGAGAGTGTGACCGTGAGGGTGAGCAATGGATGAAGTGCGTGAGAGTGAGAGTGCGAATGGGAGAGAGATTGTGAGGGTGAGAGTAAGGATGGCAGAGTGAGTGTGAGAGTGATAGCGAGGACGGGAGAGAGCGTTTGAGAGTGAGAGTGAGGATGAGGAGAGAGAGTGCGAGAGGGACAGTGAGGATGGGCGAGAGAGTGTGAGAGTGAGGATGGGAGAGAGTGTGAGAGTGAGAGTGAGGATGGAGAGAGAGTGTGAGAGTGAGATTGAGGATGGGAGAAAGAGAGTGAGAGTGAGGATGGGAGAGAGAGTGTAAGAGTGAGAGTGAGGAACGGAGAAAGAGGGTGAGAGTGAGAGTGAGGATGGGAGAGAGAGTGTGAGAGTGAGAGTGAGCATGGGCTGAAGAGAGTGAGAGTGAGAGTGATGATGGGAGAGAGAGTGTGAGGGTGAGAGTGAGAATGGGGGAGACAGTGTGAGAGTGAGAGTGAGGATGGGAGAGACAGTGTGAGGGTATGAGTCAGGATGGGAGAGAGAGTGTGAGGGTGAGAGTGAGGATGGGCGAGAGAGTTTGAGAGTGAGAGTGAGAATGGGGGAGAGTGAGAGAGTGAGAGTGAGGATGGGAGAGAGATTGTGATAGTAAGAGTGAGAATGAGGATGGGAGAGAAAGTTTGAGTGAGAATGAGGATGGGAGAGAAAGTGTGAGAGTGAGAGTGAGAATGGGAGAGAGTGTGAGAGTGAGAGTGAGAGTGAGGATGGGAGGGAGAGTGTGAGAGTGAGAGTGAGGATGGGAGAGTGTGAGAGTGAGAGTGAGGATGGGAGAGAGTGTGAGAGTGAGAGTGAGAATTGGAGAGAGTGTGAGAGTGAGATTGAGAGTGAGGATGGGAGAGAGAGTGTGAGAGTGAGAGTGAGGGTAGGAGAGAGTGTGAGAGTGAGATTGAGAGTGAGGATGGGAGATAGAGTGGGAGACTGGCAGTGTGGATGTGAGAGAGAGTGTCAAAGTGAGAGAGAGAGTGCGGATGGGAGAGAGAGTGAGAAAAGGAGAGTGAGAGTGAGGATGATAGAGAGAGTGTAAGAGTGAGAGTGAGAGTGCGGATGGGAGAGAGTGTTAGAGTGAGAGTGAGGATGGGAGAGAGTAGGAGAGTGACAGTGAGGATGGGAGAGAGAGCGTGAGAGTAGGAGTGAGGATGGGAGAGTGAGTGTGAGAGTGACAGCGAGGATGGGAGAGAGAGTGTGAGAGTGAGAGGTAGGATGAGGAGAGAGAGTGTGAGAGTGACAGTGAGGATAGGCGAGAGAGTGTGAGAGTGAGAGTGAGGATGGGAGAGAGTGTGAGAGTGAGAGTGAGGATGGAAGAGAGAGTGCGAGAGTGAGAGTGAGGATGGGAGAAAAAGAGTGAGAGTGAAAATGGGAGAGAGAGTGTGAGAGTGAGAGTGAGGACCGGAGAGAGAGGGTGAGAGTGAGAGTGAGGATGGTAGAGAGACTGTGAGAGTGAGAGTGAGGATGGGAGAGAGAGCGTGAGTGTGAGAGTGAGGATGGGATAGAGAGTATGAGAGTGAGAGTGAGGATGGGAGAGTGAGTCTGAGAGTGACAGCGAGCATGGGAGGTAGAGTGTGAGAGTGAGAGTGAGGATGAGGAGAGAGAGCGTGAGAGTGACAGTGAGGATGGGCGAGAGAGTCTGAGATTGAGTGTGAGGATGGGAGAGAGTGTGAGAGTGAGAGTGAGGATGGGAGAGAGATTGTGAGAGTGAGAGTGAGGATGGGAGAAAGAGAGTGAGAGTGAGGATGGGAGAGAGAGTGTGAGAGTGAGAGTGAGCATGGGATGAAGAGCGTGAGAGTGAGAGTGAGAATGGGAGAGAGTTTGAGAGTGAGAGTGAGAATGGCGGGAGAGTGAGAGAGTGAGAGTAAGGATGGGAGAGAGAGTGTGATAGTAAGAGTGAGAATAAAGATGGGAGAGAAAGTTTGAGTGAGAATGAGGATGGGAGAGAAAGTGTGAGAGTGAGAGTGCGAATGGGAGAGAGTGTGAGAGTGAGATTGAGAGAGAGGATTATAGAGAGAGTGTGAGAGTGAGAGTGAGAGTGCGGATGGGAGAGAGTGTGAGAGTGAGAGTGAGGATGGGAGAGAGTAGGAGAGTGACAGTGAGGATGGGAGAGAGAGTGTGAGAGTGACAGCGAGGATGGGAGAGAGAGTGTGAGAGTGAGAGGGAGGATGAGGAGAGAGAGTGTGAGAGTGACAGTGAGGATGGGCGAGAGAGTGTGAGAGTGAGAGTGTGGATGGGAGAGAGAGTGTGAGAGTGAGAGTGAGGATGGGAGAAAGAGAGTGAGATTGAGGATGGGAGAGAAAGTGTGAGAGTGACAGTGAGGATCGGTGAGAGAGTGTGAGAGTGAGAGTGAGGATGGGAGAGAGTGTGAGAGTGAGAGTGAGAATGGGAGAGAGAGTGTGAGAGTGAGAGTGAGGATGGGAGAAAGAGAGTGAGAGTGAGAATGAGAGTGTGTGTGAGTGAGAGTGAGGATTAGAGAGTGAGGCTGAGAGTAAGAGTGAGGATGGGAGAGAGACTGTGAGAGTGAGAGTGAGGATGGGAGAGAGAGAGTGAGAGTGAGAGTGAGCATGGGATGACGAGCGTGAGATTGAGAGTGAGGATGGGAGAAAGAGTGAGAAAGGGAGTGTGAGAGTGAGAGTTAGATTGCAGATGGCTGAGAGTGTGAGAGTGAGAATTCGAATGGGTGAGAGTGTGAGAGTGAGAGTGAGGACGGGAGAGAGATTGTGAGAATGAGAGTGAGGATGGGAGAAAGAGAGTGAGAGTGAGAATGGGAGAGAGAGTGTGTGAGTGAGAGTGAGGATCAGAGAGTGAGGCTGAGAGTGAGAGTGAGGATGGGAGAGAAAGTGTGATAGTAAGAGTGAGAATGAAGATGGGAGAGAAAGTTTGAGTGAGAATGAGGATGGGAGAGAAAGTGTGAGAGTGAGAGTGAGGATGGGAGAGAGTGTGAGAGTGAGAGTGAGAGTGAGGATGGAAGGGAGAGTGTGAGAGTGAGAGTGATGATGGGAGAGAGTGTGAGAGTGAGAATTAGGATGGGAGAAAGCGTGAGAGTGAGGATGGGAGAGAGTGTGAGAGTGAGAGTGAGAGTGAGGATGGAAGGGAGAGTGTGAGAGTGAGAGTGTGGATGGGAGAGAGAGTGTGAGAGTGAGAGTGAGGATGGGAGAAAGAGAGTGAGATTGAGGATTGGAGAGAAAGTGTGAGAGTGAGAGTGAGGTTCGGACAGAGAGGGTGAGAGTGAGAGTGAGGATGGGAGAGAGACAGTGAGAGTGAGAGTGAGGATGGGAGAGAGAGTGTGAGTGTGAGAATGAGCATGGGATGAAGAGCGTTAGAGTGAGAGTGAGGTGGGGATAGAGAGTATGAGGGTGAGAGTGAGGCTGGGAGAGTGAGTGTGAGAGTGACAGCGAGGATGGGCGAGAGAGTGTGAGAGTGAGAGTGAGGATGAGGAGAGAGAGCGTGAGAGTGACAGTGAGGATGGGCGAGAGAGTCTGAGATTGAGTGTGAGGATGGGAGAGAGTGTGAGAGTGAGAGTGAGGATGGGAGAGAGATTGTGAGAGTGAGAGTGAGGATGGGAGAAAGAGAGTGAGAGTGAGGATGGGAGAGAGAGTGTGAGAGTGAGAGTGAGCATGGGATGAAGAGCGTGAGAGTGAGAGTGAGAATGGGAGAGAGTTTGAGAGTGAGAGTGAGAATGGCGGGAGAGTGAGAGAGTGAGAGTAAGGATGGGAGAGAGAGTGTGATAGTAAGAGTGAGAATAAAGATGGGAGAGAAAGTTTGAGTGAGAATGAGGATGGGAGAGAAAGTGTGAGAGTGAGAGTGAGAATGGGAGAGAGTGTGAGAGTGAGATTGAGAGAGAGGATTATAGAGAGAGTGTGAGAGTGAGAGTGAGAGTGCGGATGGGAGAGAGTGTTAGAGTGAGAGTGAGGATGGGAGAGAGTAGGAGAGTGACAGTGAGGATGGGAGAGAGAGTGTGAGAGTGACAGCGAGGATGGGAGAGAGAGTGTTAGAGTGAGAGGGAGGATGAGGAGAGAGAGTGTGAGAGTGACAGTGAGGATGGGCGAGAGAGTGTGAGAGTGAGAGTGTGGATGGGAGAGAGAGTGTGAGAGTGAGAGTGAGGATGGGAGAAAGAGAGTGAGATTGAGGATGGGAGAGAAAGTGTGAGAGTGACAGTGAGGATTGGTGAGAGAGTGTGAGAGTGAGAGTGAGGATGGGAGAGAGTGTGAGAGTGAGAGTGAGAATGGGAGAGAGAGTGTGAGAGTGAGAGTGAGGATGGGAGAAAGAGAGTGAGAGTGAGAATGAGAGAGTGTGTGAGTGAGAGTGAGGATTAGAGAGTGAGGCTGAGAGTAAGAGTGAGGATGGGAGAGAGACTGTGAGAGTGAGAGTGAGGATGGGAGAGAGAGAGTGAGAGTGAGAGTGAGCATGGGATGACGAGCGTGAGATTGAGAGTGAGGATGGGAGAGAGAGTGAGAAAGGGAGTGTGAGAGTGAGAGTTAGATTGCAGATGGCTGAGAGTGTGAGAGTGAGAATTCGAATGGGTGAGAGTGTGAGAGTGAGAGTGAGGACGGGAGAGAGATTGTGAGAGTGAGAGTGAGGATGGGAGAAAGAGAGTGAGAGTGAGAATGGGAGAGAGAGTGTGTGAGTGAGAGTGAGGATCAGAGTGTGAGGCTGAGAGTGAGAGTGAGGATGGGAGAGAAAGTGTGATAGTAAGAGTGAGAATGAGGATGGGAGAGAAAGTTTGAGTGAGATAGAGGATGGGAGAGAAAGTGTGAGAGTGAGAGTGAGGATGGGAGAGAGTGTGAGTGAGAGTGAGAGTGAGGATGGAAGGGAGAGTGTGAGAGTGAGAGTGATGATGGGAGAGAGTGTGAGAGTGAGAATTAGGATGGGAGAAAGCGTGAGAGTGAGGATGGGAGAGAGTGTGAGAGTGAGAGTGAGAGTGAGGATGGAAGGGAGAGTGTGAGAGTGAGAGTGAGGATGGGAGAGCGTGTGAGAGTGAGAATGAGGATGGGAGAAAGCGTGAGAGTGAGAGTGAGAATTGGAGAGAGTGTGAGAGTGAGATTGAGAGAGAGGATTATAGAGAGAGTGTGAGAGTGAGAGTGAGAGTGCGGATGGGAGAGAGTGTGAGAGTGAGAGTGAGGATGGGAGAGAGTAGGAGAGTGACAGTGAGGATGGGAGAGAGAGTGTGAGAGTGACAGCGAGGATGGGAGAGAGAGTGTGAGAGTGAGAGGGAGGATGAGGAGAGAGAGTGTGAGAGTGACAGTGAGGATGGGCGAGAGAGTGTGAGAGTGAGAGTGTGGATGGGAGAGAGAGTGTGAGAGTGAGAGTGAGGATGGGAGAAAGAGAGTGAGATTGAGGATGGGAGAGAAAGTGTGAGAGTGAGAGTGAGGATCGGACAGAGAGGGTGAGAGTGAGAGTGAGGATGGGAGAGAGACAGTGAGAGTGAGAGTGAGGATGGGAGAGAGAGTGTGAGTGTGAGAATGAGCATGGGATGAAGAGCGTTAGAGTGAGAGTGAGGAGGGGATAGAGAGTATGAGGGTGAGAGTGAGGCTGGGAGAGTGAGTGTGAGAGTGACAGCGAGGATGGGCGAGAGAGTGTGAGAGTCAGAGTGAGGATGAGGAGAGAGAGCGTGAGAGTGACAGTGAGGATGGGCGAGAGAGTATGAGATTTCGAGTGAGGATGGGTGAGAGTGTGAGAGTGAGAGTGAGGATGGGAGAGAGATTGTGAGAGTGAGATTGAGAATGGGAGAAAGAGAGTGAGAGTGAGGATGGGAGAGAGAGTGTGAGAGTGAGAGTGAGAGTGAGGATCGGAGAGAGAGGGTGAGAGTGAGAGTGAAGATGGGAGACAGAGTGTGAGACGGAGAGTGAGGATGGGAGCGAGTTTGAGAGTAAGAGTGAGAATGGCGGGAGAGTGAGAGAGTGAGAGTGAGGATGGGAGAGAGACTGTGATAGTAAGAGTGAGAATGAGGATGGGAGAGGACGTTTGAGTGAGAATGAGGATAGGAGAGAAAGTGTGAGAGTGAGAGTGAGAATGGGAGAGAAAGTGTGAGATTGAGAGTGAGAATGGGAGAGAGTGTGAGAGTGAGAGTGAGGATGGGAGGGAGAGTGTGAGAGTGAGAGTGAGGGTAGGAGAGAGTGTGAGAGTAAGATTGAGAGTGAGGATGGGAGATAGAGTGGGAGACTGGCAGTGTGGATGTGAGAGAGAGTGTCAAAGTGAGAGTGAGAGTGAGAATTGGAGAGAGTGTGAGAGTGAGATTGAGAGTGAGGATGGGAGAGAGAGTGTGAGAGTGAGAGTGAGGGTAGGAGAGAGTGTGAGAGTGAGATTGAGAGTGAGGATGGGAGATAGAGTGGGAGGCATGGCAGTGTGGATGTGAGAGAGAGTGTCAAAGTGAGAGTGAGAGTGCGGATGGGAGAGAGAGTGAGAAAAGGAGAGTGAGAGTGAGGATGATAGAGAGAGTGTGAGAGTGAGAGTGAGAGTGAGGATGGGAGAGAGTGTTAGAGTGAGAGTAAGGATGGGAGAGAGTAGGAGAGTGACAGTGAGGATGGGAGAGAGAGTGTGAGAGCAGGAGTAAGGATGGGAGAGTGAGTGTGAGAGTGACAGCGAGGATGGGAGAGAGAGTGTGAGAGTGAGAGTGAGGATGGGAGAAAAAGAGTGAGAGTGAAAATGGGAGAGAGAGTGTGAGAGTGAGAGTGAGGACCGGAGAGAGAGGGTGAGAGTGAGAGTGAGAGTGAGGATGGGAGAGAGACTGTGAGAGTGAGAGTGAGGTTAGGAGAGAGTGTGAGAGTGAGATTGAGAGTGAGGATGGGAGATAGAGTGGGAGACTGGCAGTGTGGATGTGAGAGAGAGTGTCAAAGTGAGAGTGAGAGTGCGGATGGGAGAGAGAGTGAGAAAAGGAGGGTGAGAGTGAGGATGATAGAGAGAGTGTGAGAGTGAGAGTGAGAGTGCGGATGGGAGAGAGTGTTAGAGTGAGAGTGAGGATGGGAGAGAGTAGGAGAGTGACAGTGAGGATGGGAGAGAGAGTGTGAGAGTAGGAGTAAGGATGGGAGAGTGAGTGTGAGAGTGACAGCGAGGATGGGAGAGAGAGTGTGAGAGTGAGAGTGAGGATGGGAGAAAAAGAGTGAGAGTGAAAATGGGAGAGAGAGTGTGAGAGTGAGAGTGAGGACCGGAGAGAGAGGGTGAGAGTGAGAGTGAGAGTGAGGATGGGAGAGAGACTGTGAGAGTGAGAGTGAGGATGGGAGAGAGAGCGTGAGTGTGAGAGTGAGCATGGGATGAAGAGCGTGAGAGTGAGAGTGAGGATGGGATAGAGAGTATGAGGGTGAGAGTGAGGATGGGAGAGTGAGTGTGAGAATGACAGCGAGCATGGGAGATACAGTGTGAGAGTGACAGTGAGGATGGGCGAGAGAGTCTGAGATTGAGTGTGAGGATGGGAGAGAGTGTGAGAGTGAGAGTGAGGATGGGAGAGAGATTGTGAGAGTGAGAGTGAAGATGGGAGAAAGAGAGTGAGAGTGAGGATGGGAGAGAGAGTGTGAGAGTGAGAGTGAGCATGGGATGAAGAGCGTGAGAGTGAGAGTGAGAATGGGAGAGAGTTTGAGAGTGAGAGTGAGAATGGCGGGAGAGTGAGAGAGTGAGAGTAAGGATGGGAGAGAGAGTGTGATAGTAAGAGTGAGAATAAAGATGGGAGAGAAAGTTTGAGTGAGAATGAGGATGGGAGAGAAAGTGTGAGAGTGAGAGTGAGAATGGGAGAGAAAGTGTGAGATTGAGAGTGAGGATGGGAGAGAGTGTGAGAGTGAGAGTGAGAGTGAGGATGGGAGCGAGAGTGTGAGAGTGAGAGTGAGGATGGGAGAGAGTTTGAGAGTGAGAGTGAGGATGGGTGAGAAAGTTTGAGTGAGAATGAGGATGGGAGAGAAACTGTGAGAGTGAGAGTGAGAATGGGAGAGAAAGTGTGAGATTGAGAGTGAGGATGGGAGAGAGTGTGAGAGTGAGAGTGAGAGTGAGGATGGGAGCGAGAGTGTGAGAGTGAGAGTGAGGATGGGAGAGAGTTTGAGAGTGAGAGTGAGGATGGGAGAGAAAGTTTGAGTGAGAGTGAGGATGGGAGGGAGAGTGTGAGAGTGAGAGTGAGGTTGGGAAAGAGTGAGAGTGAGAGTGAGGATGAGGAGAGAGAGCGTGAGAGTGACAGTGAGGATGGGCGAGAGAGTCTGAGATTGAGTGTGAGGATGGGAGAGAGTGTGAGAGTGAGAGTGAGGATGGGAGAGAGATTGTGAGAGTGAGAGTGAAGATGGGAGAAAGAGAGTGAGAGTGAGGATGGGAGAGAGAGTGTGAGAGTGAGAGTGAGCATGGGATGAAGAGCGTGAGAGTGAGAGTGAGAATGGGAGGGAGTTTGAGAGTGAGAGTGAGAATGGCGGGAGAGTGAGAGAGTGAGAGTAAGGATGGGAGAGAGAGTGTGATAGTAAGAGTGAGAATAAAGATGGGAGAGAAAGTTTGAGTGAGAATGAGGATGGGAGAGAAAGTGTGAGAGTGAGAGTGAGAATGAGAGAGAAAGTGTGAGATTGAGAGTGAGGATGGGAGAGAGTGTGAGAGTGAGAGTGAGAGTGAGGATGGGAGCGAGAGTGTGAGAGTGAGAGTGAGGATGGGAGAGAGTTTGAGAGTGAGAGTGAGGATGGGAGAGAAAGTTTGAGTGAGAATGAGGATGGGAGAGAAAGTGTGAGAGTGAGAATGGGAGAGAAAGTGTAAGATTGAGAGTGAGGATGGGAGAGAGTGTGAGAGTGAGAGTGAGAGTGAGGATGGGAGCGAGAGTGTGAGAGTGAGAGTGAGGATGGGAGAGAGTTTGAGAGTGAGAGTGAGGATGGGAGAGAAAGTTTGAGTGAGAGTGAGGATGGGAGGGAGAGTATGAGAGTGAGAGTGAGGTTGGGAAAGAGTGAGAGTGAGGATCGGAGTGAGAGGGTGAGAGTGAGAGTGAGGATGGGAGACAGTGTGAGAGTGAGAGTGAGAGTGAGGATGGAAGACAGAGTGTGAGAGTGAGGATGGGAGAGAAAGTGTGAGAGGGACAGTGAGGATGGGAGAGAGTGTGTGAGGGCGAGAGTGACAGTGAGGATTGGTGAGAGAGTGTGAGAGTGAGAGTGAGGATGGGAGAGAGTTTGAGAGTGAGAGTGAGAATGGGAGAGAGAGTGTGAGAATGAGAGTGAGGATGGGAGAAAGAGAGTGAGAGTGAGAATGAGAGAGTATGTGAGTGAGCGTGAGGAGTAGAGAGTGAGGCTGAGAGTAAGAGTGAGGATGGGAGAGAGACTGTGAGAGTGAGAGTGAGGATGGGAGAGAGAGAGTGTGAGAGTGAGGATGAGGAGAGAGAGAGTGAGAGTTACAGTGAGGATGGGCGAGAGAGTCTGAGATTGAGTGTGAGGATGGGAGAGAGTGTGAGAGTGAGAGTGAGGATGGGAGAGAGATTGTGAGAGTGAGAGTGAAGATGGGAGAAAGAGAGTGAGAGTGAGGATGGGAGAGAGAGTGTGAGATTGAGAGTGAGCATGGGATGAAGAGCGTGAGAGTGAGAGTGAGAATGGGAGAGAGTTTGAGAGTGAGAGTGAGAATGGCGGGAGAGTGAGAGAGTGAGAGTAAGGATGGGAGATAGAGTGTGATAGTAAGAGTGAGAATAAAGATGGGAGAGAAAGATTGAGTGAGAATGAGGATGGGAGAGAAAGTGTGAGAGTGAGAGTGAGAATGGGAGAGAGTGTGAGAGTGAGATTGAGAGAGAGGATTATAGAGAGAGTGTGAGAGTGAGAGTGAGAGTGCGGATGGGAGAGAGTGTTAGAGTGAGAGTGAGGATGGGAGAGAGTAGGAGAGTGACAGTGAGGATGGGAGAGAGAGTGTGAGAGTGACAGCGAGGATGGGAGAGAGAGTGTTAGAGTGAGAGGGAGGATGAGGAGAGAGAGTGTGAGAGTGACAGTGAGGATGGGCGAGAGAGTGTGAGAGTGAGAGTGTGGATGGGAGAGAGAGTGTGAGAGTGAGAGTGAGGATGGGAGAAAGAGAGTGAGATTGAGGATGGGAGAGAAAGTGTGAGAGTGAGAGTGAGGATGGGAGAGAGTGTGAGAGTGAGAGTGAGAATGGGAGAGAGAGTGTGAGAGTGAGAGTGAGGATGGGAGAAAGAGAGTGAGAGTGAGAATGAGAGAGTGTGTGAGTGAGAGTGAGGATTAGAGAGTGAGGCTGAGAGTAAGAGTGAGGATGGGAGAGAGACTGTGAGAGTGAGAGTGAGGATGGGAGAGAGAGAGTGAGAGTGAGAGTGAGCATGGGATGACGAGCGTGAGATTGAGAGTGAGGATGGGAGAGAGAGTGAGAAAGGGAGTGTGAGAGTGAGAGTTAGATTGCAGATGGCTGAGAGTGTGAGAGTGAGAATTCGAATGGGTGAGAGTGTGAGAGTGAGAGTGAGGACGGGAGAGAGATTGTGAGAGTGAGAGTGAGGATGGGAGAAAGAGAGTGAGAGTGAGAATGGGAGAGAGAGTGTGTGAGTGAGAGTGAGGATCAGAGTGTGAGGCTGAGAGTGAGAGTGAGGATGGGAGAGAAAGTGTGATAGTAAGAGTGAGAATGAGGATGGGAGAGAAAGTTTGAGTGAGATAGAGGATGGGAGAGAAAGTGTGAGAGTGAGAGTGAGGATGGGAGAGAGTGTGAGTGAGAGTGAGAGTGAGGATGGAAGGGAGAGTGTGAGAGTGAGAGTGATGATGGGAGAGAGTGTGAGAGTGAGAATTAGGATGGGAGAAAGCGTGAGAGTGAGGATGGGAGAGAGTGTGAGAGTGAGAGTGAGAGTGAGGATGGAAGGGAGAGTGTGAGAGTGAGAGTGAGGATGGGAGAGCGTGTGAGAGTGAGAATGAGGATGGGAGAAAGCGTGAGAGTGAGAGTGAGAATTGGAGAGAGTGTGAGAGTGAGATTGAGAGAGAGGATTATAGAGAGAGTGTGAGAGTGAGAGTGAGAGTGCGGATGGGAGAGAGTGTGAGAGTGAGAGTGAGGATGGGAGAGAGTAGGAGAGTGACAGTGAGGATGGGAGAGAGAGTGTGAGAGTGACAGCGAGGATGGGAGAGAGAGTGTGAGAGTGAGAGGGAGGATGAGGAGAGAGAGTGTGAGAGTGACAGTGAGGATGGGCGAGAGAGTGTGAGAGTGAGAGTGTGGATGGGAGAGAGAGTGTGAGAGTGAGAGTGAGGATGGGAGAAAGAGAGTGAGATTGAGGATGGGAGAGAAAGTGTGAGAGTGAGAGTGAGGATCGGACAGAGAGGGTGAGAGTGAGAGTGAGGATGGGAGAGAGACAGTGAGAGTGAGAGTGAGGATGGGAGAGAGAGAGTGAGAGTGAGAGTGAGCATGGGATGACGAGCGTGAGATTGAGAGTGAGGATGGGAGAGAGAGTGAGAAAGGGAGTGTGAGAGTGAGAGTTAGATTGCAGATGGCTGAGAGTGTGAGAGTGAGAATTCGAATGGGTGAGAGTGTGAGAGTGAGAGTGAGGACGGGAGAGAGATTGTGAGAGTGAGAGTGAGGATGGGAGAAAGAGAGTGAGAGTGAGAATGGGAGAGAGAGTGTGTGAGTGAGAGTGAGGATCAGAGTGTGAGGCTGAGAGTGAGAGTGAGGATGGGAGAGAAAGTGTGATAGTAAGAGTGAGAATGAGGATGGGAGAGAAAGTTTGAGTGAGATAGAGGATGGGAGAGAAAGTGTGAGAGTGAGAGTGAGGATGGGAGAGAGTGTGAGTGAGAGTGAGAGTGAGGATGGAAGGGAGAGTGTGAGAGTGAGAGTGATGATGGGAGAGAGTGTGAGAGTGAGAATTAGGATGGGAGAAAGCGTGAGAGTGAGGATGGGAGAGAGTGTGAGAGTGAGAGTGAGAGTGAGGATGGAAGGGAGAGTGTGAGAGTGAGAGTGAGGATGGGAGAGCGTGTGAGAGTGAGAATGAGGATGGGAGAAAGCGTGAGAGTGAGAGTGAGAATTGGAGAGAGTGTGAGAGTGAGATTGAGAGAGAGGATTATAGAGAGAGTGTGAGAGTGAGAGTGAGAGTGCGGATGGGAGAGAGTGTGAGAGTGAGAGTGAGGATGGGAGAGAGTAGGAGAGTGACAGTGAGGATGGGAGAGAGAGTGTGAGAGTGACAGCGAGGATGGGAGAGAGAGTGTGAGAGTGAGAGGGAGGATGAGGAGAGAGAGTGTGAGAGTGACAGTGAGGATGGGCGAGAGAGTGTGAGAGTGAGAGTGTGGATGGGAGAGAGAGTGTGAGAGTGAGAGTGAGGATGGGAGAAAGAGAGTGAGATTGAGGATGGGAGAGAAAGTGTGAGAGTGAGAGTGAGGATCGGACAGAGAGGGTGAGAGTGAGAGTGAGGATGGGAGAGAGACAGTGAGAGTGAGAGTGAGGATGGGAGAGAGAGTGTGAGTGTGAGAATGAGCATGGGATGAAGAGCGTTAGAGTGAGAGTGAGGAGGGGATAGAGAGTATGAGGGTGAGAGTGAGGCTGGGAGAGTGAGTGTGAGAGTGACAGCGAGGATGGGCGAGAGAGTGTGAGAGTCAGAGTGAGGATGAGGAGAGAGAGCGTGAGAGTGACAGTGAGGATGGGCGAGAGAGTATGAGATTTCGAGTGAGGATGGGTGAGAGTGTGAGAGTGAGAGTGAGGATGGGAGAGAGATTGTGAGAGTGAGATTGAGAATGGGAGAAAGAGAGTGAGAGTGAGGATGGGAGAGAGAGTGTGAGAGTGAGAGTGAGAGTGAGGATCGGAGAGAGAGGGTGAGAGTGAGAGTGAAGATGGGAGAGAGAGTGTGAGACGGAGAGTGAGGATGGGAGCGAGTTTGAGAGTGAGAGTGAGAATGGCGGGAGAGTGAGAGAGTGAGAGTGAGGATGGGAGAGAGACTGTGATAGTAAGAGTGAGAATGAGGATGGGAGAGGACGTTTGAGTGAGAATGAGGATAGGAGAGAAAGTGTGAGAGTGAGAGTGAGAATGGGAGAGAAAGTGTGAGATTGAGAGTGAGAATGGGAGAGAGTGTGAGAGTGAGAGTGAGGATGGGAGGGAGAGTGTGAGAGTGAGAGTGAGGGTAGGAGAGAGTGTGAGAGTAAGATTGAGAGTGAGGATGGGAGATAGAGTGGGAGACTGGCAGTGTGGATGTGAGAGAGAGTGTCAAAGTGAGAGTGAGAGTGAGAATTGGAGAGAGTGTGAGAGTGAGAGTGAGGATGGGAGAGAGTTTGAGAGTGAGAGTGAGAATGGGAGAGAGAGTGTGAGAATGAGAGTGAGGATGGGAGAAAGAGAGTGAGAGTGAGAATGAGAGAGTATGTGAGTGAGCGTGAGGAGTAGAGAGTGAGGCTGAGAGTAAGAGTGAGGATGGGAGAGAGACTGTGAGAGTGAGAGTGAGGATGGGAGAGAGAGAGTGTGAGAGTGAGGATGAGGAGAGAGAGAGTGAGAGTTACAGTGAGGATGGGCGAGAGAGTCTGAGATTGAGTGTGAGGATGGGAGAGAGTGTGAGAGTGAGAGTGAGGATGGGAGAGAGATTGTGAGAGTGAGAGTGAAGATGGGAGAAAGAGAGTGAGAGTGAGGATGGGAGAGAGAGTGTGAGATTGAGAGTGAGCATGGGATGAAGAGCGTGAGAGTGAGAGTGAGAATGGGAGAGAGTTTGAGAGTGAGAGTGAGAATGGCGGGAGAGTGAGAGAGTGAGAGTAAGGATGGGAGATAGAGTGTGATAGTAAGAGTGAGAATAAAGATGGGAGAGAAAGATTGAGTGAGAATGAGGATGGGAGAGAAAGTGTGAGAGTGAGAGTGAGAATGGGAGAGAGTGTGAGAGTGAGATTGAGAGAGAGGATTATAGAGAGAGTGTGAGAGTGAGAGTGAGAGTGCGGATGGGAGAGAGTGTTAGAGTGAGAGTGAGGATGGGAGAGAGTAGGAGAGTGACAGTGAGGATGGGAGAGAGAGTGTGAGAGTGACAGCGAGGATGGGAGAGAGAGTGTTAGAGTGAGAGGGAGGATGAGGAGAGAGAGTGTGAGAGTGACAGTGAGGATGGGCGAGAGAGTGTGAGAGTGAGAGTGTGGATGGGAGAGAGAGTGTGAGAGTGAGAGTGAGGATGGGAGAAAGAGAGTGAGATTGAGGATGGGAGAGAAAGTGTGAGAGTGACAGTGAGGATTGGTGAGAGAGTGTGAGAGTGAGAGTGAGGATGGGAGAGAGTGTGAGAGTGAGAGTGAGAATGGGAGAGAGAGTGTGAGAGTGAGAGTGAGGATGGGAGAAAGAGAGTGAGAGTGAGAATGAGAGAGTGTGTGAGTGAGAGTGAGGATTAGAGAGTGAGGCTGAGAGTAAGAGTGAGGATGGGAGAGAGACTGTGAGAGTGAGAGTGAGGATGGGAGAGAGAGAGTGAGAGTGAGAGTGAGCATGGGATGACGAGCGTGAGATTGAGAGTGAGGATGGGAGAGAGAGTGAGAAAGGGAGTGTGAGAGTGAGAGTTAGATTGCAGATGGCTGAGAGTGTGAGAGTGAGAATTCGAATGGGTGAGAGTGTGAGAGTGAGAGTGAGGACGGGAGAGAGATTGTGAGAGTGAGAGTGAGGATGGGAGAAAGAGAGTGAGAGTGAGAATGGGAGAGAGAGTGTGTGAGTGAGAGTGAGGATCAGAGTGTGAGGCTGAGAGTGAGAGTGAGGATGGGAGAGAAAGTGTGATAGTAAGAGTGAGAATGAGGATGGGAGAGAAAGTTTGAGTGAGATAGAGGATGGGAGAGAAAGTGTGAGAGTGAGAGTGAGGATGGGAGAGAGTGTGAGTGAGAGTGAGAGTGAGGATGGAAGGGAGAGTGTGAGAGTGAGAGTGATGATGGGAGAGAGTGTGAGAGTGAGAATTAGGATGGGAGAAAGCGTGAGAGTGAGGATGGGAGAGAGTGTGAGAGTGAGAGTGAGAGTGAGGATGGAAGGGAGAGTGTGAGAGTGAGAGTGAGGATGGGAGAGCGTGTGAGAGTGAGAATGAGGATGGGAGAAAGCGTGAGAGTGAGAGTGAGAATTGGAGAGAGTGTGAGAGTGAGATTGAGAGAGAGGATTATAGAGAGAGTGTGAGAGTGAGAGTGAGAGTGATGATGGGAGAGAGTGTGAGAGTGAGAGTGAGGATGGGAGAGAGTAGGAGAGTGACAGTGAGGATGGGAGAGAGAGTGTGAGAGTGACAGCGAGGATGGGAGAGAGAGTGTGAGAGTGAGAGGGAGGATGAGGAGAGAGAGTGTGAGAGTGACAGTGAGGATGGGCGAGAGAGTGTGAGAGTGAGAGTGTGGATGGGAGAGAGAGTGTGAGAGTGAGAGTGAGGATGGGAGAAAGAGAGTGAGATTGAGGATGGGAGAGAAAGTGTGAGAGTGAGAGTGAGGATCGGACAGAGAGGGTGAGAGTGAGAGTGAGGATGGGAGAGAGACAGTGAGAGTGAGAGTGAGGATGGGAGAGAGAGTGTGAGTGTGAGAATGAGCATGGGATGAAGAGCGTTAGAGTGAGAGTGAGGAGGGGATAGAGAGTATGAGGGTGAGAGTGAGGCTGGGAGAGTGAGTGTGAGAGTGACAGCGAGGATGGGCGAGAGAGTGTGAGAGTCAGAGTGAGGATGAGGAGAGAGAGCGTGAGAGTGACAGTGAGGATGGGCGAGAGAGTATGAGATTTCGAGTGAGGATGGGTGAGAGTGTGAGAGTGAGAGTGAGGATGGGAGAGAGATTGTGAGAGTGAGATTGAGAATGGGAGAAAGAGAGTGAGAGTGAGGATGGGAGAGAGAGTGTGAGAGTGAGAGTGAGAGTGAGGATCGGAGAGAGAGGGTGAGAGTGAGAGTGAAGATGGGAGAGAGAGTGTGAGACGGAGAGTGAGGATGGGAGCGAGTTTGAGAGTGAGAGTGAGAATGGCGGGAGAGTGAGAGAGTGAGAGTGAGGATGGGAGAGAGACTGTGATAGTAAGAGTGAGAATGAGGATGGGAGAGGACGTTTGAGTGAGAATGAGGATAGGAGAGAAAGTGTGAGAGTGAGAGTGAGAATGGGAGAGAAAGTGTGAGATTGAGAGTGAGAATGGGAGAGAGTGTGAGAGTGAGAGTGAGGATGGGAGGGAGAGTGTGAGAGTAAGAGTGAGGGTAGGAGAGAGTGTGAGAGTAAGATTGAGAGTGAGGATGGGAGATAGAGTGGGAGACTGGTAGTGTGGATGTGAGAGAGAGTGTCAAAGTGAGAGTGAGAGTGAGAATTGGAGAGAGTGTGAGAGTGAGATTGAGAGTGAGGATGGGAGAGAGAGTGTGAGAGTGAGAGTGAGGGTAGGAGAGAGTGTGAGAGTGAGATTGAGAGTGAGGATGGGAGATAGAGTGGGAGACTGGCAGTGTGGATGTGAGAGAGAGTGTCAAAGTGAGAGTGAGAGTGCGGATGGGAGAGAGAGTGAGAAAAGGAGAGTGAGAGTGAGGATGATAGAGAGAGTGTGAGAGTGAGAGTGAGAGTGAGGATGGGAGAGAGTGTTAGAGTGAGAGTGAGGATGGGAGAGAGTAGGAGAGTGACAGTGAGGATGGGAGAGAGAGTGTGAGAGCAGGAGTAAGGATGGGAGAGTGAGTGTGAGAGTGACAGCGAGGATGGGAGAGAGAGTGTGAGAGTGAGAGTGAGGATGGGAGAAAAAGAGTGAGAGTGAAAATGGGAGAGAGAGTGTGAGAGTGAGAGTGAGGACCGGAGAGAGAGGGTGAGAGTGAGAGTGAGAGTGAGGATGGGAGAGAGACTGTGAGAGTGAGAGTGAGGTTAGGAGAGAGTGTGAGAGTGAGATTGAGAGTGAGGATGGGAGATAGAGTGGGAGACTGGCAGTGTGGATGTGAGAGAGAGTGTCAAAGTGAGAGTGAGAGTGCGGATGGGAGAGAGAGTGAGAAAAGGAGGGTGAGAGTGAGGATGATAGAGAGAGTGTGAGAGTGAGAGTGAGAGTGCGGATGGGAGAGAGTGTTAGAGTGAGAGTGAGGATGGGAGAGAGTAGGAGAGTGACAGTGAGGATGGGAGAGAGAGTGTGAGAGTAGGAGTAAGGATGGGAGAGTGAGTGTGAGAGTGACAGCGAGGATGGGAGAGAGAGTGTGAGAGTGAGAGTGAGGATGGGAGAAAAAGAGTGAGAGTGAAAATGGGAGAGAGAGTGTGAGAGTGAGAGTGAGGACCGGAGAGAGAGGGTGAGAGTGAGAGTGAGAGTGAGGATGGGAGAGAGACTGTGAGAGTGAGAGTGAGGATGGGAGAGAGAGCGTGAGTGTGAGAGTGAGCATGGGATGAAGAGCGTGAGAGTGAGAGTGAGGATGGGATAGAGAGTATGAGGGTGAGAGTGAGGATGGGAGAGTGAGTGTGAGAATGACAGCGAGCATGGGAGATACAGTGTGAGAGTGACAGTGAGGATGGGCGAGAGAGTCTGAGATTGAGTGTGAGGATGGGAGAGAGTGTGAGAGTGAGAGTGAGGATGGGAGAGAGATTGTGAGAGTGAGAGTGAAGATGGGAGAAAGAGAGTGAGAGTGAGGATGGGAGAGAGAGTGTGAGAGTGAGAGTGAGCATGGGATGAAGAGCGTGAGAGTGAGAGTGAGAATGGGAGAGAGTTTGAGAGTGAGAGTGAGAATGGCGGGAGAGTGAGAGAGTGAGAGTAAGGATGGGAGAGAGAGTGTGATAGTAAGAGTGAGAATAAAGATGGGAGAGAAAGTTTGAGTGAGAATGAGGATGGGAGAGAAAGTGTGAGAGTGAGAGTGAGAATGGGAGAGAAAGTGTGAGATTGAGAGTGAGGATGGGAGAGAGTGTGAGAGTGAGAGTGAGAGTGAGGATGGGAGCGAGAGTGTGAGAGTGAGAGTGAGGATGGGAGAGAGTTTGAGAGTGAGAGTGAGGATGGGAGAGAAAGTTTGAGTGAGAGTGAGGATGGGAGGGAGAGTGTGAGAGTGAGAGTGAGGTTGGGAAAGAGTGAGAGTGAGAGTGAGGATGAGGAGAGAGAGCGTGAGAGTGACAGTGAGGATGGGCGAGAGAGTCTGAGATTGAGTGTGAGGATGGGAGAGAGTGTGAGAGTGAGAGTGAGGATGGGAGAGAGATTGTGAGAGTGAGAGTGAAGATGGGAGAAAGAGAGTGAGAGTGAGGATGGGAGAGAGAGTGTGAGAGTGAGAGTGAGCATGGGATGAAGAGCGTGAGAGTGAGAGTGAGAATGGGAGGGAGTTTGAGAGTGAGAGTGAGAATGGCGGGAGAGTGAGAGAGTGAGAGTAAGGATGGGAGAGAGAGTGTGATAGTAAGAGTGAGAATAAAGATGGGAGAGAAAGTTTGAGTGAGAATGAGGATGGGAGAGAAAGTGTGAGAGTGAGAATGGGAGAGAAAGTGTAAGATTGAGAGTGAGGATGGGAGAGAGTGTGAGAGTGAGAGTGAGAGTGAGGATGGGAGCGAGAGTGTGAGAGTGAGAGTGAGGATGGGAGAGAGTTTGAGAGTGAGAGTGAGGATGGGAGAGAAAGTTTGAGTGAGAGTGAGGATGGGAGGGAGAGTATGAGAGTGAGAGTGAGGTTGGGAAAGAGTGAGAGTGAGGATCGGAGTGAGAGGGTGAGAGTGAGAGTGAGGATGGGAGACAGTGTGAGAGTGAGAGTGAGAGTGAGGGTGGAAGACAGAGTGTGAGAGTGAGGATGGGAGAGAAAGTGTGAGAGGGACAGTGAGGATGGGAGAGAGTGTGTGAGGGCGAGAGTGACAGTGAGGATTGGTGAGAGAGTGTGAGTGTGAGAGTGAGGATGGGAGAGAGTTTGAGAGTGAGAGTGAGAATGGGAGAGAGAGTGTGAGAATGAGAGTGAGGATGGGAGAAAGAGAGTGAGAGTGAGAATGAGAGAGTATGTGAGTGAGCGTGAGGAGTAGAGAGTGAGGCTGAGAGTAAGAGTGAGGATGGGAGAGAGACTGTGAGAGTGAGAGTGAGGATGGGAGAGAGAGAGTGTGAGAGTGAGGATGAGGAGAGAGAGAGTGAGAGTTACAGTGAGGATGGGCGAGAGAGTCTGAGATTGAGTGTGAGGATGGGAGAGAGTGTGAGAGTGAGAGTGAGGATGGGAGAGAGATTGTGAGAGTGAGAGTGAAGATGGGAGAAAGAGAGTGAGAGTGAGGATGGGAGAGAGAGTGTGAGATTGAGAGTGAGCATGGGATGAAGAGCGTGAGAGTGAGAGTGAGAATGGGAGAGAGTTTGAGAGTGAGAGTGAGAATGGCGGGAGAGTGAGAGAGTGAGAGTAAGGATGGGAGATAGAGTGTGATAGTAAGAGTGAGAATAAAGATGGGAGAGAAAGATTGAGTGAGAATGAGGATGGGAGAGAAAGTGTGAGAGTGAGAGTGAGAATGGGAGAGAAAGTGTGAGATTGAGAGTGAGGATGGGAGAGAGTGTGAGAGTGAGAGTGAGAGTGAGGATGGGAGCGAGAGTGTGAGAGTGAGAGTGAGGATGGGAGAGAGTTTGAGAGTGAGAGTGAGGATGGGAGAGAAAGTTTGAGTGAGAATGAGGATGGGAGAGAAAGTGTGAGAGTGAGAGTGAGAATGGGAGAGAAAGTGTGAGATTGAGAGTGAGGATAGGAGAGAGTGTGAGAGTGAGAGTGAGAGTGAGGATGGGAGCGAGAGTGTGAGAGTGAGAGTGAGGATGGGAGAGAGTTTGAGAGTGAGAGTGAGGATGGGAGAGAACGTTTGAGTGAGAGTGAGGATGGGAGGGAGAGTGTGAGAGTGAGAGTGAGGTTGGGAAAGAGTGAGAGTGAGAGTGAGGATCGGAGTGAGAGGGTGAGAGTGAGAGTGAGGATGGGAGACAGTGTGAGAGTGAGAGTGAGAGTGAGGATGGGAGAGAGAGTGTGAGAGTGAGAGTGAGAATGAGAGAGAGAGTGAGAGTGAGAGTAAGGATGGGAGAGAGAGTGTGAGATTGAGGATGGGAGAGAAAGTGTGAGAGGGACAGTGAGGAAGGGAGAGAGTGTGTGAGGGCGAGAGTGACAGTGAGGATTGGTGAGAGAGTGTGAGAGTGAGAGTGAGGATGGGAGAGAGTGTGAGAGTGAGAGTGAGAATGGGAGAGAGAGTGTGAGAATGAGAGTGAGGATGGGAGAAAGAGAGTGAGAGTGAGAATGAGAGAGTGTGTGAGTGAGCGTGAGGATTAAAGGGTGAGGCTGAGAGTAAGAGTGAGGATGGGAGAGAGACTGTGAGAGTGAGAGTGAGGATGGGAGAGAGAGAGTGTGAGAGTGAGAGTGAGCATGGGATGACGAGCGTGAGATTGAGTGAGGATGGGAGAGAGAGTGAGAAAGGGAGTGTGAGAGTGAGAGTTAGATTGCAGATGGGAGAGAGTGTGAGAGTGAGAATTCGAATGGGTGAGAGTGTGAGAGTGAGAGTGAGAGTGAGGACGGGAGAGAGATTGTGAGAGTGAGAGTGAGGATGGGAGAAAGAGAGTGAGAGTGAGAATGGGAGAGAGAGTGTGTGAGTGAGAGTGAGGATCAGAGAGTGAGGCTGAGAGTGAGAGTGAGGATGGGAGAGAAAGTGTGATAGTAAGAGTGAGAATGAGGATGGGAGAGAAAGTTTGAGTGAGAATGAGGATTGGAGAGAAAGTGTGAGAGTGAGAGTGAGGATGGGAGAGAGTGTGAGAGTGAGAGTGAGAGTGAGGATGGAAGGGAGAGTGTGAGAGTGAGAGTGATGATGGGAGAGAGTGTGAGAGTGAGAATTAGGATGGGAGAAAGCGTGAGAGTGAGGATGGGAGAGAGTGTGAGAGTGAGAGTGAGAGTGAGGATGGAAGGGAGATTGTGAGAGTGAGAGTGAGGATGGGAGAGCGTGTGAGAGTGAGAATGAGGATGGGAGAAAGCGTGAGAGTGAGAGTGAGAATTGGAGAGAGTGTGAGAGTGAGATTGAGAGAGAGGATTATAGAGAGAGTGTGAGAGTGAGAGTGAGAGTGCGGATGGGAGAGAGTGTTAGAGTGAGAGTGAGGATGGGAGAGAGTAGGAGAGTGACAGTGAGGATGGGAGAGAGAGTGTGAGAGTGACAGCGAGGATGGGAGAGAGAGTGTGAGAGTGAGAGGGAGGATGAGGAGAGAGAGTGTGAGAGTGACAGTGAGGATGGGCGAGAGAGTGTGAGAGTGAGAGTGTGGATGGGAGAGAGAGTGTGAGAGTGAGAGTGAGGATGGGAGAAAGAGAGTGAGATTGAGGATGGGAGAGAAAGTGTGAGAGTGAGAGTGAGGATCGGACAGAGAGGGTGAGAGTGAGAGTGAGGATGGGAGAGAGACGGTGAGAGTGAGAGTGAGGATGGGAGAGAGAGTGTGAGTGTGAGAATGAGCATGGGATGAAGAGCGTTAGAGTGAGAGTGAGGAGGGGATAGAGAGTAGGAGGGTGAGAGTGAGGATGGGAGAGTGAGTGTGAGAGTGACAGCGAGGATGGGCGAGAGAGTGTGAGAGTCAGAGTGAGGATGAGGAGAGAGAGCGTGAGAGTGACAGTGAGGATGAGCGAGAGAGTATGAGATTTCGAGTGAGGATGGGTGAGAGTGTGAGAGTGAGAGTGAGGATGGGAGAGAGATTGTGAGAGTGAGATTGAGAATGGGAGAAAGAGAATGAGAGTGAGGATGGGAGAGAGAGTGTGAGAGTGAGAGTGAGGATCGGAGAGAGAGGGTGAGAGTGAGAGTGAAGATGGGAGAGAGAGTGTGAGAGGGAGAGTGAGGATGGGAGAGAGTTTGAGAGTGATAGTGAGAATGATGGGAGAGTGAGAGAGTGAGAGTGAGGATGGGAGAGAGACTGTGATAGTAAGAGTGAGAATGAGGATGGGAGAGGACGTTTGAGTGAGAATGAGGATAGGAGAGAAAGTGTGAGAGTGAGAGTGAGAATGGGAGAGAAAGTGTGAGATTGAGAGTGAGAATGGGAGAGAGTGTGAGAGTGAGAGTGAGGATGGGAGGGAGAGTGTGAGAGTGAGAGTGAGGTTGGGAGAGAGTGTGAGAGTGAGAGTGAGAGTGAGGATGGGAGAGAAAGTTTGAGTGAGAATGAGGATGGGAGAGAAAGTGTGAGAGTGAGAGTGAGAATGGGAGAGAAAGTGTGAGATTGCGAGTGAGAGTGAGGATGGGAGAGAGAGTGTGAGAGTGAGAGTGAGAATGAGAGAGAGAGAGTGAGAGAGTGAGAGTGAGAGTGAGGATGGGAGAGAGAGTGTGAGAGTGAGGATGGGAGAGAAAGTGTGAGAGGGACCGTGAGGATGGAAGAGAGAGTGGGAGAGAGAGTGTGAGACTGAGGATGGGAGAGAGAGAGTGTGAGACTGAGGATGGGGGAGAGAGTGTGAGACTGAGAGTGCGGATGGGAAAGAGATTGTGTGAGTGAGAGTGAGGATCAGAGAGTGAGGCTGAGAGTGAGAGTCAGGATGGGAGAGAGAGTGTGAGAGTGAGAGTGCGGATGGGAGAGAGAGTGTGTGAGTGATAGTGAGGATCAGAGAGTGAGGCTGAGAGTGATAGTGCGGATGGAAGAGAGAGTGTGAGATTGAGAGAGAGCACGGGATGACGAGCGTGAGAGTGAGAGTGAGGATGGGAGAGAGAGTGAGAAAGGGAGAGTGAGAGTGAGAATGATAGAGGGAGTGTGAGAGTTAGATTGCGGATGGGAGAGAGTGTGAGAGTGAGATTGCGAATGGGAGAGAGTGAGAGAGAGTAAGTGAGAATCGGAGACCGAGTGAGAGAGTGAGAGTGAGGATGGGAGAAGGAGTGTGATATTGAGAGTGAGGATGGCTGAGAGTGTGAGAGTGAGAGTGAGGATGGGAGAGAGATTGTGAGAGTGAGATTGAGAATGGGAGAAAGAGAGTGAGAGTGAGGATGGGAGAGAGAGTGTGAGAGTGAGAGTGAGGATTGGAGAGAGAGGGTGAGAGTGAGAGAGAGGGTGGGAGAGAGAGTGTGAGAGTGAGAGTGAGGATGGGAGACAGAGTGTGACAGTTAGAGTGAAGATGGGAGAGAGAGTGTGAGGGTGAGAGTGAGGATGGGCGAGAGAGTTTGAGAGTGAGAGTGAGAATGGGGGAGAGTGAGAGAGTGAGATTGAGGATGGGAGAGAGACTGTGATAGTAAGAGTGAGAATGAGGATTGCAGAGAAAGAAAGAGTGAGAATGAGGATGGGAGAGAAAGTGTGAGAGTGAGAGTGAGAATGGGAGAGAGTGTGAGAGTGAGAGTGAGAGTGAGGATGGGAGCGAGTGTGTGAGAGTGAGAGTGAGGATTGGAGAGAGTGTGAGAGTGAGATTGAGAGTGAGAATGGGAGAGAGAGTGTGAGAGTGAGAGTGAGGATGGGAGAGAGTGTGAGAGTGAGATTGAGAGTGAGGATGGGAGATAGAGTGTGAGACTTGTAGTGTGGATGTGAGAGAGAGTGTGAAAGTGAGAGTGAGAGTGCGGATGGGAGAGAGAGTGAGAAAAGGAGAGTGAGAGTGAGGATGATAGAGAGAGTGTGAGAGTGAGAGTGAGAGTGCGGATGGGAGAGAGTGTTAGAGTGAGAGTGAGGATGGGAGAGAGTAGGAGAGTGACAGTGAGGATGGGAGAGAGAGTGTGAGAGTAGGAGTGAGGATGGGAGAGTGAGTGTGTGAGTGACAGCGAGGATGGGAGAGAGAGTGTGAGAGTGAGAGCGAGGATGAGGAGAGAGAGTGTGAGAGTGACAGTGAGGATGGGCGAGAGCGTGTGAGAGTGAAAGTGAGGATGGGAGAGAGTGTGAGAGTGAGAGTGAGGATCGAAGAGAGAGTGTGAGAGTGAGAGTGAGCATGGGAGAAAAAGAGTAAGAGTGAAAATGGGAGAGAGAGTGTGAGAGTGAGAGTGAGGACCGGAGAGAGAGGGTGAGAGTGAGAGTGAGGATGGGAGAGAGACTGTGATAGTAAGAGTGAGAATGAGGATTGCAGAGACAGTTTGAGTGAGAATGAGGATGGGAGAGAAAGTGTGAGAGTGAGAGTGAGAATGGGAGAGAGTGTGAGAGTGAGAGTGAGAGTGAGGATGGGAGGGTGAGTGTGAGAGTGAGAGTGAGGATGGGGGTGAGAGTGTGAGAATGAGAGTGAGGATGGGAGAGAGTGTGTGAGGGCGAGAGTGACAGTGAGGATTGGTGAGAGAGTGTGAGAGTCAGTGTGAGAATGGGAGAGAGAGTGTGAGAGTGAGAGTGAGGATGGGAGAAAGAGAGTGAGAGTGAGAATGAGAGAGAGAGTGTGTGAGTGAGAGTGAGGATCAGAGAGTGAGGCTGAGTGTGAGAGTGAGGATGGGAGAGAGACTGTGAGAGTGAGAGTGAGGATGGGAGAGAGAGTGAGAGTGAGAATGGGATGACGAGCGTGAGATTGAGAGTGAGGATGGGAGGGAGAGTGAGAAAGGGAGTGTGAGAGTGAGAGTAAGATTTCAGATGGGAGAGAGTGTGAGAGTGAGAATGCGAATGGGAGAGAGTGTGAGAGTGAGAGTGAGAGTGAGGAGGGGAGAGAGATTGTGAGAGTGAGAGTGAGGATGGGAGAAAGAGAGTGAGAGTGAGAATGGGAGAGAGAGTGTGTGAGTGAGAGTGAAGATCAGAGAGTGAGGCTGAGAGTGAGAGTGAGGATGGGAGAGAAAGTGTGAGGGTGAGAGTGAGGATGGGAGAGTGAGCGTGAGAGTGAAAACGAGGATGGGAGAGAGAGAGTGAGAGTGAGGATGAGGATGGGAGAAAGCGTGAGAGTGAGAGTGAGAATTGGAGAGAGTGTGAGAGTGAGATTGAGAGTGAGGATGGGAGAGAGAGTGTGAGAGTGAGAGTGAGGATGGGAGAGAGTTTGAGAGTGAGATTGAGAGTGAGGATGGGAGATATAGTGTGAGACTGGCAGTGTGGATGTGAGAGAGAGTGTGAAAGTGAGAGTGAGAGTGCGGATGGGAGAGAGACTGAGAAAAGCAGAGTGAGAGTGAGGATGATAGAGAGAGTGTGAGAGTGAGAGTGAGAGTGCGGATGGGAGAGAGTGTTAGAGTGAGAGTGAGGATGGGAGAGAGTAGGAGAGTGACAGTGAGGATGGGAGAGAGTGTGTGAGAGTGACAGCGAGGATTGGAGAGAGGGTGTGAGAGTGACAGTGAGGATGGGCGAGAGAGTGTGAGAGTGAGAGTGAGGATGGGAGAGAGTGTGAGAGTGAGAGTGTGGATGGGAGAGAGAGTGTGAGAGTGAGAGTGAGGATAGGAGAAAGAGAGTGAGATTGAGGATGGGAGATAAAGTGTGAGAGTGAGAGTGAGGATCGGACAGAGAGGGTGAGAGTGAGAGTGAGGATGGGAGAGAGACGGTGAGAGTGAGAGTGAGGATGGGAGAGAGAGTGTGAGTGTGAGAATGAGCATGGGATGAAGAGCGTGAGAGTGAGAGTGAGGAGGGGATAGAGAGTATGAGGGTGAGAGTGAGGATGGGAGAGTGAGTGTGAGAGTGACAGCGAGGATGGGCGAGAGTGTGTGAGAGTCAGAGTGAGGATGAGGAGAGAGAGCGTGAGAGTGACAGTGAGGATGGGCGAGAGAGTATGAGATTTAGAGTGAGGATGGGTGAGAGTGTGAGAGTGAGAGTGAGGATGGGAGAGAGATTGTGAGAGTGAGATTGAGAATGGGAGAAAGAGAGTGAGAGTGAGGATGGGAGAGAGAATGTGAGAGTGAGAGTGAGGATCGGAGAGAGAGGGTGAGAGTGAGAGTGAAGATGGGAGAGAGAGTTTGAGAGTGAGAGTGAGGATGGGAGACAGAGTGCGAGAGTTAGAGTGAAGATGGGAGAGAGAGTGTGAGAGGGAGAGTGAGGATGGGAGAGAGTTTGAGGGTGAGAGTGAGAATGGCGGGAGAGTGAGAGAGTGAGAGTGAGGATGGGAGAGAGAGAGTGATAGTAAGGGTGAGAATGAGGATGGGAGAGGAAGTTTGAGCGAGAATGAGGATGGGAGAGAAAGTGTGAGAGTGAGAGTGAGAATGGGAGAGAAAGTGTGAGATTGGGACTGAGAATGGGAGAGAGGGTGAGAGTGAGAGTGAGAGTGAGGATGGGAGGGAGAGGGTGAGAGTGAGAGTGAGGTTGGGAGAGAGTGTGAGAGTGAGAGTGAGAGTGAGGATGGGAGAGAAAGTTTGAGTGAGAATGAGGATGGGAGAGAAAGTGTGAGAGTGAGAGTGAGAATGGGAGAGAAAGTGTGAGATTGAGAGTGAAAATGGGAGAGAGTGTGAGAGTGAGAGTGTGAGTGAGGATGGGAGGGAGAGTGTGAGAGTGAGAGTGAGGATGGGAGAGAGTGAGAGTGAGGATCGGAGTTAGAGGGTGAGAGTGAGTGTGAGGATGGGAGAGAGTGTGAGAGTGAAAGTGAGAGTGAGGATGAGAGAGAGAGTGTGAGAGTGAGGATGGGAGAGAAAGTGTGAGAGGGACAGTGAGGATGGAAGAGAGAGTGTGAGAGTGAGAATGAGGATGGGAGAGAGAGTGTGAGACTAAGGATGGGAGAGAAAGTGTGAGAGTGAGAGTGAGGATGGGGAGAGAGTGTGAGAATGAGAGTGAGGATGGAAGAGAATGTGTGAGGGTGAGAGTGACAGTGAGGATGGGCGAGAGAGGGTGAGAGTGACAGTGAGGATGGGCGAGAGAGTGTGAGAGTGAGAGTGAGGATGGGAGAGAGAGTGTGAGAGTGAGAGTGCGGATGGGAGAGAGAGTGTGTGAGTGATAGTGAGGATCAGAGAGTGAGGCTGAGAGTGAGAGTGAGGATGGGAGAGAGAGTGTGAGATTGAGAGAGAGCACGGGATGACGAGCGTGAGAGTGAGAGTGAGGATGGGAGAGAGAGTGAGAAAGGGAGAGTGAGAGGGAGGATGATAGAGGGAGTGTGAGAGTGAGAGTTAGATTGCCGATGGGAGAGAGTGTGAGAGTGAGATTGCGAATGGGTGAGAGTGAGAGAGAGTGAGTGAGAATCGGAGACTGAGTGAGAGATGTGAGAGTGAGGATGGGAGAGAGAGTGTGAGATTGAGAGTGAGGATGGGTGAGAGTGTGAGAGTGAGAGTGAGGATGGGAGAGAGATTGTGAGAGTGAGATTGAGAATGGGAGAAAGAGAGTGAAAGTGAGGATGGGAGAGAGCGTGTGAGAGTGAGAGTGAGGATCGGAGAGATTGAGAGTGAGAGTGAGGATGGGAGAGAGAGTGTGAGAGTGAGAGTGAGGATGGGAGACAGAGAGTGAGAGTTAGAGTGAAGATGGGAGAGAGTGTGAGAATGAGAGTGAGGATCGGATAGAGAGGGTGAGAGTGAGAGTGAGGATGGGAGAGAGAGTGTGAGAGTGAGAGTGAGGAGGGAAGAGAGAGTGTGAGAGTTAGAGTGAAGATGGGAGAGAGTGTGAGAGTGAGAGTGAGGATGGGAGAGAGAGTGAGAGTGAGATTGAGAATGGGAGAAAGAGAGTGAGAGTGAGGATGGGAGAGAGAGTGTGAGAGTGAGAGTGAGGATCGGAGAGAGAGGTTGAGAGTGAGAGTGAGGATGGGAGAGAGAGTGTGAGAGTGAGTGTGAGGATGGGAGACAGAGTGTGAGAGTTAGAGTGAAGATGGGAGACAGAGTGTGAGAGTTAGAGTGAAGATGGGAGAGAGTGTGAGAGTGAGAGTGAGGATGGGAGAGAGAGTGAGAGTGAGAGTGAGGATGGGAGTGAGAGTGTGATAGTAATAGTGAGAATGAGGATGGGAGAGGAAGTTTGAATGAGAATGAGGATGGCAGAGAAAGTGTGAGAGTGAGAGTGAGAATGGGAGTGAAATTGTGAGATTGAGACTGAGAATGGGAGAGAGTGTGAGAGTGAGAGTGAGAGTGAGGATGGAAGGGAGAGTGTGAGAGTGAGAGTCAGGTTGGGAGAGAGTGTGAGAGTGAGAGTTAGAGTGAGGATGGGAGAGAAAGTTTGAGTGAGAATGAGGATGGGAGAGAATGTGTGAGGGTGAGAGTGAGAATGGGAGAGAAAGTGTGAGATTGAGAGTGAGGATGGGAGGGAGTGTGTGAGAGTGAGAGTGAGGAAGGGAGAGAGTGGGAGTGAGAGTGAGGATTGGAGTGAGAGGGTGAGATTGAGAGTGAGGATGCGAGAGAGTGTGAGAGTGAGAGTGAGAGTGAGGATGGGAGAGAGAGTGTGAGAGTGAGAATGAGAGAGAGAGAGTGAGAGTGGGAGTGAGGATGGGAGAGAAAGTGTGAGAGGGACAGTGAGGATGGAAGATAGAGTGTGAGAGTAAGAGTGAGGATGGGAGAGAGAGTGTGAGACTGAGGATGGGAGAGAGTGTGTGAGAGTGAGAGTGAGGATGGTGGAGCGAGTGTGAGAATGAGAGTGAGGATGGAAGAGAGTGTGTGAGGGTGAGAGTGACAGTGAGGATGGGCGACAGAGTGTGATATTGAGAGTGAGAGTGAGGATGGGAGAGATTGTGAGAGTGAGAGTGAGGATGGGGGAGAGAGTGTGAGAGTGAGAGTGAGGATGGGAGAGAGAGTGAGAGTGAGAGTGAGGATGGGAGAGAGAGTGTGAGAGTGAGAGTGCGGATGGAAGAGAGAGTGTGAGATTGAGAGAGAGCACGGGATGACGAGCGTGAGAGTGAGAGTGAGAATGGGAGAGAGAGTGAGAAAGGGAGAGTGAGAGTGAGGATGATAGAGGGAGTGTGAGAGTGAGAGTTAGATTGTGGATGGGAGAGAGTGTGAGAGTGAGATTGCGAATGGGAGAGAGTGAGAGAGAGTGAGTGAGAATCGGAGACTGAGTGAGAGGGTGAGAGTGAGGATGGGAGAGACAGTGTGAGATTGAGAATGAGAATGGGTGAGAGTGTGAGAGTGAGAGTGAGGATGGGAGAGAGATTGTGAGAGTGAGATTGAGAATGGGAGAAAGAGAGTGAGAGTGAGGATGGGAGAGAGAGTGTGAGAGTGAGAGTGAGGATCGGAGAGAGAGTGTGAGAGTGAGAGTGAGGATGGGAGACAGAGTGTGAAAGTTAGAGTGAAGATGGGAGAGAGTGTGAGAGTGAGAGTGAGAGTGCGGATGGGAGACAGTGTGAGTGTGAGAGTGAGGACGGGAGAGAGAGTGTGAGAGTGAGAGTGAGGATGGGAGAGAGAGTGTGAGAGGGAGAGTGAGGATGGGAGAGAGTTTGAGAGTGAGAGTGAGAATGGCAGGAGAGTGAGAGAGTGAGAGTGAGGATGGGAGTGAGAGTGTGATAGTAAGAGTGAGAATGAGGATGGGAGAGGAAGTTTGAGTGAGAATGAGGATGGCAGAGAAAGTGTGAGAGTGAGAGTGAGAATGGGAGAGAAAGTGTGAGATTGAGACTGAGAATGGGAGAGAGTGTGAGAGTGAGAGTGAGAGTGAGGATGGAAGGGAGAGTGTGAGAGTGAGAGTCAGGTTGGGAGAGAGTGTGAGAGTGAGAGTTAGAGTGAGGATGGGAGAGAAAGTTTGAGTGAGAATGAGGATGGGAGAGAATGTGTGAGAGTGAGAGTGAGAATGGGAGAGAAAGTGTGAGATTGAGAGTGAGGATGGGAGGGAGTGTGTGAGAGTGAGAGTGAGGAAGGGAGAGAATGGGAGTGAGAGTGAGGATCGGAGTGAGAGGGTGAGATTGAGAGTGAGGATGCGAGAGAGTGTGAGAGTGAGAGTGAGGATGGGAGAGAGAGTGTGAGAGTGAGAATGAGAGAGAGAGAGTGAGAGTGGGAGTGAGGATGGGAGAGAAAGTGTGAGAGTGAGAGTGCGGATGGAAGAGAGAGTGTGAGATTGAGAGAGAGCACGGGATGACGAGCGTGAGAGTGAGAGTGAGGATGGGAGAGAGAGTGAGAAAGGGAGAGTGAGAGTGAGGATGATAGAGGGAGTGTGAGAGTGAGAGTTAGATTGTGGATGGGAGAGAGTGTGAGAGTGAGATTGCGAATGGGAGAGAGTGAGAGAGAGTGAGTGAAAATCGGAGACTGAGTGAGAGGGTGAGAGTGAGGATGGGAGAGAGAGTGTGATATTGAGAGTGAGAATGGGTGAGAGTGTGAGAGTGAGAGTGAGGATGGGAGAGAGATTGTGAGAGTGAGATTGAGAATGGGAGAAAGAGAGTGAGAGTGAGGATGGGAGAGAGAGTGTGAGAGTGAGAGTGAGGATCGGAGAGAGAGTGTGAGAGTGAGAGTGAGGATGGGAGACAGAGTGTGAAAGTTAGAGTGAAGATGGGAGAGAGTGTGAGAGTGAGAGTGAGAGTGCGGATGGGAGACAGTGTGAGTGTGAGAGTGAGGACGGGAGAGAGAGTGTGAGAGTGAGAGTGAGGATGGGAGAGAGAGTGTGAGAGGGAGAGTGAGGATGGGAGAGAGTTTGAGAGTGAGAGTGAGAATGGCAGGAGAGTGAGAGAGTGAGAGTGAGGATGGGAGTGAGAGTGTGATAGTAAGAGTGAGAATGAGGATGGGAGAGGAAGTTTGAGTGAGAATGAGGATGGCAGAGAAAGTGTGAGAGTGAGAGTGAGAATGGGAGAGAAAGTGTGAGATTGAGACTGAGAATGGGAGAGAGTGTGAGAGTGAGAGTGAGAGTGAGGATGGAAGGGAGAGTGTGAGAGTGAGAGTCAGGTTGGGAGAGAGTGTGAGAGTGAGAGTTAGAGTGAGGATGGGAGAGAAAGTTTGAGTGAGAATGAGGATGGGAGAGAATGTGTGAGAGTGAGAGTGAGAATGGGAGAGAAAGTGTGAGATTGAGAGTGAGGATGGGAGGGAGTGTGTGAGAGTGAGAGTGAGGAAGGGAGAGAATGGGAGTGAGAGTGAGGATCGGAGTGAGAGGGTGAGATTGAGAGTGAGGATGCGAGAGAGTGTGAGAGTGAGAGTGAGGATGGGAGAGAGAGTGTGAGAGTGAGAATGAGAGAGAGAGAGTGAGAGTGGGAGTGAGGATGGGAGAGAAAGTGTGAGAGGGACAGTGAGGACGGAAGATAGAGTGTGAGAGTAAGAGTGAGGATGGGAGAGAGAGTGTGAGACTGAGGATGGGAGAGAGTGTGTGAGAGTGAGAGTGAGGATGGGGGAGCGAGTGTGAGAATGAGAGTGAGGATGGAAGAGAGTGTGTGAGGGTGAGAGTGACAGTGAGGATGGGCGACAGAGTGTGATACTGAGAGTGAGAGTGAGGATGGGAGAGAGTGTGAGAGTGAGAGTGAGGATGGGAGAGAGAGTGTGAGAGTGAGAGTGAGGATGGGAGAGAGAGTGTGAGATTGAGAGAGAGCACGGGATGATGAGCGTGAGATTGAGAGTGAGGATGGGAGAGAGAGTGAGAAAGGGAGAGTGAGAGTGAGGATGATAGAGGAAGTGTGAGAGTGAGAATTAGATTGCGGATGGGAGAGAGTGTGAGAGTGAGATTGCGAATGGGAGAGAGTGAGAGAGTGTGAGTGAGAATCGGAGACAGAGTGAGAGAGTGAGAGTAAGGATGGGAGAGAGAGTGTGAGATTGAGAGTGAGGATGGGTGAGTGTGAGAGAGTGAGAGTGAGGATGGGAGAGAGAGATTGTGAGAGTGAGATTGAGAATGGAAGAAAGAGAGTGAGAGTGAGGATGGGGGAGAGAGTGTGAGAGTGAGGATGGGAGAAAGTGATTGAGAGAGAGAGTGTGGATGGGAGAGAGAGTGTGAGAGTGAGAGTGAGGATCGGAGAGAGTGTGAGAGTGAGAGTGAGGATGGGAGAGAGAGTGTGAGAGTGAGAGTGAGGATGGGAGACAGAGTGTGCGAGTTAGGGTCAAGATGGGAGAGAGTGTCTGAGAGGGAGAGTGAGGATGGGAGAGAGTTTGAGAGTGAGAGTGAGAATGGCGGGAGAGTGAGAGAGTGAGAGTGAGGATGGGAGAGAGAGAGTGATAGTAAGGGTGAGAATGAGGATGGGAGAGGAAGTTTGAGTGAGAATGAGGATGGGAGAGAAAGTGTGAGAGTGAGAATGAGAATGTGAGAGAAAGTGTGAGATTGGGACTGAGAATGGGAGAGAGAGTGAGAGTGAGAGTGAGAGAGAGGATGGGAGGGAGAGGGTGAGAGTGAGAGTGAGGTTGGGAGAGAGTGTGAGAGTGAGAGTGAGAGTGAGGATGGGAGAGAAAGTTTGAGTGAGAATGAGGATGGGAGAGAAAGTGTGAGAGTGAGAGTGAGAATGGGAGAGAAAGTGTGAGATTGAGAGTGAGAATGGGAGAGAGTGTGAGAGTGAGAGTGTGAGTGAGGATGGGAGGGAGAGTGTGAGAGTGAGAGTGAGGATGGGAGAGAGTGAGAGTGAGGATCGGAGTTAGAGGGTGAGAGTGAGAGTGAGGATGGGAGAGAGTGTGAGAGTGAAAGTGAGAGTGAGGATGGGAGAGAGAGTGTGAGAGTGAGGATGGGAGAGAGTGTGTGAGAGTGAGAGTGGGGATGGGGGAGAGAGTGTGAGAATGAGAGTGAGGATGGAAGAGAATGTGTGAGGGTGAGAGTGACAGTGAGGATGGGCGAGAGAGGGTGAGAGTGACAGTGAGGATGGGCGAGAGAGTGTGAGAGTGAGAGTGAGGATGGGAGAGAGAGTGTGAGAGTGAGAGTGCGGATGGGAGAGAGAGTGTGTGAGTGATAGTGAGGATCAGAGAGTGAGGCTGAGAGTGAGAGTGAGGATGGGAGAGAGAGTGTGAGATTGAGAGAGAGCACGGGATGACGAGCGTGAGAGTGAGAGTGAGGATGGGAGAGAGAGTGAGAAAGGGAGAGTGAGAGGGAGGATGATAGAGGGAGTGTGAGAGTGAGAGTTAGATTGCCGATGGGAGAGAGTGTGAGAGTGAGATTGCGAATGGGTGAGAGTGAGAGAGAGTGAGTGAGAATCGGAGACTGAGTGAGAGAGTGAGAGTGAGGATGGGAGGGAGAGTGTGAGATTGAGAGTGAGGATGGGTGAGAGTGTGAGAGTGAGAGTGAGGATGGGAGAGAGATTGTGAGAGTGAGATTGAGAATGGGAGAAAGAGAGTGAAAGTGAGGATGGGAGAGAGCGTGTGAGAGTGAGAGTGAGGAGGGAAGACATAGTGTGAGAGATAGAATGAAGATGGGAGAGAGTGTGAGAGTGAGAGTAAGGATGGGAGAGAGAGTGAGAGTGAGAATGGGAGAAAGAGAGTGAGAGTGAGGATGGGAGAGAGAGTGTGAGAGTGAGAGTGAGGATCGGAGAGAGAGGGTGAGAGTGAGAGTGAGGATGGGAGAGAGAGTGTGAGAGTGAGTGTGAGGATGGGAGACAGAGTGTGAGAGTTAGAGTGAAGATGGGAGACAGAGTGTGAGAGTTAGAGTGAAGATGGAAGAGAGTGTGAGAGTGAGAGTGAGGATGGGAGAGAGAGTGAGAGTGAGAATGAGGATGGAAGAGTGTGTGAGAGTGAGAGTGAGGATGGGAGAGAGAGTGTGAGAGTGAGAGTGAGGATGGGAGAGAGTGTGAGAGTGAGAGTGAGGATGGGAGAGAGTGTGAGAGTGAGAGTGAGGATGGGAGAGAGTGTGAGAGTGAGAGTGAGGATGGGAGAGAGAGTGTGAGAGTGACAGTGAGGATGGGAGAGAGAGTGTGTGAGAGAGAGAGTGTGCATGGGAGAGAGAGTGTGAGAGTGAGAGTGAGGTGTGGAGAGAGTGTGAGAGTGAGAGTGAGAATGGGAGAGAGTGTGAGAGTGAAAGTGAGGATGGGAGAGTGAGTGTGAGGGTGAGAGTGAGAATGGGAGAGAGAGTGTGAGAGTGAGGATGGGAGAGAGAGTATGAGAGAGAGTGAGGATGGGAGAGAGAGTGAGAATGGGAGAGAGAGTGTGAGAGTGTGAGTGAGAATGGGAGAGAGAGTGTGAGAGTGAGAGTGAGGATGGGAGAGAGAGTGTGAGTGTGAGAATGAGAATGGGGAGAGAGTGTGAGAGTGAGAGTGAGAATGGGAGAGAGTATGAAAGTGAGAATGAGGATGGGGAGAGAGTGTGAGAATGAAACTGCGGATGGGAGAGTCTACGAGAGCGAGAGTGCGGATCAGAGAGTGTGTGAGGGTGAGAGTGAGGATGGGGGAGAGAGTGTGAGAGAGAGAGTGAGGATGGGAGAGAGAGTGTGAGAGTGACATCGAAGATGGGAGAGAGTGTGTGAGAGTGAGAGTGAGGATGTGAGAGAGTGAGAGAGTGAGAGTGAGAATGGGAGAGAGAGCGTGAGAGTGAGAGTGATAGTGAGAATGGGGCGAGAGTGTGAGAGTGAGAGTGCGAATGGGAGAGTGTGTGAGAGTGAGAGTGAGGATGGGAGAGAGAGTGAGAGTGAGATTGAGAATGGGAGAAAGAGAGTGAGAGTGAGGATGGGAGAGAGAGTGTGAGAGTGAGAGTGAGGATCGGAGAGAGAGTGTGAGAGTGTGAGTGAGAATGGGAGAGAGAGTGTGAGAGTGAGAGTGAGGATGGGAGAGAGAGTGTGAGTGTGAGAATGAGAATGGGGAGAGAGTGTGAGAGTGAGAGTGAGAATGGGAGAGAGTATGAAAGTGAGAATGAGGATGGGGAGAGAGTGTGAGAATGAAACTGCGGATGGGAGAGTCTACGAGAGCGAGAGTGCGGATCGGAGAGTGTGTGAGGGTGAGAGTGAGGATGGGGGAGAGAGTGTGAGAGAGAGAGTGAGGATGGGAGAGAGAGTGTGAGAGTGACATCGAAGATGGGAGAGAGTGTGTGAGAGTGAGAGTGAGGATGTGAGAGAGTGAGAGAGTGAGAGTGAGAATGGGAGAGAGAGCGTGAGAGTGATAGTGAGAATGGGGCGAGAGTGTGAGAGTGAGAGTGCGAATGGGAGAGTGTGTGAGAGTGAGAGTGAGGATGGGAGAGAGAGTGAGAGTGAGATTGAGAATGGGAGAAAGAGAGTGAGAGTGAGGATGGGAGAGAGAGTGTGAGAGTGAGAGTGAGGATCGGAGAGAGAGGGTGAGAGTGAGAGTGAGGATGGGAGAGAGAGTGTGAGAGTGAATGTGAGGATGGGAGACAGAGTGTGAGAGTTAGAGTGAAGATGGGAGAGAGTGTGAGAGTGAGAGTGCGAATGGGAGAGAGTGTGAGAGTGAGAGTGAGGATGGAAGAGTGTGTGAGAGTGAGAGTGAGGATGGTAGAGAGTGTGAGAGTGAGAGTGAGGATGGGAGAGAGTGTGAGAGTGAGAGTGAGGATGGGAGAGAGAGTGTGAGAGTGACAGTGAGGATGGGAGAGAGAGTGTGAAGGAGAGTGTGTGCATGGGAGAGAGAGTGTGAGAGTGAGTGTGAGGTGCGGAGAGAGTGTGAGAGTGAGAGTGAGAATGGGAGAGAGTGTGAGAGTGGAAGTGCAGATGGGAGAGAGTGTGAGAATGAAAGTGAGGATGGGAGAGAGAGTGTGAGGGTGAGAGTGAGAATGGGAGAGAGTGTTTGAGAATGAAACTGCGGATGGGAGAGAGTGTGAGAGTGAGAGTGAGAGTGTGGATGGGAGAGTGTGTGAGAGTGAGAGTGAGGATGGGAGAGAGTGTGAGAGTTAGAGTGAGATTGGGAGAGAGAGTGTGAGACTGTGAATGGGAGAGAGTGTGAGAGTGAGCGTGAGAGTGAGGATGGGAGAGAGAGAGAGAGATTAAGGATGGGAGAGAGAGTGTGAGAGTGAGAGCGCAGATGGGAGAGAGAGTGAGTGTGAGAGTGAGAGTGAGAATGGGAGAGAGTGAGAGAGTGTGAGAGAGAGAGTGCGAATGGAAGAGAGAGTGTGAGAGTGACAGCGAGGACGGGAGAGTGAGTGTGAGAGTGAGAGTGCGAATGGGAGAGAATGTGAGAGTGAGAGTGAGAGTGAGGATGGGAGAGTGTGTGAGAGTGAGAGTGAGGATGGGAGAGAGAGTGTGAGAGTGAGGATGGGAGAGAGTGTGTGAGAGTGAGAGTGAGGATGGGAGAGAGTATGTGAGAATGAAACTGCGGATGGGAGAGAATGTGAGAGTGAGAGTGAGAGTGAGGATGGGAGAGTGTGTGAGAGTGAGAGTGAGGATGGGAGACAGTGTGAGTCTGAGAGTGAGGATGGGAGAGAGTGTGTGAGAATGAAACTGCGGATGGGAGAGAGTGTGAGAGTGAGAGTGAGTGAGGAAGGGAGAGAGTGTGAGAGTGAGAATGAGGATGGGGGAGAGTATGTGAGAATGAAACTGCGGATGGGAGAGAATGTGAGAGTGAGAGTGAGAGTGAGGATGGGAGAGTATGTGAGAGTGAGAGTGAGGATGGGAGAGAGTGTGAGACTGAGAGTGAGGATGGGAGAGAGTGTGTGAAAATGAAACTGTGGATGGGAGAGAGTGTGAGAGTGAGAGTGAGTGAGGAAGGGAGAGAGTGTGAGAGTGAGAATGAGGATGGGTGAGAGAGTGTGAGAGTGAGAGTGAGGATGGGAGAGAGTGTGAGAGTTAGAGTGAGAATAGGAGAGAGAGAGTGAGAGTGCGAATGGGAGAGAGTGTGAGAGTGAGAAAGCAGAAGGGAGAGAGTATGAGAGTGACAGAAAGAGTGAGTGTGAGGATGGGGGAGAGAGAATGTGAGAGTGAGAGTGAGGATGTGAGAGAGAGTGTGAGAGTGAGAGTGCGGATGGGAGAGAGAGTGAGAGTGGGAGAGAGAGTGAGGATGGGCGAGAGAGTGTGAGAGTGAGAGTAAGGATGGGAGAGCGAGTGTGAGAGCGAGAGTGCGGATGGGAGAGAGAGTGAGTGTGAGAGTGAGAGTGAGAATGGGAGACTGTGTGAGAATGAGAGTGCAGATGGGAGAGAGTGTGAGAGTGAGAGTGAGGATGGGAGAGAGTGTGAGAGTGAGAGTGAGGATGGGAGAGAGTGTGAGAGTGAGAGTGAGGATGGGAGAGAGAGTGTGAGAGTGACAGTGAGGATGGGAGAGAGAGTGTGAGAGAGAGAGTGCGCATGGGAGAGAGAGTGTGAGAGTGAGAGTGAGGTGCGGAGAGAGTGTGAGAGTGAGAGTGAGAATGGGAGAGAGTGTGAGAGTGGAAGTGCAGATGGGAGAGAGTGTGAGAGTGAAAGTGAGGATGGGAGAGAGAGTGTGAGGGTGAGAGTGAGAATGGGAGAGAGAGTGTGAGAGTGAGGATGGGAGAGAGAGTATGAGAGAGAGAGTGAGGATGGGAGAGAGAGTGAGAATGGGAGAGAGAGTGTGAGAGTGTGAGTGAGGATGGGAGACAGACTGTGAGTGTGAGAGTGAGATGGGAGAGAGGGAGAGTGAGGATCAGAGAGAGAGTGTGAGATGAGGATGGGAGAGAGTGTGCGAGTGAGAGTGTGGATGGTAGAGAGAGTGCAAGAGTGAAAGTGAGGTTGGGAGAGAAAGAGTGAGAGTGATAATGTGAGAGCGTGTGAGAGTGAGAGTTAGAGTGAGGATGGGAGAGATAGTGTGACAGTGTGAGTGAGGATGGGAGAGAGATTTTAAGAGTGAGAGTGCGAATGGGAGAGAACGTGAGAGTGAGGATTGGAGAGAGTGTGAGAGTGAGAGTGCGAATGGGATGGAGTGTGAGAGTGAGAGTAAGAATGGGGAAGGGAGTGTGAGAGTGAGAGTGCGAATTGGAGAGAGTGTGAGAGTGAGAATGAGGATGGGAGAGGAATGTGAGAGTGAGGATGGGAGAGAGTGTGAGATTGAGAGTGAGGATGGGAGAGAGAGTGTGAGAGTGAGAGTGAGGATGGGAGAGAGAGTGTGAGAGTGAGAGTGAGGATGGGAGAGAGTGTGTGAGAGTGAGAGTGAGGATGGGAGAGAGTATGAGAGTGAGAATGAGAATGGGGAGAGAGTGTGAGAGTGAGAGTGAGAATGGGAGAGAGTATGAAAGTGAGAATGAGGATGGGGGAGAGAGTGTGAGAATGAAACTGCGGATGGGAGAAACTACGAGAGCGAGAGTGCGGATCGGAGAGTGTGTGAGGGTGAGAGTGAGGATGGGGGAGAGAGTGTGAGAGTGAGAGTGAGGATGGGAGAGAGAGTGTGAGAGTGACATCGAAGATGGGAGAGAGTGTGTGAGAGTGAGAGTGAGGATGTGAGAGAGTGAGAGAGTGAGAGTGAGAATGGGAGAGAGAGCGTGAGAGTGAGAGTGATCGTGAGAATGGGGCGAGAGTGTGAGAGTGAGAGTGAGGATGGGAGAGAGTGTGAGAGTGAGAGTGCGAATGGGAGAGAGTGTGAGAGTGAGAGTAAGAGTGAGGATGGGAGAGAGAGAGTGAGATTAAGGATGGGAGAGAGAGTTGGAGAATGAGAGCGCAGATGGGAGAGAGAGTGAGTGTGAGAGTGAGAATGGGAGAGAGTGTGAGAGTAAGAGTGAGGATGGGAGAGAGAGCGTGAGAGTGAGAGTGATAGTGAGAATGGGGCGAGAGTGTGAGAGTGAGAGTGAGGATGGGAGAGAGTGTGAGAGTGAGAGTGCGAACGGGAGAGAGTGTGAGAGTGAGAGTAAGAGTGAGGATGGGAGAGAGAGAGTGAGATTAAGGATGGGAGAGAGAGTTGGAGAATGAGAGCGCAGATGGGAGAGAGAGTGAGTGTGAGAGTGAGAATGGGAGAGAGTGTGAGAGTGAGAGTTAGGATGTGGGAGCAGTGTGAGAGTGAGAGTGAGAGTGAGGATGGGAGAGAGTGTGAGAGTGAGAATGAGGATGGGTGAGAGTGTGAGAGTGAGAATGAGGATGGGAGAGAGTGTTTGAGAATGAAACTGCGGATGGGAGAGAGTGTGAGAGTGAGAGTGAGAGTGTGGATGGGAGAGTGTGTGAGAGTGAGAGTGAGGATGGGAGAGAGTGTGAGAGTTAGAGTGCGATTGGGAGAGAGAGTGTGAGACTGTGAATGGGAGAGAGTGTGAGAGTGAGCGTGAGAGTGAGGATGGGAGAGAGAGAGAGATTAAGGATGGGAGAGAGAGTGTGAGAGTGAGAGCGCAGATGGGAGAGAGAGTGAGTGTGAGAGTGAGAGTGAGAATGGGAGAGAGTGAGAGAGTATGAGAGAGAGAGTGCGAATGGAAGAGAGAGTGTGAGAGTGACAGCGAGGACGGGAGAGTGAGTGTGAGAGTGAGAGTGCGAATGGGAGAGAATGTGAGAGCGTGAGTGAGCATGGGAGAGAGAGTGTGAGAGTGAGGATGGGAGAGAGTGTGTGAGAGTGAGAGTGAGGATGGGAGAGAGTATGTGAGAATGAAACTGCGGATGGGAGAGAATGTGAGAGTGAGAGTGGGAGTGAGGATGGGAGAGTGTGTGAGAGTGAGAGTGAGGATGGGAGAGAGTGTGAGACTGAGAGTCAGGATGGGAGAGAGTGTGTGAGAATGAAACTGCGGATGGGAGAGAGTGTGAGAGTGAGAGTGAGTGAGGAAGGGAGAGAGTGTGAGAGTGAGAATGAGGATGGGGAGAGAGTGTGAGAGTGAGAGTGAGAGTGAGAATGGGAGAGAGTGAGAGAGTGTGTGAGAGAGAGTGCGAATGGAAGAGAGAGTGTGAGAGTGACAGCGAGGACGGGAGAGTGAGTGTGAGAGTGAGAGTGCGAATGGGAGAGAATGTGAGAGTGAGAGTGAGAGTGAGGATGGGAGAGTGTGTGAGAGTGAGAGTGAGGATGGGAGAGAGAGTGTGAGAGTGAGGATGGGAGAGAGTGTGTGAGAGTGAGAGTGAGGATGGGAGAGAGTATGTGAGAATGAAACTGCGGATGGGAGAGAATGTGAGAGTGAGAGTGAGAGTGAGGATGGGAGAGTGTGTGAGAGTGAGAGTGAGGATGGGAGAGAGTGTGAGTCTGAGAGTGAGGATGGGAGAGAGTGTGTGAGAATGAAACTGCGGATGGGAGAGAGTGTGAGAGTGAGAGTGAGTGAGGAAGGGAGAGAGTGTGAGAGTGAGAATGAGGATGGGGGAGAGTATGTGAGAATGAAACTGCGGATGGGAGAGAATGTGAGAGTGAGAGTGAGAGTGAGGATGGGAGAGTATGTGAGAGTGAGAGTGAGGATGGGAGAGAGTGTGAGACTGAGAGTGATGATGGGAGAGAGTGTGTGAAAATGAAACTGTGGATGGGAGAGAGTGTGAGAGTGAGAGTGAGTGAGGAAGGGAGAGAGTGTGAGAGTGAGAATGAGGATGGGTGAGAGAGTGTGAGAGTGAGAGTGAGGATGGGAGAGAGTGTGAGAGTTAGAGTGAGAATAGGAGAGAGAGAGTGAGAGTGCGAATGGGAGAGAACGTGAGAGTGAGGATTGGAGAGAGTGTGAGAGTGAGAGTGCGAATGGGATGGAGTGTGAGAGTGAGAGTAAGAATGGGGAAGGGAGTGTGAGAGTGAGAGTGCGAATTGGAGAGAGTGTGAGAGTGAGAATGAGGATGGGAGAGGAATGTGAGAGTGAGGATGGGAGAGAGTGTGAGATTGAGAGTGAGGATGGGAGAGAGAGTGTGAGAGTGAGAGTGAGGATGGGAGAGAGAGTGTGAGAGTGAGAGTGAGGATGGGAGAGAGTGTGTGAGAGTGAGAGTGAGGATGGGAGAGAGTATGAGAGTGAGAATGAGAATGGGGAGAGAGTGTGAGAGTGAGAGTGAGAATGGGAGAGAGTATGAAAGTGAGAATGAGGATGGGGGAGAGAGTGTGAGAATGAAACTGCGGATGGGAGAAACTACGAGAGCGAGAGTGCGGATCGGAGAGTGTGTGAGGGTGAGAGTGAGGATGGGGGAGAGAGTGTGAGAGTGAGAGTGAGGATGGGAGAGAGAGTGTGAGAGTGACATCGAAGATGGGAGAGAGTGTGTGAGAGTGAGAGTGAGGATGTGAGAGAGTGAGAGAGTGAGAGTGAGAATGGGAGAGAGAGCGTGAGAGTGAGAGTGATCGTGAGAATGGGGCGAGAGTGTGAGAGTGAGAGTGAGGATGGGAGAGAGTGTGAGAGTGAGAGTGCGAATGGGAGAGAGTGTGAGAGTGAGAGTAAGAGTGAGGATGGGAGAGAGAGAGTGAGATTAAGGATGGGAGAGAGAGTTGGAGAATGAGAGCGCAGATGGGAGAGAGAGTGAGTGTGAGAGTGAGAATGGGAGAGAGTGTGAGAGTAAGAGTGAGGATGGGAGAGAGAGCGTGAGAGTGAGAGTGATAGTGAGAATGGGGCGAGAGTGTGAGAGTGAGAGTGAGGATGGGAGAGAGTGTGAGAGTGAGAGTGCGAACGGGAGAGAGTGTGAGAGTGAGAGTAAGAGTGAGGATGGGAGAGAGAGAGTGAGATTAAGGATGGGAGAGAGAGTTGGAGAATGAGAGCGCAGATGGGAGAGAGAGTGAGTGTGAGAGTGAGAATGGGAGAGAGTGTGAGAGTGAGAGTTAGGATGTGGGAGCAGTGTGAGAGTGAGAGTGAGAGTGAGGATGGGAGAGAGTGTGAGAGTGAGAATGAGGATGGGTGAGAGTGTGAGAGTGAGAATGAGGATGGGAGAGAGTGTTTGAGAATGAAACTGCGGATGGGAGAGAGTGTGAGAGTGAGAGTGAGAGTGTGGATGGGAGAGTGTGTGAGAGTGAGAGTGAGGATGGGAGAGAGTGTGAGAGTTAGAGTGCGATTGGGAGAGAGAGTGTGAGACTGTGAATGGGAGAGAGTGTGAGAGTGAGCGTGAGAGTGAGGATGGGAGAGAGAGAGAGATTAAGGATGGGAGAGAGAGTGTGAGAGTGAGAGCGCAGATGGGAGAGAGAGTGAGTGTGAGAGTGAGAGTGAGAATGGGAGAGAGTGAGAGAGTATGAGAGAGAGAGTGCGAATGGAAGAGAGAGTGTGAGAGTGACAGCGAGGACGGGAGAGTGAGTGTGAGAGTGAGAGTGCGAATGGGAGAGAATGTGAGAGCGTGAGTGAGCATGGGAGAGAGAGTGTGAGAGTGAGGATGGGAGAGAGTGTGTGAGAGTGAGAGTGAGGATGGGAGAGAGTATGTGAGAATGAAACTGCGGATGGGAGAGAATGTGAGAGTGAGAGTGGGAGTGAGGATGGGAGAGTGTGTGAGAGTGAGAGTGAGGATGGGAGAGAGTGTGAGACTGAGAGTCAGGATGGGAGAGAGTGTGTGAGAATGAAACTGCGGATGGGAGAGAGTGTGAGAGTGAGAGTGAGTGAGGAAGGGAGAGAGTGTGAGAGTGAGAATGAGGATGGGGAGAGAGTGTGAGAGTGAGAGTGAGAGTGAGAATGGGAGAGAGTGAGAGAGTGTGAGAGAGAGAGTGCGAATGGAAGAGAGAGTGTGAGAGTGACAGCGAGGACGGGAGAGTGAGTGTGAGAGTGAGAGTGCGAATGGGAGAGAATGTGAGAGTGAGAGTGAGAGTGAGGATGGGAGAGTGTGTGAGAGTGAGAGTGAGGATGGGAGAGAGAGTGTGAGAGTGAGGATGGGAGAGAGTGTGTGAGAGTGAGAGTGAGGATGGGAGAGAGTATGTGAGAATGAAACTGCGGATGGGAGAGAATGTGAGAGTGAGAGTGAGAGTGAGGATGGGAGAGTGTGTGAGAGTGAGAGTGAGGATGGGAGAGAGTGTGAGTCTGAGAGTGAGGATGGGAGAGAGTGTGTGAGAATGAAACTGCGGATGGGAGAGAGTGTGAGAGTGAGAGTGAGTGAGGAAGGGAGAGAGTGTGAGAGTGAGAATGAGGATGGGGGAGAGTATGTGAGAATGAAACTGCGGATGGGAGAGAATGTGAGAGTGAGAGTGAGAGTGAGGATGGGAGAGTATGTGAGAGTGAGAGTGAGGATGGGAGAGAGTGTGAGACTGAGAGTGATGATGGGAGAGAGTGTGTGAAAATGAAACTGTGGATGGGAGAGAGTGTGAGAGTGAGAGTGAGTGAGGAAGGGAGAGAGTGTGAGAGTGAGAATGAGGATGGGTGAGAGAGTGTGAGAGTGAGAGTGAGGATGGGAGAGAGTGTGAGAGTTAGAGTGAGAATAGGAGAGAGAGAGTGAGAGTGCGAATGGGAGAGAGTGTGAGAGTGAGAAAGCAGAAGGGAGAGAGTATGAGAGTGACAGAAAGAGTGAGTGTGAGGATGGGGGAGAGAGAATGTGAGAGTGAGAGTGAGGATGTGAGAGAGAGTGTGAGAGTGAGAGTGCGGATGGGAGAGAGAGTGAGAGTGGGAGAGAGAGTGAGGATGGGCGAGAGAGTGTGAGAGTGAGAGTAAGGATGGGAGAGCGAGTGTGAGAGCGAGAGTGCGGATGGGAGAGAGAGTGAGTGTGAGAGTGAGAGTGAGAATGGGAGACTGTGTGAGAATGAGAGTGCAGATGGGAGAGAGTGTGAGAGTGAGAGTGAGGATGGGAGAGAGTGTGAGAGTGAGAGTGAGGATGGGAGAGAGTGTGAGAGTGAGAGTGAGGATGGGAGAGAGAGTGTGAGAGTGACAGTGAGGATGGGAGAGAGAGTGTGAGAGAGAGAGTGCGCATGGGAGAGAGAGTGTGAGAGTGAGAGTGAGGTGCGGAGAGAGTGTGAGAGTGAGAGTGAGAATGGGAGAGAGTGTGAGAGTGGAAGTGCAGATGGGAGAGAGTGTGAGAGTGAAAGTGAGGATGGGAGAGAGAGTGTGAGGGTGAGAGTGAGAATGGGAGAGAGAGTGTGAGAGTGAGGATGGGAGAGAGAGTATGAGAGAGAGAGTGAGGATGGGAGAGAGAGTGATAATGGGAGAGAGAGTGTGAGAGTGTGAGTGAGGATGGGAGACAGACTGTGAGTGTGAGAGTGAGATGGGAGAGAGGGAGAGTGAGGATCAGAGAGAGAGTGTGAGATGAGGATGGGAGAGAGTGTGCGAGTGAGAGTGTGGATGGTAGAGAGAGTGCAAGAGTGAAAGTGAGGTTGGGAGAGAAAGAGTGAGAGTGATAATGTGAGAGCGTGTGAGAGTGAGAGTTAGAGTGAGGATGGGAGAGATAGTGTGACAGTGTGAGTGAGGATGGGAGAGAGATTTTAAGAGTGAGAGTGCGAATGGGAGAGAACGTGAGAGTGAGGATTGGAGAGAGTGTGAGAGTGAGAGTGCGAATGGGATGGAGTGTGAGAGTGAGAGTAAGAATGGGGAAGGGAGTGTGAGAGTGAGAGTGCGAATTGGAGAGAGTGTGAGAGTGAGAATGAGGATGGGAGAGGAATGTGAGAGTGAGGATGGGAGAGAGTGTGAGATTGAGAGTGAGGATGGGAGAGAGAGTGTGAGAGTGAGAGTGAGGATGGGAGAGAGAGTGTGAGAGTGAGAGTGAGGATGGGAGAGAGTGTGTGAGAGTGAGAGTGAGGATGGGAGAGAGTATGAGAGTGAGAATGAGAATGGGGAGAGAGTGTGAGAGTGAGAGTGAGAATGGGAGAGAGTATGAAAGTGAGAATGAGGATGGGGGAGAGAGTGTGAGAATGAAACTGCGGATGGGAGAAACTACGAGAGCGAGAGTGCGGATCGGAGAGTGTGTGAGGGTGAGAGTGAGGATGGGGGAGAGAGTGTGAGAGTGAGAGTGAGGATGGGAGAGAGAGTGTGAGAGTGACATCGAAGATGGGAGAGAGTGTGTGAGAGTGAGAGTGAGGATGTGAGAGAGTGAGAGAGTGAGAGTGAGAATGGGAGAGAGAGCGTGAGAGTGAGAGTGATCGTGAGAATGGGGCGAGAGTGTGAGAGTGAGAGTGAGGATGGGAGAGAGTGTGAGAGTGAGAGTGCGAATGGGAGAGAGTGTGAGAGTGAGAGTAAGAGTGAGGATGGGAGAGAGAGAGTGAGATTAAGGATGGGAGAGAGAGTTGGAGAATGAGAGCGCAGATGGGAGAGAGAGTGAGTGTGAGAGTGAGAATGGGAGAGAGTGTGAGAGTAAGAGTGAGGATGGGAGAGAGAGCGTGAGAGTGAGAGTGATAGTGAGAATGGGGCGAGAGTGTGAGAGTGAGAGTGAGGATGGGAGAGAGTGTGAGAGTGAGAGTGCGAACGGGAGAGAGTGTGAGAGTGAGAGTAAGAGTGAGGATGGGAGAGAGAGAGTGAGATTAAGGATGGGAGAGAGAGTTGGAGAATGAGAGCGCAGATGGGAGAGAGAGTGAGTGTGAGAGTGAGAATGGGAGAGAGTGTGAGAGTGAGAGTTAGGATGTGGGAGCAGTGTGAGAGTGAGAGTGAGAGTGAGGATGGGAGAGAGTGTGAGAGTGAGAATGAGGATGGGTGAGAGTGTGAGAGTGAGAATGAGGATGGGAGAGAGTGTTTGAGAATGAAACTGCGGATGGGAGAGAGTGTGAGAGTGAGAGTGAGAGTGTGGATGGGAGAGTGTGTGAGAGTGAGAGTGAGGATGGGAGAGAGTGTGAGAGTTAGAGTGCGATTGGGAGAGAGAGTGTGAGACTGTGAATGGGAGAGAGTGTGAGAGTGAGCGTGAGAGTGAGGATGGGAGAGAGAGAGAGATTAAGGATGGGAGAGAGAGTGTGAGAGTGAGAGCGCAGATGGGAGAGAGAGTGAGTGTGAGAGTGAGAGTGAGAATGGGAGAGAGTGAGAGAGTATGAGAGAGAGAGTGCGAATGGAAGAGAGAGTGTGAGAGTGACAGCGAGGACGGGAGAGTGAGTGTGAGAGTGAGAGTGCGAATGGGAGAGAATGTGAGAGCGTGAGTGAGCATGGGAGAGAGAGTGTGAGAGTGAGGATGGGAGAGGGTGTGTGAGAGTGAGAGTGAGGATGGGAGAGAGTATGTGAGAATGAAACTGCGGATGGGAGAGAATGTGAGAGTGAGAGTGGGAGTGAGGATGGGAGAGTGTGTGAGAGTGAGAGTGAGGATGGGAGAGAGTGTGAGACTGAGAGTCAGGATGGGAGAGAGTGTGTGAGAATGAAACTGCGGATGGGAGAGAGTGTGAGAGTGAGAGTGAGTGAGGAAGGGAGAGAGTGTGAGAGTGAGAATGAGGATGGGGGAGAGAGTGTGAGAGTGAGAGTGAGGATGGGAGAGAGTGTGAGAGTTAGAGTGAGAATAGGAGAGAGAGAGTGAGAGTGCGAATGGGAGAGAGTGTGAGAGTGAGAATGCAGAAGGGAGAGAGTATGAGAGTGACAGAAAGAGTGAGTGTGAGGATGGGAGAGAGAGAATGTGAGAGTGAGAGTGAGGATGTGAGAGAGAGTGTGAGAGTGAGAGTGCGGATGGGAGAGAGAGTGAGAGTGGGAGAGAGAGTGAGGATGGGCGAGAGAGTGTGAGAGTGAGAGTAAGGATGGAAGAGCGAGTGTGAGAGCGAGAGTGCGGATGGGAGAGAGAGTGAGTGTGAGAGTGATAGTGAGAATGGGAGACTGTGTGAGAATGAGAGTGCAGATGGGAGAGAGCGTGAGTGTGAGAGTGAAAGTGAGAATGGGAGAGAGTGTGAGAGTGAGAGTGAGGATGGGTGAGAGAGTGTGAGAGAGAGAGTGCGAATGGAAGAGAGAGTGTGAGAGTGACAGCGAGGATGGGAGAGTGAGTGTGAGAGTGAGAGTGCGGATGGGAGAGAGTGTGAGAGTGAGAGTGAGGATGGGAGAGAGTGTGTGAGAATGAAACTGCGGATGGGAGAGAATGTGAGAGTGAGAGTGAGAGTGAGGATGGGAGAGTGTGTGAGAGTGAGAGTGTGGATGGGAGAGAGTGTGAGAGTGAGAGTGAGGATGGGAGAGAGTGTGTGAGAATGAAACTGCAGATGGAGAGAGTGTGAGAGTGAGAGTGAGTGAGGAAGGGAGAGAGTGTGAGAGTAAGAATGAGGATGGGGAGAGAGTGTGAGAGTGAGAATGCAGAAGGGAGAGAGTGGGAGAGTTAGAGTGAGAATCGGAGAGAGAGAGAGTGAGTGTGCGAATGGGAGAGAGTGTGAGAGTGAGAATGCAGAAGGGAGAGAGTATGAGAGTGACAGTAAGAGTGAGCGTGAGGATGGGAGAGAGAGAATGTGACAGTGAGAGTGAGGATGGGAGAGTGAGTGTGAGAGTGAGAGTGCGTATGGGAGAGAGAGTGAGAGTGGGAGAGAGAGTGAGGATGGGAGAGAGAGTGTGAGAGTGAGAGTAAGGATGGGAGAGCGAGTGTGAGAGCGATAGTGTGGATGGGAGAGAGAGTGAGTGTGAGAGTGAGAGTGAGAATGGGAGACTGTGTGAGAGTGAGAGTGCAGATGGGAGAGAGAGTGAGTGTGAGAGTGAGAGTGAGAATGGGAGAGAGTGAGAGAGTATGAGAGAGAGAGTGCGAATGGAAGAGAGAGTGTGAGAGTGACAGCGAGGACGGGAGAGTGAGTGTGAGAGTGAGAGTGCGAATAGGAGAGAATGTGAGAGCGTGAGTGAGCATGGGAGAGAGAGTGTGAGAGTGAGGATGGGAGAGAGTGTGTGAGAGTGAGAGTGAGGATGGGAGAGAGTATGTGAGAATGAAACTGCGGATGGGAGAGAATGTGAGAGTGAGAGTGAGAGTGAGGATGGGAGAGTGTGTGAGAGTGAGAGTGAGGATGGGAGAGAGTGTGAGACTGAGAGTGAGGATGGGAGAGAGTGTGTGAGAATGAAACTGCGGATGGGAGAGAGTGTGAGAGTGAGAGTGAGTGAGGAAGGGAGAGAGTGTGAGAGTAAGAATGAGGATGGGGAGAGAGTGTGAGAGTGAGAATGCAGAAGGGAGAGAGTGGGAGAGTTAGAGTGAGAATCGGAGAGAGAGAGAGTGAGTGTGCGAATGGGAGAGAGTGTGAGAGTGAGAATGCAGAAGGGAGAGAGTATGAGAGTGACAGTAAGAGTGAGCGTGAGGATGGGAGAGAGAGAATGTGACAGTGAGAGTGAGGATGGGAGAGTGAGTGTGAGAGTGAGAGTGCGGATGGGAGAGAGAGTGAGAGTGGGAGAGAGAGTGAGGATGGGAGAGAGAGTGTGAGAGTGAGAGTAAGGATGGGAGAGCGAGTGTGAGAGCGATAGTGTGGATGGGAGAGAGAGTGAGTGTGAGAGTGAGAGTGAGAATGGGAGACTGTGTGAGAGTGAGAGTGCAGATGGGAGAGAGCGTGAGTGTGAGAGTGAAAGTGAGAATGGGAGAGAGTGCGAGAGTGAGAGTGAGGATGGGTGAGAGAGTGTGAGAGAGAGTGCGAATGGAAGAGAGAGAGTGAGAGTGACAGCGAGGATGGGAGAGTGAGTCTGAGAGTGAGAGTGAGAATGGGAGAGAGTGCGAGAGTGAGAGTGAGGATGGGTGAGAGATTGTGACAGAGAGAGTGCAAATGGTAGGGAGAGTGTGAGAGTGACAGCGAGGATGGGAGAGTGAGTGTGAGAGTGAGCGTGCGGATGGGAGAGAGTGTGAGAGTGAGCGTGAGGATGGGAGAGAGAGAATGTGAGAGTGAGAGTGAGGATGTGAGAGAGAGTGTGAGAGTGAGAGTGCGGATGGGAGAGAGAGTGAGAGTGGGAGAGAGAGTGAGGATGGGCGAGAGAGTGTGAGAGTGAGAGTAAGGATGGAAGAGCGAGTGTGAGAGCGAGAGTGCGGATGGGAGAGAGAGTGAGTGTGAGAGTGATAGTGAGAATGGGAGACTGTGTGAGAATGAGAGTGCAGATGGGAGAGAGCGTGAGTGTGAGAGTGAAAGTGAGAATGGGAGAGAGTGTGAGAGTGAGAGTGAGGGTGGGTGAGAGAGTGTGAGAGAGAGAGTGCGAATGGAAGAGAGAGTGTGAGAGTGACAGCGAGGATGGGAGAGTGAGTGTGAGAGTGAGAGTGCGGATGGGAGAGAGTGTGAGAGTGAGAGTGAGGATGGGAGAGAGTGTGTGAGAATGAAACTGCGGATGGGAGAGAATGTGAGAGTGAGAGTGAGAGTGAGGATGGGAGAGTGTGTGAGAGTGAGAGTGTGGATGGGAGAGAGTGTGAGAGTGAGAGTGAGGATGGGAGAGAGTGTGTGAGAATGAAACTGCAGATGGAGAGAGTGTGAGAGTGAGAGTGAGTGAGGAAGGGAGAGAGTGTGAGAGTAAGAATGAGGATGGGGAGAGAGTGTGAGAGTGAGAATGCAGAAGGGAGAGAGTGGGAGAGTTAGAGTGAGAATCGGAGAGAGAGAGAGTGAGTGTGCGAATGGGAGAGAGTGTGAGAGTGAGAATGCAGAAGGGAGAGAGTATGAGAGTGACAGTAAGAGTGAGCGTGAGGATGGGAGAGAGAGAATGTGACAGTGAGAGTGAGGATGGGAGAGTGAGTGTGAGAGTGAGAGTGCGGATGGGAGAGAGAGTGAGAGTGGGAGAGAGAGTGAGGATGGGAGAGAGAGTGTGAGAGTGAGAGTAAGGATGGGAGAGCGAGTGTGAGAGCGATAGTGTGGATGGGAGAGAGAGTGAGTGTGAGAGTGAGAGTGAGAATGGGAGACTGTGTGAGAGTGAGAGTGCAGATGGGAGAGAGAGTGAGTGTGAGAGTGAGAGTGAGAATGGGAGAGAGTGAGAGAGTATGAGAGAGAGAGTGCGAATGGAAGAGAGAGTGTGAGAGTGACAGCGAGGACGGGAGAGTGAGTGTGAGAGTGAGAGTGCGAATGGGAGAGAATGTGAGAGCGTGAGTGAGCATGGGAGAGAGAGTGTGAGAGTGAGGATGGGAGAGAGTGTGTGAGAGTGAGAGTGAGGATGGGAGAGAGTATGTGAGAATGAAACTGCGGATGGGAGAGAATGTGAGAGTGAGAGTGAGAGTGAGGATGGGAGAGTGTGTGAGAGTGAGAGTGAGGATGGGAGAGAGTGTGAGACTGAGAGTGAGGATGGGAGAGAATGTGTGAGAATGAAACTGCGGATGGGAGAGAGTGTGAGAGTGAGAGTGAGTGAGGAAGGGAGAGAGTGTGAGAGTGAGAATGAGGATGGGGGAGAGAGTGTGAGAGTGAGAGTGAGGATGGGAGAGAGTGTGAGAGTTAGAGTGAGAATAGGAGAGAGAGTGAGAGTGCGAATGGGAGAGAGTGTGAGAGTGAGAATGCAGAAGGGAGAGAGTATGAGAGTGACAGAAAGAGTGAGTGTGAGGATGGGAGAGAGAGAATGTGAGAGTGAGAGTGAGGATGTGAGAGAGAGTGTGAGAGTGAGAGTGCGGATGGGAGAGAGAGTGAGAGTGGGAGAGAGAGTGAGGATGGGCGAGAGAGTGTGAGAGTGAGAGTAAGGATGGAAGAGCGAGTGTGAGAGCGAGAGTGCGGATGGGAGAGAGAGTGAGTGTGAGAGTGATAGTGAGAATGGGAGACTGTGTGAGAATGAGAGTGCAGATGGGAGAGAGCGTGAGTGTGAGAGTGAAAGTGAGAATGGGAGAGAGTGTGAGAGTGAGAGTGAGGATGGGTGAGAGAGTGTGAGAGAGAGAGTGCGAATGGAAGAGAGAGTGTGAGAGTGACAGCGAGGATGGGAGAGTGAGTGTGAGAGTGAGAGTGCGGATGGGAGAGAGTGTGAGAGTGAGAGTGAGGATGGGAGAGAATGTGTGAGAATGAAACTGCGGATGGGAGAGAATGTGAGAGTGAGAGTGAGAGTGAGGATGGGAGAGTGTGTGAGAGTGAGAGTGTGGATGGGAGAGTGTGAGAGTGAGAGTGAGGATGGGAGAGAGTGTGTGAGAATGAAACTGCAGATGGAGAGAGTGTGAGAGTGAGAGTGAGTGAGGAAGGGAGAGAGTGTGAGAGTAAGAATGAGGATGGGGAGAGAGTGTGAGAGTGAGAATACAGAAGGGAGAGAGTGGGAGAGTTAGAGTGAGAATCGGAGAGAGAGAGAGAGTGAGTGTGCGAATGGGAGAGAGTGTGAGAGTGAGAATGCAGAAGGGAGAGAGTATGAGAGTGACAGTAAGAGTGAGCGTGAGGATGGGAGAGAGAGAATGTGACAGTGAGAGTGAGGATGGGAGAGTGAGTGTGTGAGTGAGAGTGCGTATGGGAGAGAGAGTGAGAGTGGGAGAGAGAGTGAGGATGGGAGAGAGAGTGTGAGAGTGAGAGTAAGGATGGGAGAGCGAGTGTGAGAGCGATAGTGTGGATGGGAGAGAGAGTGAGTGTGAGAGTGAGAGTGAGAATGGGAGACTGTGTGAGAGTGAGAGTGCAGATGGGAGAGAGCGTGAGTGTGAGAGTGAAAGTGAGAATGGGAGAGAGTGCGAGAGTGAGAGTGAGGATGGGTGAGAGAGTGTGAGAGAGAGAGTGCGAATGGAAGAGAGAGAGTGAGAGTGACAGCGAGGATGGGAGAGTGAGTCTGAGAGTGAGAGTGAGAATGGGAGAGAGTGCGAGAGTGAGAGTGAGGATGGGTGAGAGATTGTGACAGAGAGAGTGCAAATGGTAGAGAGAGTGTGAGAGTGACAGCGAGGATGGGAGAGTGAGTGTGAGAGTGAGCGTGCGGATGAGAGTGAGCGTGAGGATGGGAGAGAGAGTGTGAGAGTGAGAGTGAGAATGGGAGAGAGTGTGTGAGAATGAAACAGCGGATGGGAGAGAGTGTGAGATTGTGAGTGAGAGTGAGGATGGGAGAGTGCGTGAGAGTGAGAGTGAGGATGGGAGAGAGAGTGTGAGAGTGAGAGTGAGGATGGGAGAGAGTGTGTGAGAATGAAACTGCGGATGGGAGAGTGTAAGAGTGAGGGTGAGTGAGGAAGGAAGAGAGTGTGAGAGTGAAATGAGGATGGGGAGAGAGTGTGAGAGTGAGAGTGAGAATGGGAGAGAGTGTGAGAGTGAGAATGCAGAAAGGAGAGAGTATGAGAGTGACAGTGAGAGTGAGCATGAGGATGGGAGAGAGAGAATGTGAGAGTGAGTGTGAGGATGGGAGAGAGAGTGTTAGATTGAGTGTGCGGATGGGAGAGAGTGTGAGAGTTAGAGTGAGAATGGGAGAGAGAGAGTGAGAGCGAGAATGGGAGAGAGAGTGAGAGTGAGAATGCAGAAGGGAGAGAGTATGAGAGTGACAGTGAGAGTGAGCGTGAGGATGGGAGAGAGAGAGAATGTGAGAGTGAGTGTGAGGGTGGGAGAGAGAGTGTGAGATTGAGAGTGCAGATGGGTGAGAAAGTGAGAGTGGGAGTGAGAGTGAGGATGGGAGAGAGAGTGTGAGAGTGAGAGTGAGGATGGGAGAGCGAGTGTGAGAGCGGGAGTGTGGATGGGAGAGAGAGTGAGTGTGAGAGTGAGAGTGAGAATGGGAGAGTGAGTGTGTGAGTGAGAGTGCGGATGGGAGAGAGTGTGAGAGCGAGAGTGAGAGTGTGGATGGGAGAGTGTGTGAGAGCGAGAGTGAGGATGGGAGATAGTGTGTGAGAATGAAACTGCGGATGGGAGAGTGTGTGAGAGTGAGAGGGAGAGTGAGGATGGGAGAGAGAGTTTGAGAGTGACAGCGAGGATGGGAGAGAAAGTGTGAGTTTGAGAGTGCGGATGGGAGAGAGAATGAGAGTGAGACAGAGAGTGAGGATGGGAGAGAGTGTGTGAGAGTGAGGATGGGAGAGAGAGTGTGAGAGTGAGATTGCGGATGGGAGAGAGAGTGAGTGTGAGATGACAGTGAGAATGGGAGAGTGTGTGAGAGTGAGAGTGGAGATGGGAGAGAGTGTGAGAGTGAGCGTGAGAGTGAGGATGGGAGAGAGAGTGTGAGAGTGAGAGCGCAGATGGGAGAGATAGTGAGTCTGAGAGTGAGAGTGAGAATGGGAGAAAGTGCGAGAGTGAGAGTGAGGATGTGTGAAAGAGTGTGAGAGAGAGAGTGCGAATGTAAGAGATATTGTGAGAGTGACAGCGAGGATGGGAGAGTGAGTGTGAGAGTAAGCGTGCGGATGGGAGAGAGTGTGAGAGCGAGAGTGAGAGTGCCGATGGGAGAGAGTGTGAGAGTGAGAGCGAGGATGGGAGAGAGTGTGAGAGTGAGAGTGAGAAAGAGAGAGAGAGTGTGACAGTCAGAGTGAGAATGGGAGAGAGAGTGTGAGAGTGAGAATGGGAGAGAGTGTGAGACTGAGAGTGCAGATGGGAGAGAGTATGAGAGTGACATTGAGAGTGAGAGTGCTGATGGGAGACAGAGTGAGAGTGAGACTGAGAGTGAGGATGGGAGAGAGTGTGTGAGAATGTAACTGCGGATGGGAGAGAGTGTGAGAGTGAGAATGTGACTGAGGATGGGAGAGTGTGTGAGAGTGAGAGTGAGGATGGGAGAGAGAGTGTGAGAGGGAGAATGAGGATGGGAGATAAAGTGTGATAGTGAGAGTGAGGATGGGAGAGAGTGTGTGAGAATGAAACTGCGGATGGGAGAGAGTGTGAGAGTGAGAGTGAGTGAGGATGGGAGAGAGTGTGAGAGTGAGAATGAGGATGGGGAGAGAGTGTGAGAGTGAGAGTGAGGATGGGAGAGATAGTGTGTGAGTGACAGCGAGGATGGGAGAGAGAGTGTGAGAGTGAGAGTGCGGATGGGAGAGAGAGTGAGAGTGAGACTGAGAGTGAGGATGGGAGAGAGTATGAGAGTGACAGTGAGAGTGACAGCGAGGATGGGAGAGAGAGTGTGAGAGTGAGAGTGAAGATGGGAGAGAGTGTGAGAGTTAGAGTGAGAATGGGAGAGAGAGTGAGAGAGTAAGAATGCAGATGGGAGAGAGTATGAGAGTGACAGTGAGAGTGACAGCGAGGATGGGAGATAGAGTGTGTGAGTGAGAGTGAGGATGGGAGAGAGTGTGAGAGTTACAGTGAGAATGGGAGAGAGTGTGTGAGAGTGAGAATGGGTGAGAGTGAGAATGCAGATGGAATAGAGTATGAGAGTGACAGTGCGAGTGAGAGTGAGGATGGGAGATAGAGTGTGAGAGTTAGAGTGAGAGTGAGATTAAGCATGGGAGAGAGAGAATGTGAGAGTGAGAGTGAGGATGGGAGAGAGAGAGTGAGAGTGAGAGTGCGGATGGGAGAGAGAGTGAGAGTGGGAGTGAGAGTGAGGATGGGAGAGAGAGTGTGAGAGTGAGAGTGAGGATGGGAGAGCGAGTGTGAGAGCGAGAATGCGGATGGGAGAGAGAGTGAGTGTGAGAGTGAGAGTGAGAATGGGAGACTGTGTGAGAGTGAGAGTGCAGATGGCACAGAGTGTGAGAGTGAGAGTGAGATTGAGGATGAGAGAGAGAGAGTGAGAATAAGGATGGTAGAGTGATTGTGAGAGTGAGAGTGAGAATGGGAGAGAGTGTGAGAGTGAGGACGAGGATGGGTGAGAGAGTGTGAGAGAGAGAGTGCGAATAGAGGAGAGAGTGTGAGAGGGACAGCGAGAATGGGACAGAGAGTGTGATAGGGAGAGTGCGGATGGGAGAGAGAGTGAGTGTGAGAGTGAGAGTGAGAATGGGAGAGAGTCTGAGAGTGAGGATGAGTATGTGTGAGAGAGTGTGAGAGAGACAGTGCGAATGGAAGAGAGAGTGTGAGAGTGACAGCGAGGATGGGAGAGAGAGTGTGAGAGTTAGAGTGCGGATGGGAGAGAGTGTGAGAGCGAGAGTGAGATTGCGGATGGGAGAGTGTGTGAGAGTGAGAGTGAGGATGGGAGAGAGTGTGTGAGAATGAAACTGCGGATGGGAGAGAGTGTGAGTGTGAGAGTGAGTGTGATGATGGGAGACAGTGTGAGAGTGAGAATGAGGATGGGGAGAGAGTGTGAGAGTGAGAGTGCGGATGGGAGAGAGAGTGTGAGAGTGACAGCGAGGATGGGAGAGAGTGTGAGAGTGAGAGTGCGGATGGGAGAGAGAGTGAGAGTGAGACTGAGTGAGGATGGGAGAGAAAGTGTGAGAGTGAAAGTGTGGATGGGAGAGAGAGTGTGAGAGTGAGAGTGCGGATGGGAGAGAGAGTGAGGATGGGAGAGAGAGTGTGAGAGTTCGTGTGAGAGTGAGAGTAAGGATGGGAGAGAGAGACTGTGAGAGTGAGAGTGATGATGGGAGAGAGAGTGTGAGAGTGAGAGTGCAGATGGGTGAGAGAGTGAGATTGGGAGAGAGTAAGGATGGGAGAGAGAGTGTGAGAGTGAGAGTGCGGATGGGAGAGAGAGTGAGATTGGGAGAGAGAGTAAGGATGGGAGAGAGAGTGTGAGAGTGAGAGTGAGGATGTGAGAGCGAGTGTGAGAGCGAGAGTGCGGATGGGAGAGAGAGTGAGTGTGAGAGTGAGACTGAGAATGGGAGACCATGTGAGATTGAGAGTGCAGATGGCAGAGAGTGTGAGAGTGAGAGTGAGATTGAGGATGGGAGAGAAAGCGTGAGAGTAAGGATTGGAGAGTGAGTGTGAGAGTGAGTGCACGGATGGTAGAGAGAGTGAGTGTGAGAGTGAGAGTGAGAATTTGAGAGAGTGTGAGAGTGAGGACGAGGATGGGTGAAAGAGTGTGAGAGAGAGAGTGCGAATAGAAGAGAGAGTGTGAGAGTGATAGCGAGGATGGGAGAGTGAGTGTGAGAGTGAGAGTGCGGATGGGAGAGAGAGTGTGAGAGCGAGAGTGAGATTGCGGATGGGAGAGTGTGTGAGAGTGAAAGTGTGGATGGGAGAGAGAGTGTGAGAGTTCGAGTGAGAGTGAGAGTAAGGATGTGAGAGAGAGAATGTGAGAGTGAGAGTGAGGATGTGAGAGCGAGTGTGAGAGCGAGAGTGAGGATGTGAGAGCGAGTGTGAGAGCGGGAGTGCGGATGGGAGAGAGAGTGAGTGTGAGAGTGAGAGTGAAATTGGGAGACCGTGTGAGAGTGAGAGTGAGGATGGGTGAGAGAGTGAGAGAGAGAGAGTGAGGATGGGAGAGAGAGTGTGAGAGTGATAGCGAGGATGTGAGAGCGAGTGTGAGAGCGAGAGTGCGGATGGGAGAGAGAGTGAGTGTGAGAGTGAGAGCGAGAATGGGAGACCGTGTGAGAGTGAGAGTGAGGATGGGTGAGAGAGTGTGAGAGAGAGAGTGAGGATGGGAGAGAGAGTGTGAGAGTGATAGTGAGGATGGGAGAGAGAGTGTGAGAGTGAGAGTGCGGATGGGAGAGTGAGAGTGAGACTGAGAGTGAGGATGGGAGAGAGTGTGAGAGTGAGAGTGAGGATGGGAGAGAGAGTGTGAGAGTGAGAGTGCGGATGGGAGAGAGAATGAGTATGACAGTGAGGATGGGAGAGAGAGTGTGAGAGTTCGAGTGAGAGTGAGAGTAAGGATGGAAGAGAGAGAATGTGAGAGTGAGAGTGAGGATGGGAGAGATAGTGTGAGAGTTTGAGTGCGGATGGGAGAGAGAGTGAGAGTGGGAGTGAGAGTGAGGATGGGAGAGAGTGTGAGAGCGAGAGTGAGATTGCGGATGGGAGAGTGTGTGAGAGTGATAGCGAGAATGTGAGAGCGAGTGTGAGAGCGAGAGTGCGGATGGGAGAGAGAGTGAGTGTGAGAGTGAGTGTGATGATGGGAGAGAGTGTGAGAGTGAGAATGAGGATGGGGGAGAGAGTGTGAGAGTGAGAGTGAGGATGGGAGAGAGAGTGTGAGAGTGACAGCGAGGATGGGAGAGAGAGTGTGAGAGTGAGAGTGCGGATGGGAGAGAGAGTGAGAGTGAGACTGAGAGTGAGGATGGGAGAGAAAGTGTGAGAGTGAAAGTGTGGATGGGAGAGAGAGTGTGAGAGTGAGAGTGCGGATGGGAGAGAGAGTGAGTGTGACAGTGAGGATGGGAGAGAGAGTGTGAGAGTTCGAGTGAGAGTGAGAGTAAGGATGGGAGAGAGAGAATGTGAGAGTGAGAGTGATGATGGGAGAGAGAGTGTGAGAGTGAGTGTGCGGATGGGAGAGAGAGTGAGAGTGGGAGAGAGAGTGAGGATGGGAGAGAGAGTGTGAGAGTGAGAGTGAGGATGTGAGAGCGAGTGTGAGAGCGAGAGTGCGGATGGGAGAGAGAGTGAGTGTGAGAGTGAGACTGAGAATGGGAGACCATGTGAGATTGAGAGTGCAGATGGCAGAGAGTGTGAGAGTGAGAGTGAGATTGAGGATGGGAGAGAAAGAGTGAGAGTAAGGATTGGAGAGTGAGTGTGAGAGTGAGTGCGCGGATGGTAGAGATAGTGAGTGTGAGAGTGAGAGTGAGAATTTGAGAGAGTGTGAGAGTGAGGACGAGGATGGGTGAAAGAGTGTGAGAGAGAGAGTGCGAATAGAAGAGAGAGTGTGAGAGTGATAGCGCGGATGGGAGAGTGAGTGTGAGAGTGAGAGTGCGGATGGGAGAGAGAGTGTGAGAGCGAGAGTGAGAGCGCGGATCGTAGAGAGTGTGAGTGTGAGAGTGAGAGTGAGAATTTGAGAGAGTGTGAGAGTGAGGACGAGGATGGGTGAAAGAGTGTGAGAGAGAGAGTGCGAATAGTAGAGAGAGTGTGAGAGTGATAGCGCGGATGGGAGAGTGAGTGTGAGAGTGAGAGTGCGGATGGGAGAGAGAGTGTGAGAGCGAGAGTGAGAGCGCGGATGGGAGAGAGAGTGAGTGTGAGAGTGAGAGTGAAAATGGGAGCGAGTGTGAGAGTGAGGATGAGGATGTGTGAGAGAGTGTGAGAGAGATAGTGCGAATGGAAGAGAGTGTGTGAGAGTGACAGCGAGGATGGGAGAGAGAGTGTGAGAGTTAGAGTGTGGATGGGAGAGAGTGTGAGAGCGAGAGTGAGATTGCGGATGGGAAAGTGTGTGAGAGTGAGTGTGAGGATGGGAGAGAGTGTGTGAGAATGAAACTGCGGATGGGAGAGAGTGTGAGAGTGAGAGTGAGAGTGAGGATGGTAGAGAGTGTGGGAGTGAGAATGTGGATGGGGGAGAGAGTGTGAGAGTGAGAGTGAGGATGGGAGAGAGAGTCTGAGAGTGACAGCGAGGATGGGAGAGAGAGTGTGAGAGTGAGAGTGCGGATGGGAGAGTGAGAGTGAGACTGAGAGTGAGGATGGGAGAGAGTGTGAGAGGGAGAGTTAGGATCGGAGAGAGAGTGTGAGAGTGAGAGTGCGGATGGGAGAGAGAATGAGTATGACAGTGAGGATGGGAGAGAGAGTGTGAGAGTTCGAGTGAGAGTGAGAGTAAGGATGGGAGAGAAGGAATGTGAGAGTGAGAGTGAGGATGGGAGAGATAGTGTGAGAGTTCGAGTGCGGATGGGAGAGAGAGTGAGAGTGGGAATGAGAGTGCGGATGGGAGAGAGTGTGAGAGCGAGAGTGAGATTGCGGATGGGAGAGTGTGTGAGACTGAGAGTGAGCATGGGAGAGAGTGTGTGAGAATGAAACTGCGGATGGGAGAGAGTGTGAGTGTGAGAGTGAGTGTGATGATGGGAGACAGTGTGAGAGTGAGAATGAGGATGGGGGAGAGAGTGTGAGAGTGAGAGTGAGGATGGGAGAGAGAGTGTGAGAGTGACAGCGAGGATGGGAGAGAGTGTGAGAGTGGGAGTGCAGATGGGAGAGAGAGTGAGAGTGAGACTGAGAGTGAGGATGGGAGAGAAAGTGTGAGAGTGAAAGTGTGGATGGGAGAGAGAGTGTGAGAGTGAGAGTGCGGATGGGAGAGAGAGTGAGTGTGACAGTGAGGATGGGAGAGAGAGTGTGAGAGTGAGAGTGCGGATGGGAGAGTGAGAGTGAGACTGAGAGTGAGGATGGGAGAGAGTGTGAGAGGGAGAGTGCGGATGGGAGAGAGAGTGTGAGAGCGAGAGTGTGGATGGGAGAGAGAGTGTGAGAGTTCGAGTGAGAGTGAGAGTAAGGATGTGAGAGAGAGAATGTGAGAGTGAGAGTGAGGATGTGAGAGCGAGTGTGAGAGCGAGAGTGCGGATGGGAGAGAGAGTGAGAGTGGGAGAGAGAGTGAGGATGGGAGAGAGAGTGTGAGAGTGAGAGTGAGGATGTGAGAGCGAGTGTGAGAGCGAGAGTGTGGATGAGAGAGAGAGTGAGTGTGAGAGTGAGAGTGAGAATGGGAGACCGTGTGAGAGTGAGAGTGAGAATGGGTGAGAGAGTGTGAGAGAGAGAGTGAGGATGGGAGAGAGAGTGTGAGAGTGACAGCGAGGATGGGAGAGAGAGTGTGAGAGTGAGAGTGCGGATGGGAGAGTGAGAGTGAGACTGAGAGTGAGGATGGGAGAGAGTGTGAGAGTGAGAGTGAGGATGGGAGAGAGAGTGTGAGAGTGAGAGTGCGGATGGGAGAGAGAATGAGTATGACAGTGAGGATGGGAGAGAGAGTGTGAGAGTTCGAGTGAGAGTGAGAGTAAGGATGGGAGAGAGAGAATGTGAGAGTGAGAGTGCGGATGGCAGAGAGAGTGAGAGTGGGAGTGAGAGTGAGGATGGGAGAGAGCGTGAGAGCGAGAGTGAGATTGCGGATGGGAGAGTATGTGAGAGTGAGAGTGAGGATGGGAGAGAGTGTGTGAGAATGAAACTGCGGATGGGAGAGAATGTGAGTGTGAGAGTGAGTGTGATGATGGGAGAGAGTGTGAGAGTGAGAATGAGGATGGGGGAGAGAGTGTGAGAGTGAGTGTGAGGATGGGAGAGAGAGTGTGAGAGTGACAGCGAGGATGGGAGAGAGAGTGTGAGAGTGAGAGTGCGGATGGGAGAGAGAGTGAGAGTGAGACTGAGAGTGAGGATGGGAGTGAAAGTGTGAGAGTGAAAGTGTGGATGGGAGAGAGAGTGTGAGAGTGAGAGTGCGGATGGGAGAGAGAGTGAGTGTGACAGTGAGGATGGGAGAGAGAGTGTGAGAGTTCGAGTGAGAGTGAGAGTAAGGATGGGAGAGAGAGAATGTGAGAGTGAGAGTGATGATGGGAGAGAGAGTGTGAGAGTGAGAGTGCGGATGGGAGAGAGAGTGAGAGTGGGAGAGAGAGTGAGGATGGGAGAGAGAGTGTGAGAGTGAGAGTGAGGATGTGAGAGCGAGTGTGAGAGCGAGAGTGCGGATGGGAGAGAGAGTGAGTGTGAGAGTGAGACTGAGAATGGGAGACCATGTGAGATTGAGAGTGCAGATGGCAGAGAGTGTGAGAGTGAGAGTGAGATTGAGGATGGGAGAGAAAGAGTGAGAGTAAGGATTGGAGAGTGAGTGTGAGAGTGAGTGCGCGGATGGTAGAGAGAGTGAGTGTGAGAGTGAGAGTGAGAATTTGAGAGAGTGTGAGAGTGAGGAAGAGGATGGGTGAAAGAGTGTGAGAGAGAGAGTGCGAATAGAAGAGAGAGTGTGAGAGTGATAGCGAGGATGAGAGAGTGAGTGTGAGAGTGAGAGTGCGGATGCGAGAGATTGTGAGAGCGAGAGTGAGAGCGCGGATGGGAGAGAGAGTGAGTGTGAGAGTGAGAGTGAAAATGGGAGCGAGTGTGAGAGTGAGGATGAGGATGTGTGAGAGAGTGTGAGAGAGATAGTGCGAATGGAAGAGTGTGTGTGAGAGTGACAGCGAGGATGGGAGAGAGAGTGTGAGAGTTAGAGTGTGGATGGGAGAGATTGTGAGAGAGAGAGTGAGATTGCGGATGGGAAGGTGTTTGAGAGTGAGTGTGAGGATGGGAGAGAGTGTGTGAGAATGAAACTGCGGATGGGAGAGAGTGTGAGAGTGAGAGTGAGAGTGAGAGTGAGAGTGAGGATGGTAGAGAGTGTGAGAGTGAGAATGTGGATGGGGGAGAGAGTGTGAGAGTGAGAGTGAGGATGGGAGAGAGAGTGTGAGACTGACAGCGAGGATGGGAGAGAGAGTGTGAGAGTGAAAGTGCGGATGGGAGAGTGATAGTGAGACTGAGAGTGAGGATGGGAGAGAGTGTGAGAGGGAGAGCGAGGATGGAAGAGAGAGTGTGAGAGTGAGAGTGCGGATGGGAGAGAGAGTGTGAGAGTTCGAGTGAGAGTGAGAGTAAGGATGGGAGTGAAGAAATGTGAGAGTGAGAGTGAGGATGGGAGAGATAGTGTGAGAGTTCGAGTGCGGATGGGAGAGAGAGTGAGAGTGGGAGTGAGAGTGCGGATGGGAGAGAGTGTGAGAGCGAGAGTGAGATTGCAGATGGGAGAGTGTGTTGAGAGTGAGAGTGAGGATGGGAGAGAGTGTGTGAGAATGAAACTGCGGATGGGAGAGAGTGTGAGTGTGAGAGTGAGTGTGATGATGGGAGACAGTGTGAGAGTGAGAATGAGGATGGGGAGAGAGTGTGAGAGTGAGAGTGAGGATGGGAGAGAGAGAGTGAGAGTGACAGCGAGGATGGGAGAGAGTGTGAGAGTGAGAGTGCGGATGGGAGAGAGAGTGAGAGTGAGACTGAGACTGAGGATGGGAGAGAAAGTGTGAGAGTGAAAGTGTGGATGGGAGAGAGAGTGTGAGAGTGAGAGTGCGGATGGGAGAGAGAGTGAGTGTGACAGTGAGGATGGGAGAGAGACTGTGAGAGTTCGTGTGAGAGTGAGAGTAAGGATGGGAGAGAGAGACTGTGAGAGTGAGAGTGATGATGGGAGAGAGAGTGTGAGAGTGAGAGTGCGGATGGGAGAGAGAGTGAGATTGGGAGAGAGAGTAAGGATGGGAGAGAGAGTGTGAGAGTGAGAGTGAGGATGTGAGAGCGAGTGTGAGAGCGAGAGTGCGGATGGGAGAGAGAGTGAGTGTGAGAGTGAGACTGAGAATGGGAGACCATGTGAGATTGAGAGTGCAGATGACAGAGAGTGTGAGAGTGAGAGTGAGATTGAGGATGGGAGAGAAAGAGTGAGAGTAAGGATTGGAGAGTGAGTGTGAGAGTGAGTGCACGGATGGTAGAGAGAGTGAGTGTGAGAGTGAGAGTGAGAATTTGAGAGAGTGTGAGAGTGAGGACGAGGATGGGTGAGAGAGTGTGAGAGAGAGAGTGCGAATAGAAGAGAGAGTGTGAGAGTGATAGCGAGGATGGGAGAGTGAGTGTGAGAGTGAGAGTGCGGATGGGAGAGAGAGTGTGAGAGCGAGAGTGAGATTGCGGATGGGAGAGAGTGTGAGAGTGAAAGTGTGGATGGGAGAGAGAGTGTGAGAGTTCGAGTGAGAGTGAGAGTAAGGATGTGAGAGAGAGAATGTGAGAGTGAGAGTGAGGATGTGAGAGCGAGTGTGAGAGCGAGAGTGCGGATGGGAGAGAGAGTGAGAGTGGGAGAGAGAGTGAGGATGGGAGAGAGAGTGTGAGAGTGAGAGTGAGGATGTGAGAGCGAGTGTGAGAGCGAGAGTGCGGATGGGAGAGAGAGTGAGAGTGAGAGTGAGAGTGAGAATGGGAGACCGTGTGAGAGTGAAAGTGAGGATGGGTGAGAGAGTGTGAGAGAGAGAGTGAGGATGGGAGAGTGAGAGTGAGACTGAGAGTGAGGATGGGAGAGAGTGTGAGAGTTTGAGTGAGAGTGAGAGTAAGGATGGGAGAGAGAGAATGTGAGAGTGAGAGTGAGGATGGGAGAGATAGTGTGAGAGTTTGAGTGCGGACGGGAGAGAGAGTGAGAGTGGGAGTGAGAGTGAGGATGGGAGAGAGTGTGAGAGCGAGAGTGAGATTGCGGATGAGAGAGTGTGTGAGAGTGAGAGTGAGGATGGGAGAGAGTGTGTGAGAATGAAACTGCGGATGGGAGAGAGTGTGAGTGTGAGAGTGAGTGTGATGATGGGAGAGAGTGTGAGAGTGAGAATGAGGATGGGGAGAGAGTGTGAGAGTGAGAGTGAGGATGGGAGAGAGAGTGTGAGAGTGACAGCGAGGATGGGAGAGAGAGTGTGAGAGTGAGAGTGCGGATGGAAGAGAGAGTGAGAGAGTGAGAGTGCGGATGGGAGAGAGAGTGAGTGTGACAGTGAGGATGGGAGAGAGAGAGTGAGAGTTCGAGTGAGAGTGAGAGTAAGGATGGGAGAGAGAGAATGTGAGAGTGAGAGTGATGTTGGGAGAGAGAGTGTGAGAGTGAGAGTGCGGATGGGAGAGAGAGTGAGAGTGGGAGAGAGAGTGAGGATGGGAGAGAGAGTGTGAGAGTGAGAGTGAGGATGTGAGAGCGAGTGTGAGAGCGAGAGTGCGGATGGGAGAGAGAGTGAGTGTGAGAGTGAGACTGAGAATGGGAGACCGTGTGAGATTGAGAGTGCAGATGGCAGAGAGTGTGAGAGTGAGAGTGAGATTGAGGATGGGAGAGAAAGAGTGAGAGTAAGGATTGGAGAGTGAGTGTGAGAGTGAGGGCGCGGATCATAGAGAGAGTGAGTGTGAGAGTGAGAGTGAGAATTTGAGAGAGTGTGAGAGTGAGGACGAGGATGGGTGAAAGAGTGTGAGAGAGAGCGTGCGAATAGAAGAGAGAGTGTGAGAGTGATAGCGAGGATGGGAGAGTGAGTGTGAGAGTGAGAGTGCGGATGGGAGAGTGAGTGTGAGAGCGAGAGTGAGAGCGCGGATGGGAGAGAGAGTGAGTGTGAGAGTGAGAGAGAAAATGGGAGCGAGTGTGAGAGTGAGGATTAGGATGTGTGAGAGAGTGTGAGAGAGATAGTGCGAATGGAAGAGAGTGTGAGAGAGTGACAGCGAGGATGGGAGAGAGAGTGTGAGAGTTAGAGTGTGGATGGGAGAGAGTGTGAGAGCGAGAGTGAGATTGCGGATGGGAAAGTGTGTGAGAGTGAGTGTGAGGATGGGAGAGAGTGTGTGAGAATGAAACTGCGGATGGGAGAGAGTATGAGAGTGAGAGTGAGAGTGAGGATGGTAGAGAGTGTGAGAGTGAGAATGTGGATGGGGGAGAGAGTGTGAGAGTGAGAGTGAGGATGGGAGAGAGAGTGTGAGAGTGACAGCGAGGATGGGAGAGAGAGTGTGAGAGTGAGAGTGCGGATGGGAGAGTGAGAGTGAGACTGAGAGTGAGGATGGGAGAGAGTGTGAGAGGGAGAGTTAGGATGGGAGAGAGAGTGTGAGAGTGAGAGTGCGGATGGGAGAGAGAATGAGTATGACAGTGAGGATGGGAGAGAGAGTGTGAGAGTTCGAGTGAGAGTGAGAGTAAGGATGGGAGTGAAGAAATGTGAGAGTGAGAGTGAGGATGGGAGAGATAGTGTGAGAGTTCGAGTGCGGATGGGAGAGAGAGTGAGAGTGGGAGTGAGAGTGCGGATGGGAGAGAGTGTGAGAGCGAGAGTGAGATTGCAGATGGGAGAGTGTGTTGAGAGTGAGAGTGAGGATGGGAGAGAGTGTGTGAGAATGAAACTGCGGATGGGAGAGAGTGTGAGTGTGAGAGTGAGTGTGATGATGGGAGACAGTGTGAGAGTGAGAATGAGGATGGGGAGAGAGTGTGAGAGTGAGAGTGAGGATGGGAGAGAGAGTGAGAGTGACAGCGAGGATGGGAGAGAGTGTGAGAGTGAGAGTGCGGATGGGAGAGAGAGTGAGAGTGAGACTGAGAGTGAGGATGGGAGAGAAAGTGTGAGAGTGAAAGTGTGGATGGGAGAGAGAGTGTGAGATTGAGAGTGCGGATGGGAGAGAGAGTGAGTGTGACAGTGAGGATGGGAGAGAGACTGTGAGAGTTCGTGTGAGAGTGAGAGTAAGGATGGGAGAGAGAGACTGTGAGAGTGAGAGTGATGATGGGAGAGAGAGTGTGAGAGTGAGAGTGCGGATGGTAGAGAGAGTGAGATTGGGAGAGAGAGTAAGGATGGGAGAGAGTGTGTGAGAGTGAGAGTGAGGATGTGAGAGCGAGTGTGAGAGCGAGAGTGCGGATGGGAGAGAGAGTGAGTGTGAGAGTGAGACTGAGAATGGGAGACCATGTGAGATTGAGAGTGCAGATGGCAGAGAGTGTGAGAGTGAGAGTGAGATTGAGGATGGGAGAGAAAGAGTGAGAGTAAGGATTGGAGAGTGAGTGTGAGAGTGAGTGCACGGATGGTAGAGAGAGTGAGTGTGAGAGTGAGAGTGAGAATTTGAGAGAGTGTGAGAGTGAGGACGAGGATGGGTGAGAGAGTGTGAGAGAGAGAGTGCGAATAGAAGAGAGAGTGTGAGAGTGATAGCGAGGATGGGAGAGTGAGTGTGAGAGTGAGAGTGCGGATGGGAGAGAGAGAGTGAGAGCGAGAGTGAGATTGCGGATGGGAGAGAGTGTGAGAGTGAAAGTGTGGATGGGAGAGAGAGTGTGAGAGTTCGAGTGAGAGTGAGAGTAAGGATGTGAGAGAGAGAATGTGAGAGTGAGAGTGAGGATGTGAGAGCGAGTGTGAGAGCGAGAGTGCGGATGGGAGAGAGAGTGAGAGTGGGAGAGAGAGTGAGGATGGGAGAGAGAGTGTGAGAGTGAGAGTGAGGATGTGAGAGCGAGTGTGAGAGCGAGAGTGCGGATGGGAGAGAGAGTGAGAGTGAGAGTGAGAGTGAGAATGGGAGACCGTGTGAGAGTGAAAGTGAGGATGGGTGAGAGAGTGTGAGAGAGAGAGTGAGGATGGGAGAGTGAGAGTGAGACTGAGAGTGAGGATGGGAGAGAGTGTGAGAGTTTGAGTGAGAGTGAGAGTAAGGATGGGAGAGAGAGAATGTGAGAGTGAGAGTGAGGATGGGAGAGATAGTGTGAGAGTTTGAGTGCGGACGGGAGAGAGAGTGAGAGTGGGAGTGAGAGTGAGGATGGGAGAGAGTGTGAGAGCGAGAGTGAGATTGCGGATGAGAGAGTGTGTGAGAGTGAGAGTGAGGATGGGAGAGAGTGTGTGAGAATGAAACTGCGGATGGGAGAGAGTGTGAGTGTGAGAGTGAGTGTGATGATGGGAGAGAGTGTGAGAGTGAGAATGAGGATGGGGAGAGAGTGTGAGAGTGAGAGTGAGGATGGGAGAGAGAGTGTGAGAGTGACAGCGAGGATGGGAGAGAGAGTGTGAGAGTGAGAGTGCGGATGGAAGAGAGAGTGAGAGAGTGAGAGTGCGGATGGGAGAGAGAGTGAGTGTGACAGTGAGGATGGGAGAGAGAGAGTGAGAGTTCGAGTGAGAGTGAGAGTAAGGATGGGAGCGAGAGAATGTGAGAGTGAGAGTGATGATGGGAGAGAGAGTGTGAGAGTGAGAGTGCGGATGGGAGAGAGAGTGAGAGTGGGAGAGAGAGTGAGGATGGGAGAGAGAGTGTGAGAGTGAGAGTGAGGATGTGAGAGCGAGTGTGAGAGCGAGAGTGCGGATGGGAGAGAGAGTGAGTGTGAGAGTGAGACTGAGAATGGGAGACCGTGTGAGATTGAGAGTGCAGATGGCAGAGAGTGTGAGAGTGAGAGTGAGATTGAGGATGGGAGAGAAAGAGTGAGAGTAAGGATTGGAGAGTGAGTGTGAGAGTGAGGGCGCGGATCATAGAGAGAGTGAGTGTGAGAGTGAGAGTGAGAATTTGAGAGAGTGTGAGAGTGAGGACGAGGATGGGTGAAAGAGTGTGAGAGAGAGCGTGCGAATAGAAGAGAGAGTGTGAGAGTGATAGCGAGGATGGGAGAGTGAGTGTGAGAGTGAGAGTGCGGATGGGAGAGTGAGTGTGAGAGCGAGAGTGAGAGCGCGGATGGGAGAGAGAGTGAGTGTGAGAGTGAGAGAGAAAATGGGAGCGAGTGTGAGAGTGAGGATTAGGATGTGTGAGAGAGTGTGAGAGAGATAGTGCGAATGGAAGAGAGTGTGAGAGAGTGACAGCGAGGATGGGAGAGAGAGTGTGAGAGTTAGAGTGTGGATGGGAGAGAGTGTGAGAGCGAGAGTGAGATTGCGGATGGGAAAGTGTGTGAGAGTGAGTGTGAGGATGGGAGAGAGTGTGTGAGAATGAAACTGCGGATGGGAGAGAGTATGAGAGTGAGAGTGAGAGTGAGGATGGTAGAGAGTGTGAGAGTGAGAATGTGGATGGGGGAGAGAGTGTGAGAGTGAGAGTGAGGATGGGAGAGAGAGTGTGAGAGTGACAGCGAGGATGGGAGAGAGAGTGTGAGAGTGAGAGTGCGGATGGGAGAGTGAGAGTGAGACTGAGAGTGAGGATGGGAGAGAGTGTGAGAGGGAGAGTTAGGATGGGAGAGAGAGTGTGAGAGTGAGAGTGCGGATGGGGGAGAGAATGAGTATGACAGTGAGGATGGGAGAGAGAGTGTGAGAGTTCGAGTGAGAGTGAGAGTAAGGATGGGAGAGAAGGAATGTGAGAGTGAGAGTGAGCATGGGAGAGATAGTGTGAGAGTTCGAGTGCGGATGGGAGAGAGAGTGAGAGTGGGAGTGAGAGTGCGGATGGGAGAGAGTGTGAGAGCGAGAGTGAGATTGCGGATGGGAGAGTGTGTGAGAGTGAGAGTGAGGATGGGAGAGAGTGTGTGAGAATGAAACTGCGGATGGGAGAGAGTGTGAGTGTGAGAGTGAGTGTGATGATGGGAGACAGTGTGAGAGTGAGAATGAGGATGGGGGAGAGAGTGTGAGAGTGAGAGTGAGGATGGGAGAGAGAGTGTGAGAGTGACAGCGAGGATGGGAGAGAGTGTGAGAGTGAGAGTGCGGATGGGAGAGAGAGTGAGAGTGAGACGGAGAGTGAGGATGGGAGAGATAGTGTGAGAGTGAAAGTGTGGATGGGAGAGAGAGTGTGAGAGTGAGAGTGCGGATGGGAGAGAGAGTGAGTGTGACAGTGAGGATGGGAGAGAGAGTGTGAGAGTTCGTGTGAGAGTGAGAGTAAGGATGGGAGAGAGAGACAGTGAGAGTGAGAGTGATGATGGGAGAGAGAGTGTGAGAGCGAGAGTGCGGATGGGAGAGAGAGTGAGTGTGAGAGTGAGACTGAGAATGGGAGACCATGTGCGATTGAGAGTGCAGATGGCAGAGAGTGTGAGAGTGAGAGTGAGATTGAGGATGGGAGAGAAAGAGTGAGAGTAAGGATTGGAGAGTGAGTGTGAGAGTGAGTGCACGGATGGTAGAGAGAGTGAGTGTGAGAGTGAGAGTGAGAATTTGAGAGAGTGTGAGAGTGAGGACGAGGATGGGTGAAAGAGTGTGAGAGAGAGAGTGCGAGTAGAAGAGAGAGTGTGAGAGTGATAGCGAGGATGGGAGAGTGAGTGTGAGAGTGAGAGTGCGGATGGGAGAGAGAGTGTGAGAGCGAGAGTGAGATTGCGGATGGGGGAGTGTGTGAGAGTGAAAGTGTGGATGGGAGAGAGAGTGTGAGAGTTCGAGTGAGAGTGAGAGTAAGGATATGAGAGAGAGAATGTGAGAGTGAGAGTGAGGATGTGAGAGCGAGTGTGAGAGCGAGAGTGCGGATGCGAGAGAGAGTGAGTGTGAGAGTGAGAGTGAGAATGGGTGACCGTTTGAGAGTGAGAGTGAGGATGGGTGAGAGAGTGTGAGAGAGAGAGTGAGGATGGGAGAGAGAGTGTGAGAGTGACAGCGAGGATGGGAAAGAGAGTGTGAGAGTGAGAGTGCGGATGGGAGAGTGAGAGTGAGACTGAGAGTGAGAATTTGAGAGAGTGTGAGAGTGAGGAAGAGGATGGGTGAAAGAGTGTGAGAGAGAGAGTGCGAATAGAAGAGAGAGTGTGAGAGTGATAGCGAGGATGGGAGAGTGAGTGTGAGAGTTAGAGTGTGGATGGGAGAGAGTGTGAGAGAGAGATTGAGATTGCGGATGGGTAAGTGTGTGAGAGTGAGTGTGAGGATGGGAGAGAGTGTGTGAGAATGAAACTGCGGATGGGAGAGAGTGTGAGAGTGAGAGTGAGAGTGAGGATGGTAGAGAGTGTGAGAGTGAGAATGTGGATGGGGAGAGAGTGTGAGAGTGAGAGTGAGGATGGGAGAGAGAGTGTGAGAGTGACAGCGAGGATGGGAGAGAGAGTGTGAGAGTGAAAGTGCGGATGGGAGAGTGAGAGTGAGACTGAGAGTGAGGATAGGAGAGAGTGTGAGAGGGAGAGTGAGGATGGGAGAGAGAGTGTGAGAGTGAGAGTGCGGATGGGAGAGAGAATGAGTATGACAGTGAGGATGGGAGAGAGAGTGTGAGAGTTCGAGTGAGAGTGAGAGTAAGGATGGGAGTGAAGGAATGTGAGAGTGAGAGTGAGGATGGGAGAGATAGTGTGAGAGTTCGAGTGCGGATGGGAGAGAGAGTGAGAGTGGGAGTGAGAGTGCGGATGGGAGAGAGTGTGAGAGCGAGAGTGAGGATGGGAGAGAGTGTGTGAGAATGAAACTGCGGATGGGAGAGAGTGTGAGTGTGAGAGTGAGTGTGATGATGGGAGACAGTGTGAGAGTGAGAATGAGGATGGGGGAGAGAGTGTGAGAGTGAGAGTGAGGATGGGAGAGAGAGTGTGAGAGTGACAGCGAGGATGGGAGAGAGTGTGAGAGTGAGAGTGCGGATGGGAGAGAGAGTGAGAGTGAGACTGAGAGTGAGGATGGGAGAGAAAGTGTGAGAGTGAAAGTGTGGATGGGAGAGAGAGTGTGAGAGTGAGAGTGCGGATGGGAGAGAGAGTGAGTGTGACAGTGAGGATGGGAGAGAGAGTGTGAGAGTTCGTGTGAGAGTGAGAGTAAGGATGGGAGAGAGAGACTGTGAGAGTGAGAGTGATGATGGGAGAGAGAGTGTGAGAGTGAGAGTGCGGATGGGAGAGAGAGTGAAAGTGGGAGTGAGAGTGCGGATGGGAGAGTGTGTGAGAGTGAGAGTGAGGATGGGAGAGAGTGTGTGAGAATGAAACTGCGGATGGGAGAGAGTGTGAGTGTGAGAGTGAGTGTGATGATGGGAGACAGTGTGAGAGTGAGAATGAGGATGGGGGAGAGAGTGTGAGAGTGAGAGTGAGGATGGGAGAGAGAGTGTAAGAGTGACAGCGAGGATGGGAGAGAGTGTGAGAGTGAGAGTGCGGATGGGAGAGAGAGTGAGAGTGAGACTGAGAGTGAGGATGGGAGAGAAAGTGTGAGAGTGAAAGTGTGGATGGGAGAGAGAGTGTGAGAGTGAGAGTGCCGATGGGAGAGAGAGTGAGTGTGACAGTGAGGATGGGAGAGAGAGTGTGAGAGTTCGTGTGAGAGTGAGAGTAAGGATGGGAGAGAGAGACTGTGAGAGTGAGAGTGATGATGGGAGAGAGAGTGTGAGAGTGAGAGTGCGGATGAGAGAGAGAGTGAGATTGGGAGAGAGAGTAAGGATGGGAGAGAGAGTGTGAGAGTGAGAGTGAGGATTTGAGAGCGAGTGTGAGAGCGAGAGTGCGGATGGGAGAGAGAGTGAGTGTGAGAGTGAGACTGAGAATGGGAGACCATGTGAGATTGAGAGTGCAGATGGCAGAGAGTGTGAGAGTGAGAGTGAGATTGAGGATGTGAGAGAAAGAGTGAGAGTAAGGATTGGAGAGTGAGTGTGAGAGTGAGTGCACGGATGGTAGAGAGAGTGAGTGTGATAGTGAGAGTGAGAATTTGAGAGAGTGTGAGAGTGAGGACGAGGATGGGTGAAAGAGTGTGAGAGAGAGAGTGCGAATAGAAGAGAGAGTGTGAGAGTGATAGCGAGGATGGGAGAGTGAGTGTGAGAGTGAGAGTGCGGATGGGAGAGAGAGTGTGAGAGCGAGAGTGAGAGCGCGGATGGGAGAGAGTGTGAGAGTGAAAGTGTGGATGGGAGAGAGAGTGTGAGAGTTCGAGTGAGAGTGAGAGTAAGGATGTGAGAGAGAGAATGTGAGAGTGAGAGTGAGGATGGGTGAGAGCGAGTGTGAGAGCGAGAGTGCGGATGGGGGAGAGAGTGAGAGTGGGAGAGAGAGTGAGGATGGGAGAGAGAGTGTGAGAGTGAGAGTGAGGATGTGAGAGCGAGTGTGAGAGCGAGAGTGCGGATGGGAGAGAGAGTGAGTGTGAGAGTGAGAGTGAGAATGGGAGACCGTGTGAGAGTGAAAGTGAGGATGGGTGAGAGAGTGTGAGAGAGAGAGTGAGGATGGGAGAGAGAGTGTGAGAGTGACAGCGAGGATGGGAGAGAGAGTGTGAGAGTGAGAGTGCGGATGGGAGAGTGAGAGTGAGACTGAGAGTGAGGATGGGAGAGAGTGTGAGAGTGAGAGTGAGGATGGGAGAGAGAGTGTGAGAGTGAGAGTGCGGATGGGAGAGAGAGTGAGTATGACAGTGAGAATGGGAGAGAGAGTGTGAGAGTTCGAGTGAGAGTGAGAGTAAGGATGGGAGAGTGAGAATGTGAGAGTGAGATTGAGGATGGGAGAGATAGTGTGAGAGTTTGAGTGCGGATGGGAGGGAGAGTGAGAGTGGGAGTGAGAGTGAGGATGGGAGAGAGCGTGAGAGCGAGAGTGAGATTGCGGATGGGAGAGTGTGTGAGAGTGAGAGTGAGGATGGGAGAGAGTGTGTGAGAATGAAACTGCGGATGGGAGAGAGTGTGAGTGTGAGAGTGAGTGTGATGATGGGAGAGAGTGTGAGAGTGAGAATGAGGATGGGGAGAGAGTGTGAGAGCGAGAGTGAGGATGGGAGAGAGAGTGTGAGAGTGACAGCGAGGATGGGAGAGAGAGTGTGAGAGTGAGAGTGCGGATGGGAGAGAGAGTGAGAGTGAGACTGAGAGTGAGGATAGGAGAGAAAGTGTGAGAGTGAAAGTGTGGATGGGAGAGAGAGTGTGAGAGTGAGAGTGCGGATGGGAGAGAGAGTGAGTGTGACAGTGAGGTTGGGAGAGAGAGTGTGAGAGTTCGAGTGAGAGTGAGAGTAAGGATGGGAGAGAGAGAATGTGAGAGTGAGAGTGATGATGGGAGAGAGAGTGTGATAGTGAGAGTGCGGATGGGAGAGAGAGTGAGAGTGGGAGAGAGAGTGAGGACGTGAGAGCGAGTGTGAAAGTGAGAGTGCGGATGGGAGAGAGAGTGAGTGTGAGAGTGAGAGTGAGAATGGGAGACCGTGTGAGAGTGAGAGTGCAGATGGCAGAGAGTGTGAGAGTGTGAGTGAGATTGAGGATGGGAGAGAAAGAGTGAGAGTAAGGATTGGAGAGTGAGTGTGAGAGTGAGTGCGCGGATGGCAGAGAGAGTGAGTGTGAGAGTGAGAGTGAGAATTTGAGAGAGTGTGAGAGTGAGGACGAGGATGGGTGAGAGAGTGTGAGAGAGAGAGTGCGAATAGAAGAGAGAGTGTGAGAGTGACAGCGAGGATGGGAGAGTGAGTGTGAGAGTGAAAGTGCGGATGGGAGAGAGTGTGAGAGCGAGAGTGAGTGCGCGGATGGGAGAGAGAGTGAGTGTGAGAGTGAGAGTGAGAATGGGAGACCGTGTGAGAGTGAGAGTGCAGATGGCAGAGAGTGTGAGAGTGAGAGTGAGATTGAGGATGGGAGAGAAAGAGTGAGAGTAAGGATGGGAGAGTGAGTGTGAGAGTGAGTGCGCGGATGGTAGAGAGAGTGAGTGTGAGAGTGAGAGTGAGAATTTGAGAGAGTGTGAGAGTGAGGACGAGGATGGGTGAGAGAGAGTGAGAGAGAGAGTGCGAATAGAAGAGAGAGTGTGAGAGTGACAGCGAGGATGGGAGAGTGAGTGTGAGAGTGAAAGTGCGGATGGGAGAGAGAGTGTGAGAGCGAGAGTGTGAGCGCGGATGGGAGAGAGAGTGAGTGTGAGAGTGAGAGTGAGAATGGGAGCGAGTGTGAGAGTGAGGATGAGAATGTGTGAGAGAGTGTGAGTGAGATATTGCGAATGGAAGAGAGTGTGTGAGAGTGACAGCGAGGATGGGAGAGAGAGCGTGAGAGTTAGAGTGCGGATGGAAGAGAGTGTGAGAGCGAGAGTGAGATTGCGGATGGGAAAGTGTGTGAGAGTGAGTGTGAGGATGGGAGAGAGTGTGTGAGAATGAAACTGCGGATGGGAGAGAGTGTGAGAGTGAGAGTGAGGATGGGAGAGAGAGTGAGTGTGAGAGTGAGAGTGAGAATGGGAGACCGTATGAGAGTGAGAGTGCAGATGGCAGAGAGTGTGAGAGTGAGAGTGAGATTGAGGATGAGAGAGAGAGAGTGAGAGTAAGGATGGTAGAGTGATTGTGAGAGCGCGGATGGGAGAGAGAGTGAGTGTGAGAGTGAGAGTGAGAATGGGAGAGAGTGTGAGAGTGAGGACGAGGATGGGTGAGAGAGTGTGAGAGAGAGAGTGCAAATAGAGGAGAGAGTGTGAGAGTGACAGCGAGAATGGGAGAGAGAGTGTGATAGTGAGAGTGCGGATGGGAGAGAGAGTGAGTGTGAGAGTGAGAGTGAGAATAGGAGAGAGTCTGAGAGTGAGGATGAGTATGTGTGAGAGAGTGTGAGAGAGACAGCGAGGATGGGAGAGAGAGTGTGAGAGTTAGAGTGCGGATGGGTGAGAGTGTGAGAGCGAGAGTGAGATTGCGGATGGGAGAGTGTGTGAGAGTGAGAGTGAGGATGGGAGAGAGTGTGTGAGAATGAAACTGTGGATGGGAGAGAGTGTGAGTGTGAGAGTGAGTGTGATGATGGGAGAGAGTGTGAGAGTGAGAATGAGGATGGGGGAGAGAGTGTGAGAGTGAGAGTGAGGATGGGAGAGAGAGTGTGAGAGTGACAGCGAGGATGGGAGAGAGTGTGAGAGTGAGAGTGCGGATTGGAGAGAGAGTGAGAGTGAGACTGAGAGTGAGGATGGGAGAGAAAGTGTGAGAGTGAAAGTGTGGATGGGAGAGAGAGTGTGAGAGTGAGAGTGCGGATGGGAGAGAGAGTGAGTGTGACAGTGAGGATGGGAGAGAGAGTGTGAGAGTTCGTGTGAGAGTGAGAGTAAGGATGGGAGAGAGAGAATGTGAGAGTGAGAGTGATGATGGGAGAGAGAGTGTGAGAGTGAGAGTGCGGATGGGAGAGAGAGTGAGATTGGGAGAGAGAGTAAGGATGGGAGAGAGAGTGTGAGAGTGAGAGTGAGGATGTGAGAGCGAGTGTGAGAGCGAGAGTGCAGATGGGAGAGAGAGTGAGTGTGAGAGTGAGACTGAGAATGGGAGACCGTGTGAGAGTGAGAGTGCAGATGGCAGAGAGTGTGAGTGTGAGAGTGAGATTGAGGATGGGAGAGAAAGAGTGAGAGTAAGGATTGGAGAGTGAGTGTGAGAGTGAGTGCACGGATGGTAGAGAGAGTGAGTGTGAGAGTGAGAGTGAGAATTTGAGAGAGTGTGAGAGTGAGGACGAGGATGGGTGAGAGAGTGTGAGAGAGAGAGTGCGAATAGAAGAGAGAGTGTGAGAGTAATAGCGAGGATGGGAGATTGAGTGTGAGAGTGAGAGTGCGGATGGGAGAGAGAGTGTGAGAGCGAGAGTGAGAGCGCGGATGGGAGAGAGAGTGAGTGTGAGAGTGAGAGTGAAAATGGGAGCGAGTGTGAGAGTGAGAATGTGGATGGGGGAGAGAGTGTGAGAGTGAGAGTGAGGATGGGGGAGAGAGTGTGAGAGTGACAGCGAGGATGGGAGAGAGAGTGTGAGAGTGAGATTGAGGATGGTAGAGAGTGTGAGAGTGAGAATGTGGATGGGGGAGAGAGTGTGAGAGTGTGAGTGAGGATGGGAGAGAGAGTGTGAGAGTGACAGCGAGGATGGGAGAGAGAGTGTGAGAGTGAGAGTGCGGATGGGAGAGTGAGAGTGAGACTGAGAGTGAGGATGGGAGAGAGTGTGAGAGGGAGAGTGAGGATGGGAGAGAGAGTGTGAGAGTGAGAGTGCGGATGGGAGAGAGAATGAGTATGACAGTGAGGATGGGAGAGAGAGTGTGAGAGTTCGAGTGAGAGTGAGAGTAAGGATGGGAGAGAAGGAATGTGAGAGTGAGAGTGAGGATGGGAGAGATAGTGTGAGAGTTCGAGTGCGGATGGGAGAGAGAGTGAGAGTGGGAGTGAGGGTGAGGATGGGAGAGAGTGTGAGAGCGAGAGTGAGATTGCGGATGGGAGAGTGTGTGAGAGTGAGAGTGAGGATGGGAGAGAGTGTGTGAGAATGAAACTGCGGATGGGAGAGAGTGTGAGTGTGAGAGTGAGTGTGATGATGGGAGAGAGTGTGAGAGTGAGAATGAGGATGGGGAGAGAGTGTGAGAGTGACAGCGAGGATGGGAGAGAGAGTGTGAGAGTGAGAGTGCGGATGGGAGAGAGAGTGAGAGTGAGACTGAGAGTGAGGATGGGAGAGAAAGTGTGAGAGTGAAAGTGTGGATGGGAGAGAGAGTGTGAGAGTTCGAGTGAGAGTGAGAGTAAGGATGTGAGAGAGAGAATGTGAGAGTGAGAGAGATGATGGGAGAGATAGTGTGAGAGTGAGAGTGAGGATGTGAGAGCGAGTGTGAGAGCGAGAGTGCGGATGGGAGAGAGAGTGAGTGTGAGACTGAGAGTGAGAATGGGAGAGCGTGTGAGAGTGAGAGTGAGGATGGGTGAGAGAGTGTGAGAGAGAGAGTGCGGATGGGAGAGAGAGGAGAGTGGGAGAGAGAGTGAGGATGGGAGAGAGAGTGTGAGAGTGAGAGTGAGGATGTGAGAGCGAGTGTGAGAGCGAGAGTGCGGATGGGAGAGAGAGTGAGTGTGAGAGTGAGAGTGAGAATGGGAGACCGTGTGAGAGTGAGAGTGAGGATGGGTGAGAGAGTGTGAGAGAGAGAGTGAGGATGGGAGAGAGAGTGTGAGAGTGACAGCGAGGATGGGAGAGAGAGTGTGAGAGTGAGAGTGCGGATGGGAGAGTGAGACTGAGAGTGAGGATGGGAGAGAGTGTGACAGTGAGAGTGAGAATGGGAGAGAGAGTGTGAGAGTGAGAGTGCGGATAGGAGAGAGAATGAGTATGACAGTGAGGATGGGAGAGAGAGTGTGAGAGTTCGAGTGAGAGTGAGAGTAAGGATGGGAGAGTGAGAATGTGAGAGTGAGATTGAGGATGGGAGAGATACTGTGAGAGTTTGAGTGCGGATGGGAGGGAGAGTGAGAGTGGGAGTGAGAGTGAGGATGGGAGAGAGCGTGAGAGCGAGAGTGAGATTGCGGATGGGAGAGTGTGTGCGAGTGAGAGTGAGGATGGGAGAGAGTGTGTGAGAATGAAACTGCGGATGGGAGAGAGTGTGAGTGTGAGAGTGAGTGTGATGATGGGAGAGAGTGTGAGAGTGAGAATGAGGATGGGGAGAGAGTGTGAGAGTGAGAGTGAGGATGGGAGAGAGAGTGTGAGAGTGACAGCGAGGATGGGAGAGAGAGTGTGAGAGTGAGAGTGCGGATGGGAGAGAGAGTGAGAGTGAGACTGAGAGTGAGGATAGGAGAGAAAGTGTGAGAGTGAAAGTGTGGATGGGAGAGAGAGTGTGAGAGTGAGAGTGCGGATGGGAGAGAGAGTGAGTGTGACAGTGAGGTTGGGAGAGAGAGTGTGAGAGTTCGAGTGAGAGTGAGAGTAAGGATGGGAGAGAGAGAATGTGAGAGTGAGAGTGATGATGGGAGAGAGAGTGTGATAGTGAGAGTGCGGATGGGAGAGAGAGTGAGAGTGGGAGAGAGAGTGAGGACGTGAGAGCGAGTGTGAAAGTGAGAGTGCGGATGGGAGAGAGAGTGAGTGTGAGAGTGAGAGTGAGAATGGGAGACCGTGTGAGAGTGAGAGTGCAGATGGCAGAGAGTGTGAGAGTGAGAGTGAGATTGAGGATGGGAGAGAAAGAGTGAGAGTAAGGATTGGAGAGTGAGTGTGAGAGTGAGTGCGCGGATGGCAGAGAGAGTGAGTGTGAGAGTGAGAGTGAGAATTTGAGAGAGTGTGAGAGTGAGGACGAGGATGGGTGAGAGAGTGTGAGAGAGAGAGTGCGAATAGAAGAGAGAGTGTGAGAGTGACAGCGAGGATGGGAGAGTGAGTGTGAGAGTGAAAGTGCGGATGGGAGAGAGTGTGAGAGCGAGAGTGAGTGCGCGGATGGGAGAGAGAGTGAGTGTGAGAGTGAGAGTGAGAATGGGAGACCGTGTGAGAGTGAGAGTGCAGATGGCAGAGAGTGTGAGAGTGAGAGTGAGATTGAGGATGGGAGAGAAAGAGTGAGAGTAAGGATGGGAGAGTGAGTGTGAGAGTGAGTGCGCGGATGGTAGAGAGAGTGAGTGTGAGAGTGAGAGTGAGAATTTGAGAGAGTGTGAGAGTGAGGACGAGGATGGGTGAGAGAGAGTGAGAGAGAGAGTGCGAATAGAAGAGAGAGTGTGAGAGTGAAAGCGAGGATGGAAGAGTGAGTGTGAGAGTGAAAGTGCGGATGGGAGAGAGTGTGAGAGCGAGAGTGAGAGCGCGGATGGGAGAGAGAGTGAGTGTGAGAGTGAGAGTGAGAATGGGAGCGAGTGTGAGAGTGAGGATGAGAATGTGTGAGAGAGTGTGAGTGAGATATTGCGAATGGAAGAGAGTGTGTGAGAGTGACAGCGAGGATGGGAGAGAGAGCGTGAGAGTTAGAGTGCGGATGGAAGAGAGTGTGAGAGCGAGAGTGAGATTGCGGATGGGAAAGTGTGTGAGAGTGAGTGTGAGGATGGGAGAGAGTGTGTGAGAATGAAACTGCGGATGGGAGAGAGTGTGAGAGTGAGAGTGAGGTTGGGAGAGAGAGTGAGTGTGAGAGTGAGAGTGAGAATGGGAGACCGTATGAGAGTGAGAGTGCAGATGGCAGAGAGTGTGAGAGTGAGAGTGAGATTGAGGATGAGAGAGAGAGAGTGAGAGTAAGGATGGTAGAGTGATTGTGAGAGCGCGGATGGGAGAGAGAGTGAGTGTGAGAGTGAGAGTGAGAATGGGAGAGAGTGTGAGAGTGAGGACGAGGATGGGTGAGAGAGTGTGAGAGAGAGAGTGCAAATAGAGGAGAGAGTGTGAGAGTGACAGCGAGAATGGGAGAGAGAGTGTGATAGTGAGAGTGCGGATGGGAGAGAGAGTGAGTGTGAGAGTGAGAGTGAGAATAGGAGAGAGTCTGAGAGTGAGGATGAGTATGTGTGAGAGAGTGTGAGAGTGACAGCGAGGATGGGAGAGAGAGTGTGAGAGTTAGAGTGCGGATGGGAGAGAGTGTGAGAGCGAGAGTGAGATTGCGGATGGGAGAGTGTGTGAGAGTGAGAGTGAGGATGGGAGAGAGTGTGTGAGAATGAAACTGTGGATGGGAGAGAGTGTGAGTGTGAGAGTGAGTGTGATGATGGGAGAGAGAGTGTGAGAGTGACAGCGAGGATGGGAGAGAGTGTGAGAGTGAGAATGAGGATGGGGGAGAGAGTGTGAGAGTGAGAGTGAGGATGGGAGAGAGAGTGTGAGAGTGACAGCGAGGATGGGAGAGAGTGTGAGAGTGAGAGTGCGGATTGGAGAGAGAGTGAGAGTGAGACTGAGAGTGAGGATGGGAGAGAAAGTGTGAGAGTGAAAGTGTGGATGGGAGAGAGAGTGTGAGAGTGAGAGTGCGGATGGGAGAGAGAGTGAGTGTGACAGTGAGGATGGGAGAGAGAGTGTGAGAGTTCGTGTGAGAGTGAGAGTAAGGATGGGAGAGAGAGAATGTGAGAGTGAGAGTGATGATGGGAGAGAGAGAGTGAGAGTGAGAGTGCGGATGGGAGAGAGAGTGAGATTGGGAGAGAGAGTAAGGATGGGAGAGAGAGTGTGAGAGTGAGAGTGAGGATGTGAGAGCGAGTGTGAGAGCGAGAGTGCAGATGGGAGAGAGAGTGAGTGTGAGAGTGAGACTGAGAATGGGAGACCGTGTGAGAGTGAGAGTGCAGATGGCAGAGAGTGTGAGAGTGAGAGTGAGATTGAGGATGGGAGAGAAAGAGTGAGAGTAAGGATTGGAGAGTGAGTGTGAGAGTGAGTGCACGGATGGTAGAGAGAGTGAGTGTGAGAGTGAGAGTGAGAATTTGAGAGAGTGTGAGAGTGAGGACGAGGATGGGTGAGAGAGTGTGAGAGAGAGAGTGCGAATAGAAGAGAGAGTGTGAGAGTAATAGCGAGGATGGGAGATTGAGTGTGAGAGTGAGAGTGCGGATGGGAGAGAGAGTGTGAGAGCGATAGTGAGAGCGCGGATGGGAGAGAGAGTGAGTGTGAGAGTGAGAGTGAAAATGGGAGCGAGTGTGAGAGTGAGAATGTGGATGGGGGAGAGAGTGTGAGAGTGAGAGTGAGGATGGGGGAGAGAGTGTGAGAGTGACAGCGAGGATGGGAGAGAGAGTGTGAGAGTTAGAGTGTGGATGGGAGAGAGTGTGAGAGCGAGAGTGAGATTGCGGATGGGAAAGTGTGTGAGAGTGAGTGTGAGGATGGGAGAGAGTGTGTGAGAATGAAACTGCGGATGGGAGAGAGTGTGAGAGTGAGATTGAGGATGGTAGAGAGTGTGAGAGTGAGAATGTGGATGGGGAGAGAGTGTGAGAGTGTGAGTGAGGATGGGAGAGAGAGTGTGAGAGTGACAGCGAGGATGGGAGAGAGAGTGTGAGAGTGAGAGTGCGGATGGGAGAGTGAGAGTGAGACTGAGAGTGAGGATGGGAGAGAGTGTGAGAGGGAGAGTGAGGATGGGAGAGAGAGTGTGAGAGTGAGAGTGCGGATGGGAGAGAGAATGAGTATGACAGTGAGGATGGGAGAGAGAGTGTGAGAGTTCGAGTGAGAGTGAGAGTAAGGATGGGAGAGAAGGAATGTGAGAGTGAGAGTGAGGATGGGAGAGATAGTGTGAGAGTTCGAGTGCGGATGGGAGAGAGAGTGAGAGTGGGAGTGAGGGTGAGGATGGGAGAGAGTGTGAGAGCGAGAGTGAGATTGCGGATGGGAGAGTGTGTGAGAGTGAGAGTGAGGATGGGAGAGAGTGTGTGAGAATGAAACTGCGGATGGGAGAGAGTGTGAGTGTGAGAGTGAGTGTGATGATGGGAGAGAGTGTGAGAGTGAGAATGAGGATGGGGAGAGAGTGTGAGAGTGACAGCGAGGATGGGAGAGAGAGTGTGAGAGTGAGAGTGCGGATGGGAGAGAGAGTGAGAGTGAGACTGAGAGTGAGGATGGGAGAGAAAGTGTGAGAGTGAAAGTGTGGATGGGAGAGAGAGTGTGAGAGTTCGAGTGAGAGTGAGAGTAAGGATGTGAGAGAGAGAATGTGAGAGTGAGAGAGATGATGGGAGAGATAGTGTGAGAGTGAGAGTGAGGATGTGAGAGCGAGTGTGAGAGCGAGAGTGCGGATGGGAGAGAGAGTGAGTGTGAGACTGAGAGTGAGAATGGGAGAGCGTGTGAGAGTGAGAGTGAGGATGGGTGAGAGAGTGTGAGAGAGAGAGTGCGGATGGGAGAGAGAGTGAGAGTGGGAGAGAGAGTGAGGATGGGAGAGAGAGTGTGAGAGTGAGAGTGAGGATGTGAGAGCGAGTGTGAGAGCGAGAGTGCGGATGGGAGAGAGAGTGAGTGTGAGAGTGAGAGTGAGAATGGGAGACCGTGTGAGAGTGAGAGTGAGGATGGGTGAGAGAGTGTGAGAGAGAGAGTGAGGATGGGAGAGAGAGTGTGAGAGTGACAGCGAGGATGGGAGAGAGAGTGTGAGAGTGAGAGTGCGGATGGGAGAGTGAGACTGAGAGTGAGGATGGGAGAGAGTGTGACAGTGAGAGTGAGAATGGGAGAGAGAGTGTGAGAGTGAGAGTGCGGATGGGAGAGAGAATGAGTATGACAGTGAGGATGGGAGAGAGAGTGTGAGAGTTCGAGTGAGAGTGAGAGTAAGGATGGGAGAGAGAGAATGTGAGAGTGAGAGTGAGGATGGGAGAGATAGTGTGAGAGTTTGAGTGCGGATGGGAGAGAGAGTGAGAGTGGGAGTGAGAGTGAGGATGGGAGAGAGTGTGAGAGTGAGAGTGAGGATGGGAGAGTGTGTGTGAGAATGAAACTGCGAATGGGAGAGAGTGTGAGTGTGAGAGTGAGTGTGATGATGGGAGAGAGTGTGAGAGTGAGAATGAGGATAGGGGAGAGAGTGTGAGAGTGAGAGTGAGGATGGGAGAGAGAGTGTGAGAGTGACAGCGAGGATGGGAGAGAGAGTGTGAGAGTGAGAGTGCGGATGGGAGAGAGAGTGAGAGTGAGACTGAGAGTGAGGATGGGAGAGAAAGTATGAGAGTGAATGGGAGAGAGAGTGTGAGAGTGAGAGGGCGGATGGGAGAGAGAGTGAGTGTGACAGTGAGGATGGGAGAGAGAGTGTGAGAGTTCGTGTGAGAGTGAGAGTAAGGATGGGAGAGAGAGACTGTGAGAGTGAGAGTGATGATGGGAGAGAGAGTGTGAGAGTGAGAGTGCGGATGGGAGAGAGAGTGAGATTGGGAGAGAGAGTAAGGATGGGAGAGAGAGTGTGAGAGTGAGAGTGAGGATGTGAGAGCGAGTGTGAGAGCGAGAGTGCGGATGGGAGAGAGAGTGAGTGTGAGAGTGAGACTGAGAATGGGAGACCATGTGAGATTGAGAGTGCAGATGGCAGAGAGTGTGAGAGTGAGAGTGAGATTGAGGATGGGAGAGAAAGAGTGAGAGTAAGGATTGGAGAGTGAGTGTGAGAGTGAGTGCACGGATGGTAGAGAGAGTGAGTGTGAGAGTGAGAGTGAGAATTTGAGAGAGTGTGAGAGTGAGGACGAGGATGGGTGAAAGAGTGTGAGAGAGAGAGTGCGAGTAGAAGAGAGAGTGTGAGAGTGATAGCGAGGATGGGAGAGTGAGTGTGAGAGTGAGAGTGCGGATGGGAGAGAGAGTGTGAGAGCGAGAGTGAGATTGCGGATGGGAGAGTGTGTGAGAGTGAAAGTGTGGATGGGAGAGAGAGTGTGAGAGTTCGAGTGAGAGTGAGAGTAAGGATGTGAGAGAGAGAATGTGAGAGTGAGAGTGAGGATGGGTGAGAGCGAGTGTGAGATTGAGAGTGCAGATGGCAGAGAGTGTGAGAGTGAGAGTGAGATTGAGGATGGGAGAGAAAGAGTGAGAGTAAGGATTGGAGAGTGAGTGTGAGAGTGAGTGCACGGATGGTAGAGAGAGTGAGTGTGAGAGTGAGAGTGAGAATTTGAGAGAGTGTGAGAGTGAGGACGAGGATGGGTGAGAGAGTGTGAGAGAGAGATTGCGAATAGAAGAGAGAGTGTGAGAGTGATAGCGAGGATGGGAGAGTGAGTGTGAGAGTGAGAGTGCGAATGGGAGAGATTGTGTGAGTGTGAGTGAGAATCGGAGACGGAGTGAGAGAGTGAGAGTGAGGATGGGAGAGAGAGTGTGAGATTGAGAGTGAGAATGGGAGAGTGTGTGTGAGGGTGAGAGTGACAGTGAGGATGGGAGAGTGAGTGTGAGACTGAGAGTGCGGATGGGAGAGAGAGTGTGAGAGCGAGAGTGAGAGCGCGGATGGGAGAGAGAGTGAGTGTGAGAGTGAGAGTGAAAATGGGAGCCAGTGTGAGAGTGAGGATGAGGATGTGTGAGAGAGTGTGAGAGAGATAGTGCGAATGGAAGAGAGTGTGTGAGAGTGACAGCGAGGATGGGAGAGAGAGTGTGAGAGTTAGAGTGTGGATGGGAGAGAGTGTGAGAGCGAGAGTGAGATTGCGGATGGGAAAGTGTGTGAGAGTGAGTGTGAGGATGGGAGAGAGTGTGTGAGAATGAACTGCGGATGGGAGAGAGTGTGAGAGTGATGGTGAGATTGAGGATGGTAGAGAGTGTGAGTGTGAGAGTGAGGATGGGAGAGAGAGTGTGAGAGTGACAGCGAGGATGGGAGAGAGAGTGTGAGAGTGAGAGTGCGGATGGGAGAGTGAGAGTGAGACTGAGAGTGAGGATGGGAGAGAGTGTGAGAGGGAGAGTGAGGATGGGAGAGAGAGTGTGAGAGTGAGAGTACGGATGGGAGAGAGAATGAGTATGACAGTGAGGATGGGAGAGAGAGTGTGAGAGTTCGAGTGAGAGTGAGAGTAAGGATGGGAGAGAAGGAATGTGAGAGTGAGAGTGAGGATGGGAGAGATAGTGTGAGAGTTCGAGTGCGGATGGGAGAGAGAGAGTGAGAGTGGGAGTGAGAGTGAGGATGGGAGAGAGTGTGAGAGCGAGAGTGAGGATCGGAGAGAGTGTGTGAGAATGAAACTGCGGATGTGAGAGAGTGTGAGTGTGAGAGTGAGTGTGATGATGGGAGAGAGTGTGAGAGTGAGAATGAGGATGGGGGAGAGAGTGTGAGAGTGACAACGAGCATGGGAGAGAGAGTGTGAGAGTGAGAGTGCGGATGGGAGAGAGAGTGAGAGTGAGACTGAGAGTGAGGATGGGAGAGAAAGTGTGAGAGTGAAAGTGTGGATGGGAGAGAGAGTGTGAGAGTTCGAGTGAGAGTGAGAGTAAGGATGTGAGAGAGAGAATGTGAGAGTGAGAGTGATGATGGGAGAGATAGTGTGAGAGTGAGAGTGCGGATGGGAGAGAGAGTGAGAGTGGGAGAGAGAGTGAGGATGGGAGAGAGAGTGTGAGAGTGAGAGTGAGGATGTGAGAGCGAGTGTGAGAGCGAGAGTGCGGATGGGAGAGAGAGTGAGTGTGAGAGTGAGAGTGAGAATGGGAGACCGTGTGAGAGTGAGAGTGAGGATGGTTGAGAGAGTGTGAGAGAGAGAGTGAGGATGGGAGAGAGAGTGTGAGAGTGACAGCGAGGATGGGAGAGAGAGTGTGAGAGTGAGAGTGCGGATGGGAGAGTGAGAGTGAGACTGAGAGTGAGGATGGGAGAGAGTGTGAGAGTGAGAGTGAGGATGGGAGAGAGAGTGTGAGAGTGAGAGTGCGGATGGGAGAGAGAATGAGTATGACAGTGAGGATGGGAGAGAGAGTGTGAGAGTTCGAGTGAGAATGAGAGTAAGGATGGGAGAGAGAGAATGTGAGAGTGAGAGTGAGGATGGGAGAGATAGTGTGAGAGTTTGAGTGCGGATGGGAGAGAGAGTGAGAGTGGGAGTGAGAGTGAGGATGGGAGAGAGTGTGAGAGCGAGAGTGAGATTGCGGATGGGAGAGTGTGTGAGAGTGAGAGTGAGGATGGGAGAGAGTGTGTGAGAATGAAACTGCGGATGGGAGAGAGTGTGAGTGTGAGAGTGAGTGTGATGATGGGAGAGAGTGTGAGAGTGAGAATGAGGATGGGGGAGAGAGTGTGAGAGTGAGAGTGAGGATGGGAGAGAGAGTGTGAGAGTGACAGCGAGGATGGGAGAGAGACTGTGAGAGTGAGAGTGCGGATGGGAGAGAGAGTGAGAGTGAGACTGAGAGTGAGGATGGGGGAGAAAGTATGAGAGTGAAAGTGTGGATGGGAGAGAGAGTGTGAGAGTGAGAGTGCAGATGGGAGAGAGAGTGAGTGTGACAGTGAGGATGGGAGAGAGAGTGTGAGAGTTCGAGTGAGAGTGAGAGTAAGGATGGGAGAGAGAGAATGTGAGAGTGAGAGTGATGATGGGAGAGAGAGTGTGAGAGTGAGAGTGCGGATGGGAGAGAGAGTGCGAGTGGGAGAGAGAGTGAGGATGGGAGAGAGAGTGTGAGAGTGAGAGTGAGGATGTGAGAGCGATTGTGAGAGCGAGAGTGCGGATGGGAGAGAGAATGAGTGTGAGAGTGAGAGTGAGAATGGGAGACCGTGTGAGAGTGAGAGTGCAGATGGCAGAGAGTGTGAGAGTGAGAGTGAGATTGAGGATGGGAGAGAAAGAGTGAGAGTAAGGATGGGAGAGTGAGTGTGAGAGTGAGTGCGCGGATGGTAGAGAGAGTGAGTGTGAGAGTGAGAGTGAGAATTTGAGAGAGTGTGAGAGTGAGGACGAGGATGGGTGAGAGAGTGTGAGAGAGAGAGTGCGAATAGAAGAGAGAGTGTGAGAGTGATAGCGAGGATGGGAGAGTGAGTTTGAGAGTGAGAGTGCGGATGGGAGAGAGAGTGTGAGAGTGAGAGTGATGATGGGAGAGATAGTGTGAGAGTGAGAGTGCGGATGGGAGAGAGAGTGAGAGTGGGAGAGAGAGTGAGGATGGGAGAGAGAGTGTGAGAGTGAGGACGAGGATGGGAGAGAGAGTGCGAGTGGGAGAGAGAGTGAGGATGGGAGAGAGAGTGTGAGAGTGAGAGTGAGGATGTGAGAGCGAGTGTGAGAGCGAGAGTGCGGATGGGAGAGAGAGTGAGTGTGAGAGTGAGAGTGAGAATGGGAGAGTGTGAGAGTGAGAGTGCAGATGGCAGAGAGTGTGAGAGTGAGAGTGAGATTGAGGATGGGAGAGAAAGAGTGAGAGTAAGGATGGGAGAGTGAGTGTGAGAGTGAGTGCGCGGATGGTAGAGAGAGTGAGTGTGAGAGTGAGAGTGAGAATTTGAGAGAGTGTGAGAGTGAGGACGAGGATGGGTGAGAGAGTGTGAGAGAGAGAGTGCGAATAGAAGAGAGAGTGTGGGAGTGATAGCGAGGATGGGAGAGTGAGTGTGAGAGTGAGAGTGCGGATGGGAGAGAGAGTGTGAGAGCGAGAGTGAGAGCACGGATGGGAGAGAGAGTGAGTGTGAGAGTGAGAGTGAAAATGGGAGCGAGTGTGAGAGTGAGGATGTGTGAGAAAGTGTGAGAGAGATAGTGCGATTGGAAGAGAGTGTGTGAGAGTGACAGCGAGGATGGGAGAGAGAGTGTGAGAGTTAGAGTGTGGATGGGAGAGAGTGTGAGAGCGAGAGTGAGATTGCGGATGGGAAAGTGTGTGAGAGTGAGTGTGAGGATGGGAGAGAGTGTGTGAGAATGAAACTGCGGATGGGAGAGGTTGTGAGAGTGAGAGTGAGAGTGAGGATGGTAGAGACTGTGGGAGTGAGAAAGTGGATGAGGGAGAGAGTGTGAGAGTGTGAGTGAGGATGGGAGAGAGAGAGTGTGAGAGTGACAGCGAGGATGGGAGAGAGAGTGTGAGAGTGAGAGTGCGGATGGGAGAGAGGGAGTGAGACTGAGAGTGAGGATGAGAGAGTGTGAGAGGGAGAGTGAGGATGGGAGAGGGAGTGTGAGAGTGAGAGTGCGGATGGGAGAGATGGAATGTGAGAGTGAGAGTGAGGATGGGAGAGATAGTGTGAGAGTTCGAGTGCGGATGGGAGAGAGAGTGAGAGTGGGAGTGAGAGTGAGGATGGGAGAGTGTGTGAGAGTGAGAGTGAGGATGGGAGAGAGTGTGTGAGAATGAAACTGCGGATGGGAGAGAGTGTGAGTGTGAGAGTGAGTGTGATGATGGGAGAGAGTGTGAGAGTGAGAATGAGGATGGGGGAGAGAGTGTGAGAGTGAGAGTGAGGATGTGAGAGCGAGTGTGAGAGCGAGAGTGCGGATGGGAGAGAGAGTGAGTGTGAGAGTGAGACTGAGAATGGGAGACCATGTGAGATTGAGAGTGCAGATGGCAGAGAGTGTGAGAGTGAGAGTGAGATTGAGGATGGGAGAGAAAGAGTGAGAGTAAGGATTGGAAAGTGAGTGTGAGAGTGAGTGCACGGATGGTAGAGAGAGTGAGTGTGAGAGTGAGAGTGAGAATTTGAGAGAGTGTGAGAGTGAGGACGAGGATGGGTGAAAGAGTGTGAGAGAGAGAGTGCGAGTAGAAGAGAGAGTGTGAGAGTGATAGCGAGGATGGGAGAGTGAGTGTGAGAGTGAGAGTGCGGATGGGAGAGAGAGTGTGAGAGCGAGAGTGAGATTGCGGATGGGAGAGTGTGTGAGAGTGAAAGTGTGGATGGGAGAGAGAGTGTGAGAGTTCGAGTGAGAGTGAGAGTAAGGATGTGAGAGAGAGAATGTGAGAGTGAGAGTGAGGATGTGAGAGCGAGTGTGAGATTGAGAGTGCAGATGGCAGAGAGTGTGAGAGTGAGAGTGAGATTGAGGATGGGAGAGAAAGAGTGAGAGTAAGGATTGGAGAGTGAGTGTGAGAGTGAGTGCACGGATGGTAGAGAGAGTGAGTGTGAGAGTGAGAGTGAGAATTTGAGAGAGTGTGAGAGTGAGGACGAGGATGGGTGAGAGAGTGTGAGAGAGAGATTGCGAATAGAAGAGAGAGTGTGAGAGTGATAGCGAGGATGGGAGAGTGAGTGTGAGAGTGAGAGTGCGAATGGGAGAGAGAGTGTGAGTGTGAGTGAGAATCGGAGACGGAGTGAGAGAGTGAGAGTGAGGATGGGAGAGAGAGTGTGAGATTGAGAGTGAGAATGGGAGAGTGTGTGTGAGGGTGAGAGTGACAGTGAGGATGGGAGAGTGAGTGTGAGACTGAGAGTGCGGATGGGAGAGAGAGTGTGAGAGCGAGAGTGAGAGCGCGGATGGGAGAGAGAGTGAGTGTGAGAGTGAGAGTGAAAATGGGAGCCAGTGTGAGAGTGAGGATGAGGATGTGTGAGAGAGTGTGAGAGAGATAGTGCGAATGGAAGAGAGTGTGTGAGAGTGACAGCGAGGATGGGAGAGAGAGTGTGAGAGTTAGAGTGTGGATGGGAGAGAGTGTGAGAGCGAGAGTGAGATTGCGGATGGGAAAGTGTGTGAGAGTGAGTGTGAGGATGGGAGAGAGTGTGTGAGAATGAACTGCGGATGGGAGAGAGTGTGAGAGTGAGAGTGAGATTGAGGATGGTAGAGAGTGTGAGTGTGAGAGTGAGGATGGGAGAGAGAGTGTGAGAGTGACAGCGAGGATGGGAGAGAGAGTGTGAGAGTGAGAAGTGCGGATGGGAGAGTGAGAGTGAGACTGAGAGTGAGGATGGGAGAGAGTGTGAGAGGGAGAGTGAGGATGGGAGAGAGAGTGTGAGAGTGAGAGTACGGATGGGAGAGAGAATGAGTATGACAGTGAGGATGGGAGAGAGAGTGTGAGAGTTCGAGTGAGAGTGAGAGTAAGGATGGGAGAGAAGGAATGTGAGAGTGAGAGTGAGGATGGGAGAGATAGTGTGAGAGTTCGAGTGCGGATGGGAGAGAGAGAGTGAGAGTGGGAGTGAGAGTGAGGATGGGAGAGAGTGTGAGAGCGAGAGTGAGGATGGGAGAGAGTGTGTGAGAATGAAACTGCGGATGTGAGAGAGTGTGAGTGTGAGAGTGAGTGTGATGATGGGAGAGAGTGTGAGAGTGAGAATGAGGATGGGGGAGAGAGTGTGAGAGTGACAACGAGCATGGGAGAGAGAGTGTGAGAGTGAGAGTGCGGATGGGAGAGAGAGTGAGAGTGAGACTGAGAGTGAGGATGGGAGAGAAAGTGTGAGAGTGAAAGTGTGGATGGGAGAGAGAGTGTGAGAGTTCGAGTGAGAGTGAGAGTAAGGATGTGAGAGAGAGAATGTGAGAGTGAGAGTGATGATGGGAGAGATAGTGTGAGAGTGAGAGTGCGGATGGGAGAGAGAGTGAGAGTGGGAGAGAGAGTGAGGATGGGAGAGAGAGTGTGAGAGTGAGAGTGAGGATGTGAGAGCGAGTGTGAGAGCGAGAGTGCGGATGGGAGAGAGAGTGAGTGTGAGAGTGAGAGTGAGAATGGGAGACCGTGTGAGAGTGAGAGTGAGGATGGGTGAGAGAGTGTGAGAGAGAGAGTGCGGATGGGAGAGTGAGAGTGAGACTGAGAGTGAGGATGGGAGAGAGTGTGAGAGTGAGAGTGAGGATGGGAGAGAGTGTGAGAGTGAGAGTGCGGATGGGAGAGAGAATGAGTATGACAGTGAGGATGGGAGAGAGAGTGTGAGAGTTCGAGTGAGAATGAGAGTAAGGATGGGAGAGAGAGAATGTGAGAGTGAGAGTGAGGATGGGAGAGATAGTGTGAGAGTTTGAGTGCGGATGGGAGAGAGAGTGAGAGTGGGAGTGAGAGTGAGGATGGGAGAGAGTGTGAGAGCGAGAGTGAGATTGCGGATGGGAGAGTGTGTGAGAGTGAGAGTGAGGATGGGAGAGAGTGTGTGAGAATGAAACTGCGGATGGGAGAGAGTGTGAGTGTGAGAGTGAGTGTGATGATGGGAGAGAGTGTGAGAGTGAGAATGAGGATGGGGGAGAGAGTGTGAGAGTGAGAGTGAGGATGGGAGAGAGAGTGTGAGAGTGACAGCGAGGATGGGAGAGAGACTGTGAGAGTGAGAGTGCGGATGGGAGAGAGAGTGAGAGTGAGACTGAGAGTGAGGATGGGGGAGAAAGTATGAGAGTGAAAGTGTGGATGGGAGAGAGAGTGTGAGAGTGAGAGTGCAGATGGGAGAGAGAGTGAGTGTGACAGTGAGGATGGGAGAGAGAGTGTGAGAGTTCGAGTGAGAGTGAGAGTAAGGATGGGAGAGAGAGAATGTGAGAGTGAGAGTGATGATGGGAGAGAGAGTGTGAGAGTGAGAGTGCGGATGGGAGAGAGAGTGCGAGTGGGAGAGAGAGTGAGGATGGGAGAGAGAGTGTGAGAGTGAGAGTGAGGATGTGAGAGCGATTGTGAGAGCGAGAGTGCGGATGGGAGAGAGAGTGAGTGTGAGAGTGAGAGTGAGAATGGGAGACCGTGTGAGAGTGAGAGTGCAGATGGCAGAGAGTGTGAGAGTGAGAGTGAGATTGAGGATGGGAGAGAAAGAGTGAGAGTAAGGATGGGAGAGTGAGTGAGAGAGTGAGTGCGCGGATGGTAGAGAGAGTGAGTGTGAGAGTGAGAGTGAGAATTTGAGAGAGTGTGAGAGTGAGGACGAGGATGGGTGAGAGAGTGTGAGAGAGAGAGTGCGAATAGAAGAGAGAGTGTGAGAGTGATAGCGAGGATGGGAGAGTGAGTGTGAGAGTGAGAGTGCGGATGGGAGAGAGAGTGTGAGAGTGAGAGTGATGATGGGAGAGATAGTGTGAGAGTGAGAGTGCGGATGGGAGAGAGAGTGAGAGTGGGAGAGAGAGTGAGGATGGGAGAGAGAGTGTGAGAGTGAGGACGAGGATGGGAGAGAGAGTGCGAGTGGGAGAGAGAGTGAGGATGGGAGAGAGAGTGTTAGAGTGAGAGTGAGTATGTGAGAGCGAGTGTGAGAGCGAGAGTGCGGATGGGAGAGATAGTGAGTGTGAGAGTGAGAGTGAGAATGGGAGACCGTGTGAGAGTGAGAGTGCAGATGGCAGAGAGTGTGAGAGTGAGAGTGAGATTGAGGATGGGAGAGAAAGAGTGAGAGTAAGGATGGGAGAGTGAGTGTGAGAGTGAGTGCGCGGATGGTAGAGAGAGTGAGTGTGAGAGTGAGAGTGAGAATTTGAGAGAGTGTGAGAGTGAGGACGAGGATTGGTGAGAGAGAGTGAGAGAGAGAGTGCGAATAGAAGAGAGAGTGTGAGAGTGATAGCGAGGATGGGAGAGTGAGTGTGAGAGTGAGAGTGCGGATGGGAGAGAGAGTGTGAGAGTGAGAGTGATGATGGGAGAGATAGTGTGAGAGTGAGAGTGCGGATGGGAGAGAGAGTGAGAGTGGGAGAGAGAGTGAGGATGGGAGAGAGAGTGTGAGAGTGAGGACGAGGATGGGAGAGAGAGTGCGAGTGGGAGAGGGAGTGAGGATGGGAGAGAGAGTGTGAGAGTGAGAGTGAGGATGTGAGAGCGAGTGTGAGAGCGAGAGTGCGGATGGGAGAGAGAGTGAGTGTGAGAGTGAGAGTGAGAATGGGAGACCGTGTGAGAGTGAGAGTGCAGATGGCAGAGAGTGTGAGAGTGAGAGTGAGATTGAGGATGGGAGAGAAAGAGTGAGAGTAAGGATGGGAGAGTGAGTGTGAGAGTGAGTGCGCGGATGGTAGAGAGAGTGAGTGTGAGAGTGAGAGTCAGAATTTGAGAGAGTGTGAGAGTGAGGACGAGGATGGGTGAGAGAGTGTGAGAGAGAGAGTGCGAATAGAAGAGAGAGTGTGAGAGTGATAGCGAGGATGGGAGAGTGAGTGTGAGAGTGAGAGTGCGGATGGGAGAGAGAGTGTGAGAGCGAGAGTGAGAGCACGGATGGGAGAGAGAGTGAGTGTGAGAGTGAGAGTGAAAATGGGAGCGAGTGTGAGAGTGAGGATGTGTGAGAAAGTGTGAGAGAGATAGTGCGATTGGAAGAGAGTGTGTGAGAGTGACAGCGAGGATGGGAGAGAGAGTGTGAGAGTTAGAGTGTGGATGGGAGAGAGTGTGAGAGCGAGAGTGAGATTGCGGATGGGAAAGTGTGTGAGAGTGAGTGTGAGGATGGGAGAGAGTGTGTGAGAATGAAACTGCGGATGGGAGAGAGTGTGAGAGTGAGAGTGAGAGTGAGGATGGTAGAGACTGTGGGAGTGAGAATGTGGATGAGGGAGAGAGTGTGAGAGTGTGAGTGAGGATGGGAGAGAGAGAGTGTGAGAGTGACAGCGAGGATGGGAGAGAGAGTGTGAGAGTGAGAGTGCGGATGGGAGAGTGAGAGTGAGACTGAGAGTGAGGATGAGTGAGTGTGAGAGGGAGAGTGAGGATGGGAGAGGGAGTGTGAGAGTGAGAGTGCGGATGGGAGAGATGGAATGTGAGAGTGAGAGTGAGGATGGGAGAGATAGTGTGAGAGTTCGAGTGCGGATGGGAGAGAGAGTGAGAGTGGGAGTGAGAGTGAGGATGGGAGAGTGTGTGAGAGTGAGAGTGAGGATGGGAGAGAGTGTGTGAGAATGAAACTGCGGATGGGAGAGAGTGTGAGTGTGAGAGTGAGTGTGATGATGGGAGAGAGTGTGAGAGTGAGAATGAGGATGGGGGAGAGAGTGTGAGAGTGAGAGTGAGGATGGGAGAGAGAGTGTGAGAGTTTGAGTGCGGATGGGAGAGAGAGTGAGAGTGGGAGTGAGAGTGAGGATGGGAGAGAGTGTGAGAGCGAGAGTGAGATTGCGGATGGGAGAGTGTGTGAGAGTGAGAGTGAGGATGGGAGAGAGAGTGAGAGTGAGAGTGAGTGTGATGATGGGAGAGAGTGTGAGAGTGAGAATGAGGATGGGGGAGAGAGTGTGAGAGTGAGAGTGAGGATGGGAGAGAGAGTGTGAGAGTGACAGCGAGGATGGGAGAGAGACTGTGAGAGCGAGAGTGAGATTGCGGATGGGAGAGTGTGTGAGAGTGAGAGTGAGGATGGGAGAGAGAGTGAGAGTGAGAGTGAGTGTGATGATGGGAGAGAGTGTGAGAGTGAGAGTGAGGATGGGAGAGAGAGTGTGAGAGTGACAGCGAGGATGGGAGAGAGACTGTGAGAGCGAGAGTGAGATTGCGGATGGGAGAGAGAGTGAGAGTGGGAGTGAGAGTGAGGATGGGAGAGAGTGTGAGAGCGAGAGTGAGATTGCGGATGGGAGAGTGTGTGAGAGTGAGGATGGGAGAGAGAGTGAGAGTGAGAGTGAGTGTGATGATGGGAGAGAGTGTGAGAGTGAGAATGAGGATGGGGGAGAGAGTGTGAGAGTGAGAGTGCGGATGGGAGAGAGAGTGAGAGTGAGACTGAGAGTGAGGATGGGGGAGAAAGTATGAGAGTGAAAGTGTGGATGGGAGAGAGAGTGTGAGAGTGAGAGTGCAGATGGGAGAGAGAGTGAGTGTGACAGTGAGGATGGGAGAGAGAGTGTGAGAGTTCGAGTGAGAGTGAGAGTAAGGATGGGAGAGAGAGAATGTGAGAGTGAGAGTGATGATGGGAGAGAGAGTGTGAGAGTGAGAGTGCGGATGGGAGAGAGAGTGAGTGTGAGAGTGAGAGTGAGAATTTTAGAGAGTGTGAGAGTGAGGACGAGGATGGGTGAGAGAGTGTGAGAGAGAGAGTGCGAATAGAAGAGAGAGTGTGAGAGTGATAGCGAGGATGGGAGAGTGAGTGTGAGAGTGAGAGTGCGGATGGGAGAGAGAGTGTGAGAGTGAGAGTGATGATGGGAGAGATAGTGTGAGAGTGAGAGTGCGGATGGGAGAGAGAGTGAGAGTGGGAGAGAGAGTGAGGATGGGAGAGAGAGTGTGAGAGTGAGGACGAGGATGGGAGAGAGAGTGCGAGTGGGAGAGAGAGTGAGGATGGGAGAGAGAGTGTGAGAGTGAGAGTGAGGATGTGAGAGCGAGTGTGAGAGCGAGAGTGCAGATGGGAGAGAGCGTGAGTGTGAGAGTGAGAGTGAGAATGGGAGACCGTGTGAGAGTGAGAGTGCAGATGGCAGAGAGTGTGAGAGTGAGAGTGAGATTGAGGATGGGAGAGAAAGAGTGAGAGTAAGGATGGGAGAGTGAGTGTGAGAGTGAGTGCGCGGATGGTAGAGAGAGTGAGTGTGAGAGTGAGAGTGAGAATTTGAGAGAGTGTGAGAGTGAGGACGAGGATGGGTGAGAGAGTGTGAGAGAGAGTGTGCGAATAGAAGAGAGAGTGTGAGAGTGATAGCGAGGATGGGAGAGTGAGTGTGAGAGTGAGAGTGCGGATGGGAGAGAGAGTGTGAGAGCGAGAGTGAGAGCACGGATGGGAGAGAGAGTGAGTGTGAGAGTGAGAGTGAAAATGAGAGCGAGTGTGAGAGTGGGGATGTGTGAGAAAATGTGAGAGAGATAGTGCGATTGGAAGAGAGTGTGTGAGAGTGACAGCGAGGATGGGAGAGAGAGTGTGAGAGTTAGAGTGTGGATGGGAGAGAGTGTGAGAGCGAGAGTGAGATTGCGGATGGGAAAGTGTGTGAGAGTGAGTGTGAGGGTGGGAGAGAGTGTGTGAGAATGAAACTGCGGATGGGAGAGAGTGTGAGAGTGAGAGTGAGAGTGAGGATGGGAGAGAGAGTGAGTGTGAGAGTGAGAGTGAGAATGGGAGACCGTGTGAGAGTGAGAGTGCAGATGCCAGAGAGTGTGAGAGTGAGAGTGAGATTGAGGATGAGAGAGAAAGAGTGAGAGTAAGGATGGGAGAGTGAGTGTGAGAGTGAGTGCGCGGATGGTAGAGAGAGTGAGTGTGAGAGTGAGAGTGAGAATTTGAGAGTGTGTGAGAGTGAGAATGAGGATGGGGAGAGAGTGTGAGAGTGAGAGTGAGGATGGGAGAGAGAGTGTGAGAGTGAGATTGCGGATGGGAGAGTGAGAGTGAGACTGAGAGTGAGGATGGGAGAGAGTGTGAGAGTGAGAGTGAGGATGGGAGAGAGAGTGTGAGAGTGAGTGTGCGGATGGGACAGAGAATGAGTATGATAGTGAGGATGGGAGAGAGATTGTGAGAGTTCGAGTGAGAGTGAGAGTAAGGATGGGAGAGAGAGAATGTAAGAGTGAGAGTGAGGATGGGAGAGATAGTGTGAGAGTTTGAGTGCGGATGGGAGAGAGATTAGATTAGATTACTTAGATTACTTACAGTGTGGAAACAGGCCCTTCGGCCCAAACAGTCCACACCCACCCGCCGAAGCGCACCCACCCATACCCATACCCCTACCCCTACCCCTACATTTACCCCTGCATCTAACACTACGGGCAATTTAGCATGGCCACTTCACCTAACCTGCACATTTTTGGATTGTGGGAGGAAACCGGAGCACCCAGAGGAAACCCACGCAGACAAGGCGACAATTTTCAAACTCCACACAGTAAGTCGCCTGAGGCGGGAACTGAACCCGGGTCTCTGGCGCTGTGAGGCAGCAGTGCTAACCACTGTGCCACCGTGCCGCCCACAAGAGTGAGAGTGGGAGTGAGAGTGAGGGTGGGAGAGAGTGTGAGAGCGAGAGTGAGAGTGCGGATGGGAGAGTGTGTGAGAGTGAGAGTGCAGATGGGAGAGAGAGTGAGTGTGAGATGAGAGTGAGAAGGGGAGAGTGTGTGAGAGAGAGAGTGCGAATGGAAGAGAGAGTGTGAGAGTGACAGCGAGGATGGGAGAGTGAGTGTGAGAGCGAGAGTGAGGATGGGAGAGAGAGTGTGAGAGTGAGAGTGAGGATGGGAGAGAGTGTGTGAGAATGAAACTGCGGATGGGAGAGAGTGTGAGAGTGAGAGTGCGACTGAGGATGGCAGAGTGTGTGAAAGTGTGAGTGAGAATGGGAGAGAGAGTGTAAGAGTGAGAGTGGGGATGGGAGAGAGTGTGAGAGAATGAAACTGCGGATGGGAGAGAGTGTGAGAGTGAGAGTGAGTGAGGATGGGAGAGAGTGGGAGAGTGAGAATGAGGATGGGGAGATAGTGTGAGAGTGAGAGTGAGAATGGGAGAGAGAATGTGAGAGTGACAGCGAGGATGGGAGAGAGAGTGTGAGAGTGAGAGTGAGGATGGGAGAGAGTGTGAGAGTTGAGTGAGAATGGGAGAGAGAGTGTGAGTGTGAGAATGGGTGAGAGTGTGACAGTGAGAATACAGATGGAAGAGAGTGTGGGAGTGACAGTGAGAGTGAGCGTGAGGATGGGAGAGAGTGTACGAGTGAGAGTGAGGATGGGAGATAGAGTGTGAGAGTGACAGTGAGGATGGGAGAGAGTGTGAGAGTAAGAGTGAGAGTGAGAGTAAGGATGGGAGAGAGAGAAAGTGAGAGTGAGAGTGAGGATGAGAGAGAGAGTGTGAGAGTGAGAGTGTGGATGGGAGAGAGAGTGAGAATGGGAGTGAGAGTGTGGATGGGAGAGAGTGTGAGAGCGAGAGTGAGAGTGCGGATGGGAGAGTGTGTGAGAGTGAGAGTGCGGATGGGAGAGAGAGTGAGTGTGAGATGAGAGTGAGAATGGGAGAGTGTGTGAGAGTGAGAGTGGAGATGGGAGAGAGGGTGAGAGTGAGCGTGAGAGTGAGGATGGGAGTGAGAGAGTGAGATTAAAGATGGGAGAGAGAGTGTGAGAGTGTGAGCGCAGATGGGAGAGAGAGTGAGTCTGAGAGTGAGAGTGAGAATGGGAGAAAGTGCAAGAGTGAGAGTGAGGATGGGTGAAAGAGTTTGAGAGAGAGAGGGCGAATGGAAGAGAGAGTGTGAGAGTGACAGCGAGGATGGGAGAGTGAGTGTGAGAGTGAGAGTGCGGATGGGAGAGAGTGTGAGAGCGAGAGTGAGGATGGGAGAGAGAGTGTGAGAGTGAGAGTGAGGATGGGAGAGAGTGTGAGAGTTGAGTGAGAATGGGAGAAAGTGCAAGAGTGAGAGTGAGGATGGGTGAAAGAGTTTGAGAGAGAGAGGGCGAATGGAAGAGAGAGTGTGAGAGTGACAGCGAGGATGGGAGAGTGAGTGTGAGAGTGAGAGTGCGGATGGGAGAGAGTGTGAGAGCGAGAGTGAGGATGGGAGAGAGAGTGTGAGAGTGAGAGTGCAGATGGGAGAGAGAGTGAGTGTGAGATGAGAGTGAGAAGGGGAGAGTGTGTGAGAGAGAGAGTGCGAATGGAAGAGAGAGTGTGAGAGTGACAGCGAGGATGGGAGAGTGAGTGTGAGAGTGAGAGTGCGGATGGGAGAGAGTGTGAGAGTGAGAGTGAGGATGGGACAGCGAGTGTGAGAGCGAGAGTGCGGATGGGAGAGAGAGTGAGTGTGAGAGTGAGAGTGAGAATGGGAGACTGTGTGAGTGTGAGAGTGCAGATGGCAGAGAGTGTGAGAGTGAGAGTGAGATTCAGGATGGGAGAGAGAGAGAGTGAGAGTGAGAGTGCGTATGGGAGAGAGAGTGAGTGTGACAGTGTGGATGGGAGAGAGAGTGTGAGAGTTCGAGTGAGAGTGAGAGTAAGGATGGGAGAGAGAGAATGTGAGAGTGAGAGTGAGGATGGGAGAGAGAGTGTGAGAGTGAGAGTGCGGATGGGAGAGAGAGTGTGAGAGCGAGAGTGCAGATGGGAGAGAGAGTGAGTGTGAGAGTGAGAGTGAGAATGGGAGACTGTGTGAGAGTGAGAGTGCAGATGGCAGAGAGTGTGAGAGTGAGAGTGAGATTCAGTATGGGAGAGAGAGTGAGAGTGAGAGTGCGGATGGGAGAGAGAGTGAGAGTGGGAGTGAGAGTGAAGATTGGAGAGAGAGTGTGAGAGTGAGAGTGAGGATGGGAGAGTGAGTGTGAGAGCGAGAGTGCGGATGGGAGAGAGAGTGAGTGTGAGAGTGAGAGTGAGAATGGGAGACTGTGTGAGAGTGAGAGTGCAGATGGCAGAGAGTGTGAGAGTGAGAGTGAGATTCAGGATGGGAGAGAGAGAGTGTGAGAGTGAGAGTGTGGAAGGGAGAGAGTGTGAGAGCGAGAGTGAGAGCGTGGGTGGGAGAGAGAGTGAGTGTGAGAGTGAGAGTGAGAATGGGAGAGAGTGTGAGAGTGAGGATGAGGATGTGTGAGAGAGTGTGTGAGAGATAGTGCGAATAGAAGGCAGAGTGTGAGAGTGACAGCGAGGATGGGAGAGTGAGTGTGAGAGTGAGAGTGCAGATGGGAGAGAGTGTGATAGCGAGAGTGAGATTGCGGATGGGAGAGTGTGTGAGAGTGAGAGTGCAGATGGGAGAGAGTGTGTGAGAATGAAACTGCGGAAGGGAGAGAGCGTGAGAGTGAGAGTGAGAGTGAGGATGGGAGAGTGTGTGAGAGTGAGAATGAGGATGGGGATAGAGGGTGAGAGTGAGAGTGAGGATGGGAGAGATAGTGTGAGAGTGACAGCGAGGATGGGAGAGAGAGTGTGAGAGTTCGAGTGAGAGTGAGAGTAAGGATCGGAGAGAGAGAATGTGAGAGTGAGACTGAGGATGGGAGAGAGAGTGTGAGAGTGAGAGTGCGGATGGGAGAGAGAGTGAGAGTGGGAGTGAGAGTGAGGATGGGAGAGAGAGTGTGAGAGCGAGAGTGCAGATGGGAGAGAGAGTGAGTGTGAGAGTGAGAGTGAGAATGGGAGACTGTGTGAGAGTGAGAGTGCAGATGGCAGAGAGTGTGAGAGTGAGAGTGAGATTCAGTATGGGAGAGAAAGAGTGAGAGTGAGAGTGCGGATGGGAGAGGGAGTGAGAGTGAGAGTGAGAGTGAGAATGGGAGACTGTGTGAGAGTGAGAGTGCAAATGGCAGAGAGTGTGAAAGTGAGAGTGAGAGTGAGGATGGTAGAGAGTGTGAGAGTGAGAATGAGGATGGGGAGAGAATGTGAGAGTGAGAGTGAGGATGGGAGAGAGAGTGTGAGAGTGACAACGAGGATGGGAGAGAGAGTGTGAGAGTGAGAGTGCAGATGGGAGAGTGAGAGTGAGACTGAGAGTGAGGATGGGTGAGAGTGTGAGAGAGTTCGAGTTAGAGTGAGAGTAAGGATGGGAGAGAGAGAATGTGAGAGTGAGAGTGAGGATGGGAGTGATAGTGTGAGAGTTTGAGTGCGGATGGGAGAGAGAGTGAGAGTGGGAGTGAAAGTGAGGGTGGGAGAGAGAGTGAGAGCGAGAGTGAGAGTGCGGATGGGAGAGTGTGTGAGAGTGAGAGTGCGGATGGGAGAGAGTGAGTGTGAGATGAGAGTGAGAATGGGAGAATGTGTGAGAGTGAGAGTGGAGATGGGAGAGAGGGTGAGAGTGAGTGTGAGAGTGAGGATGGGAGAGAGAGAGTGAGATTAAGGATGGGAGAGAGAGTGTGAGAGTGAGAGCGCAGATGGGAGAGAGAGTGAGTCTGAGAGTGAGAGTGAGAATGGGAGAAAGTGCGAGAGTGAGAGTGAGGATGGGTGAAAGAGTGTGAGAGAGAGAGTGCGAATGGAAGAGAGTGTGTGAGAGTGACAGCGAGGATGGGAGAGTGAGTGTGAGAGTGAGAGTGCGGATGGGAGATAATGTGAGAGCGAGAGTGAGGATGGGAGAGAGATTGTGAGAGTGAGAGTGAGGATGGGAGAGAGTGTATGAGAATGAAACTGCAGATGGGAGAGAGTGTGAGAGTGAGAGTGCGACTGAGGATGGGAGAGTGTGTGAGAGTGAGGATGGGAGAGAGAGTGTGAGAGTGAGAGTGCGGATGGGAGAGAGTGTGAGAGAATGAAACTGCGGATGGGAGAGAGTGTGAGAGTGAGAATGAGTGAGGACGGGAGAGAGTGGGAGAGTGAGAATGAGGATGGGGGAGATAGTGTGAGAGTGAGAGTGAGAATGGGAGAGAGTGTGAGAGTTAGAGTGAGAATGGGAGAGAGAGTGAGTGTGACAGTGAGGATGGGAGAGAGAGTGAGAGAGTTCGAGTGAGAATGAGAGTAAGGATGGGAGAGAGAGAATGTGAGAGTGAGAGTGAGGATGGGAGAGAGAGAGTGAGTGCGGAAGGGAGAGAGAGTGAGAGTGGGAGTGAGAGTGAGGATGAGAGAGAGTGTGAGAGTGAGAGTGAGGATGGGAGAGCGAGTGTGAGAGCGAGAGTGCAGATGGGAGAGAGAGTGAGTGTGAGAGTGAGAGTGAGAATGGGAGACTGTGAGAGTGAGAGTGCAGATGGCAGAGAGTGTGAGAGTGAGAGTGAGATTCAGGATGGGAGAGAGAGAGAGTGAGAGTGAGAGTGCGAATGGGAGAGAGTGAGTGTGACAGTGAGGATGGGAGAGAGAGTGTGAGAGTTCGAGTGAGAGTGAGAGTAAGGATGGGAGAGAGAGAATGTGAGAGTGAGAGTGAGGATGGGAGAGAGAGTGTGAGAGTGAGAGTGCGGATGGGAGAGAGAGTGAGAGTGGGAGTGAGAGTGAGGATGGGAGAGAGAGTGTGAGAGTGAGAGTGAGGATGGGAGAGCGAGTGTGAGAGCGAGAGTGCAGATGGGAGAGAGAGTGAGTGTGAGAGTGAGAGTGAGAATGGGAGACTGTGTGAGAGTGAGGGTGCAGATGGCAGAGAGTGTGAGAGTGAGAGTGAGATTCAGTATGGGAGAGAGAGAGTGAGAGTGAGAGTGCGGATGGGAGAGTGAGTGAGAGTGTGAGTGAGAGTGAAGATTGGAGAGAGAGTGTGAGAGTGAGAGTGAGGTTGGGAGAGAGAGTGTGAGAGTGAGAGTGCGGATGGGAGAGAGAATGAGTATGACAGTGAGGATGGGAGAGAGAGTGAGAGAGTTCGAGTGAGAGTGAGAGTAAGGATGGGAGAGAGAGAATGTGAGAGTGAGAGTGAGGATGGGAGTGATAGTGTGAGAGTTTGAGTGCGGATGGGAGAGAGAGTGAGAGTGGGAGTGAAAGTGAGGGTGGGAGAGAGAGTGAGAGCGAGAGTGAGAGTGCGGATGGGAGAGTGTGTGAGAGTGAGAGTGCGGATGGGAGAGAGTGAGTGTGAGATGAGAGTGAGAATGGGAGAATGTGTGAGAGTGAGAGTGGAGATGGGAGAGAGGGTGAGAGTGAGTGTGAGAGTGAGGATGGGAGAGAGAGAGTGAGATTAAGGATGGGAGAGAGAGTGTGAGAGTGAGAGCGCAGATGGGAGAGAGAGTGAGTCTGAGAGTGAGAGTGAGAATGGGAGAAAGTGCGAGAGTGAGAGTGAGGATGGGTGAAAGAGTGTGAGAGAGAGAGTGCGAATGGAAGAGAGTGTGTGAGAGTGACAGCGAGGATGGGAGAGTGAGTGTGAGAGTGAGAGTGCGGATGGGAGATAATGTGAGAGCGAGAGTGAGGATGGGAGAGAGATTGTGAGAGTGAGAGTGAGGATGGGAGAGAGTGTATGAGAATGAAACTGCAGATGGGAGAGTGTGTGAGAGTGAGAGTGCGACTGAGGATGGGAGAGTGTGTGAGAGTGAGGATGGGAGAGAGAGTGTGAGAGTGAGAGTGAGGATGGGAGAGAGTGTGAGAGAATGAAACTGCGGATGGGAGAGAGTGTGAGAGTGAGAATGAGTGAGGACGGGAGAGAGTGGGAGAGTGAGAATGAGGATGGGGGAGATAGTGTGAGAGTGAGAGTGAGAATGGGAGAGAGTGTGAGAGTTAGAGTGAGAATGGGAGAGAGAGTGAGTGTGACAGTGAGGATGGGAGAGAGAGTGAGAGAGTTCGAGTGAGAGTGAGAGTAAGGATGGGAGAGAGAGAATGTGAGAGTGAGAGTGAGGATGGGAGAGAGAGAGTGAGTGCGGAAGGGAGAGAGAGTGAGAGTGGGAGTGAGAGTGAGGATGAGAGAGAGAGTGTGAGAGTGAGAGTGAGGATGGGAGAGCGAGTGTGAGAGCGAGAGTGCAGATGGGAGAGAGAGTGAGTGTGAGAGTGAGAGTGAGAATGGGAGACTGTGAGAGTGAGAGTGCAGATGGCAGAGAGTGTGAGAGTGAGTGTGAGATTCAGGATGGGAGAGAGAGAGAGTGAGAGTGAGAGTGCGAATGGGAGAGAGTGAGTGTGACAGTGAGGATGGGAGAGAGAGTGTGAGAGTTCGAGTGAGAGTGAGAGTAAGGATGGGAGAGAGAGAATGTGAGAGTGAGAGTGAGGATGGGAGAGAGAGTGTGAGAGTGAGAGTGCGGATGGGAGAGAGAGTGAGAGTGGGAGTGAGAGTGAGGATGGGAGAGAGAGTGTGAGAGTGAGAGTGAGGATGGGAGAGCGAGTGTGAGAGCGAGAGTGCAGATGGGAGAGAGAGTGAGTGTGAGAGTGAGAGTGAGAATGGGAGACTGTGTGAGAGTGAGGGTGCAGATGGCAGAGAGTGTGAGAGTGAGAGTGAGATTCAGTATGGGAGAGAGAGAGTGAGAGTGCGGATGGGAGAGTGAGTGAGAGTGTGAGTGAGAGTGAAGATTGGAGAGAGAGTGTGAGAGTGAGAGTGAGGATGGGAGAGCGAGTGTGAGAGCGAGAGTGCGGATGGGAGAGAGAGTGAGTGTGAGAGTGAGAGTGAGAATGGGAGACTGTGTGAGAGTGAGAGTGCAAATGGCAGAGAGTGTGAGAGTGAGAGTGAGAGTGAGGATGGTAGAGAGTGTGAGAGTGAGAATGAGGATGGGGTAGAGAGTGTGAGAGTGAGAGTGAGGATGGGAGGGAGAGTGTGAGAGTGACAACGAGGATGGGAGAGAGAGTGTGAGAGTGAGAGTGCAGATGGGAGACTGAGAGTGAGACTGAGAGTGAGGATGGGAGAGAGTGTGAGAGTGAGAGTGAGGTTGGGAGAGAGAGTGTGAGAGTGAGAGTGTGGATGGGAGAGAGAATGAGTATGACAGTGAGGATGGGAGAGAGAGTGAGAGAGTTCGAGTGAGATTGAGAGTAAGGATGGGAGAGAGAGAATGTGAGAGTGAGAGTGAGGATGGGAGTGATAGTGTGAGAGTTTGAGTGCGGATGGGAGAGAGAGTGAGAGTGGGAGTGAAAGTGAGGGCGGGAGAGAGTGTGAGAGCGAGAGTGAGAGTGCGGATGGGAGAGTGTGTGAGAGTGAGAGTGCGGATGGGAGAGAGAGTGAGTGTGAGATGAGAGTGAGAATGGGAGAGTGTGTGAGAGTGAGAGTGGAGATGGGAGAGAGGGTGAGAGTGAGCGTGAGAGTGAGGATGGGAGAGAGAGAGTGAGATTAAGGATGGGAGAGAGAGTGTGAGAGTGAGAGCGCAGATGGGAGAGAGAGTGAGTCTGAGAGTGAGAGTGAGAATGGGAGAAAGTGCGAGAGTGAGAGTGAGGATGGGTGAAAGAGTGTGTGAGAGAGAGTGCGAATGGAAGAGAGAGTGTGAGAGTGACAGCGAGGATGGGAGAGTGAGTGTGAGAGTGTGAGTGCGGATGGGAGAGAGTGTGAGAGCGAGAGTGAGGATGGGAGAGAGAGTGTGAGAGTGAGAGTGAGGATGGGAGCCAGTGTATGAGAATGAAACTGCGGATGGGAGAGAGTGTGAGAGAAAGAGTGCGACTGAGGATGGGAGAGTGTGTGAGAGTGAGGATGGGAGAGAGAGTGTGAGAGTGAGAGTGAGGATGGGAGAGAGTGTGAGAGAATGAAACTGCGGATGGGAGAGAGTGTGAGAGTGAGAATGAGTGAGGACGGGAGAGAGTGGGAGAGTGAGAATGAGGATGGGGAGATAGTGTGAGAGTGAGAGTGAGAATGGGAGAGAGAGTGTGAGAGTGACAGCGAGGATGGGAGAGAGAGTGTGAGAGTGAGAGTGAGGATGGGAGAGAGTGTGAGAGTTAGATTGAGAATGGGAGAGAGAGTGTGAGAGTGAGAATGGGTGAGAGTGTGAGAGTGAGAATGCAGATGGGAGAGAGTGTGAGAGTGACAGTGGGAGTGAGCGTGAGGATGGGAGAGAGTGTGCGAGTGAGAGTGAGGATGGGAGATAGAGTGTGAGAGTGATAGTGAGGATGGGAGAGAGTGTGAGAGTGAGAATGGGAGAGAGAGTGTGAGAGTGAGAGTGAGAATGGGAAAGAGAATGTGAGTGTGAGAGTGAGAGTGAGGATGGGAGAGAGAGTGTGAGAATGAGAGTGAGGGGTGGGAGAGAGTGTGAGAGTGAGAATGAGAATGGGAGCGAGTGTGAGAGTTCAAGTGCGGATGGGAGAGAGAGTGTGAGAGTTAGAGTGAGAGTGAGGATGGGAGAGAGAGTGTGAGAGTGACGGTGAGGATGGGAGAGAGAGTGTCAGAGTGAGAGTGCGATTGGGAGAGAGTGTGAGAGTGAGGATGAGAAGGGAAGAGAGTGTAAGAGTGAGAGTGAGAGTGAGGATTGGAGAGAGTGTGAGAGTGAGAATGAGATGGGAGAGGGTGTGAGAGTGACAGTGAGGATGGGAGAGAGTGTGAGAGTGAGAGTGAGGATGGGAGAGAGAGAGTGAGAGTGAGGATTGGAGAGAGAGTGTGAGGGCGAGATTGAGGATGAGCGAGAGAGTGTGAGATTGACAGTGAGGATGGGAGAGAGTGTGAGAGTGAGCATGATGATGGGAGAGAGAGTGTGAGAGTGAGAATGAGAAGGGAAGAAAGTGTGAGAGCGAGTGTGAGAATGGGAGAGAGAGTGTGAGAGTGAGGATGAGAAGGGAAGAGAGTGTAAGAGTGAGAGTTAGTGTGAGGATGGAAGAGAGAGTGTGAGAGTGAGAGTGAGAGTGAGGATGGGAAAGAGAGTGTGAGAGTGAGAGTGAGGATGGGAGAGAGAGTGTGAGAGTCACAGTGAGGATGGGAGAGAGAGTGTGAGAGCGAGAATGGGAGAGAGTGGGTGAGTGGAAGTGCAGATGGGAGTGAGTGTGAGAGTGAGAGTCAGGGCGGGAGAGAGAGTGTGAGGGTGAGAGTGAGGATGGGAGAGAGTGTGTGAGAGTGAGAATGAGAATGGTAGAGAGAGTGAGAATGGGAGATGGAGCGTGAAAATAACAGTGAGGATGGAAGAGAGAGTTTGAGAGTGAGAGTGAGGATGGGAGAGAGATTGTGAGAGTGAGAGTGCGAATGGGAGAGAGATTGATAGTGAGGATGGGAGAGAGAGAGTGAGAGTGACAGTGAGGATGGGAGAGAGAGAGTGAGAGCGACAGTGAGGATGGGAGAGAGAGTGTGAGATTGAGAGCGAGGATGGGAGAGTGTATGAGAGTGAGAGTGACGATGGGAGGGAGAGTGTGAGAATGAGAGTGAGAATGGGAGAGAGTGTGAGAGTGAGGATGGGAGAGAGAGTGTGAGAGTGAGAGTGTTGATGGGAGAGAGAGAGTGGGAATGAGTGTGAGGATGGGAGAGAATGTGAGAGTGAGAGTGAGGATGGGAGAGAGTGTGAGAGTGAGAATTGGAGAGAGTGTGAGAGTGAGATTGAGAGTGAGGATGATAGAGAGAGTTTGTGAGTTAGAATGAGGATTGGAGAGAGTGTGAGAATGAGATTGAGAGAGAGAATGGGAGAGAGAGTGTGTGAGTGAGAGTGTGGATGGTAGAGAGAGTGTGAGAGTGAGAGTGAGGATGGGGAGAGAGTGCGAGAGTGTGTGTGAGGATGGGAGAGAGTGTGAGAGTGAGAATGAGGATGGGTGAGAGTGTGAGAGTGAGAATGAGGATGGGTGAGAGTGTGAGAGTGAGGATGGGAGAGAGAGTGTGAGAGTGAGAGTGAGGTTGGGGAGAGAGTGTGAGAGTTAGAGTGAGGATGGGAGGGAGAGTGTGTGAGTGAGAATTTTAGAGAGTGTGAGAGTGGAAGTGCGAATGGGAGAGAGTGTGAGGGTGAGAGTGCGGATGTGAGAGAGTGTGAGTGTGAGAGTGAGGATGTGAGAGAGTGTGAGAGTGAGAGTGCGGATGGGAGAGAGAGTGTGAGAGTGAGAGTGAGGATGGGAGAGAGAGTGTGAGAGTCACAGTGAGGATGGGAGAGAGAGTGTGAGAGTGAGAATGGGAGAGAGTGTGAGAGTGGAAGTGCAGATGGGAGTGAGTGTGAGAGTGAGAGTGAGGATGGGAGAGCGAGTGTGAATGAGAGTGAGGATGGGAGAAAGAGTGAGAGAGTGACAGTGAGGATGGCAGAGAGAGTGTGAGAGTGAGAGTGAGGATGGGAGAGAGTGTGTGAGAGTGAGAATGAGGATGGGAGAGAGAGTGAGAATGGGAGAGAGAGCGTGAGAATAACAGTGAGGATGGGAGATAGACTTTGTGAGTGAGAGTGAGGATGGGAGAGAGAGTGTGAGGGTGAGAGTGCGAATGGGAGAGAGATTGATAGTGAGGATGGGAGAGAGAGAGTGAGAGTGACAGTGAGGATGGGATAGAGAGAGAGTGAGAGCGACAGTGATGATGGGAAAGAGAGTGAGAATGGGCGAGAGAGTTGAGAGTGACAGTGAGGATGGGAGAGAGAGTGTGAGATTGAGAGCGAGGATGGGAGAGAGAGTATGAGAGTGAGAGTGACGATGGGAGGGAGAGTGTGAGAATGAGAGTGAGGATGGGAGACAGTGCGAGTGTGAGAGTGAGAGTCAGGATAGGAGAGAGAGTGTGAGAGTGAGAGTGATGATGGGAGAGAGAGAGAGTGAGAGTGAGAGTGAGGATGGGAGAGAATGTGAGAGTGAAAGTGAGGATGGGAGAGAGTGTGAGAGTGAGAGTGAGAGTTGGAGAGAGTGTGAGAGTGAGATTGAGAGTGAGGTTGGGAGAGAGAGTGTGTGAGTTAGAATGAGGATTGGAGAGAGTGTGAGAGTGAGATTGAGAGTGAGGATGGGAGAGAGTGTGAGACTGGCAGTGTGGATGTGAGAGACTGTGAAAGTGAGAGTGAGAGTGAGGATGATAGAGAGAGTGTGAGAGTGAGAGTGTGAGTGCGGATGGGAGAGAATGTGATTGTGAGAGTGAGGATGGGAGAGAGAGTTTAAGATTTGGAGTGATGATGGGAGAGAGTGTGAGTATGACAGGGAGGATGGGAGAGACAGTGTGATAGTGAGAGTGTGGATGGAACAGAGAGTGTGAAAGTAGGAGTGAGAATGTGAGAGTGAGATTGAGGATGGGAGAGAGAGTGTGAGAGTGACAGAGAGGATGGGAGAGAGTGTGAGAGTGAGAGTGCGGATGGGAGAGAATGTCAGAGTGATTGTGAGAGTGAGGATGGGAGATTGAGTGTGAGAGTGAGAATGGGAGTGGGTGTGAGAGTGAGGATGGGAGAGAGAGTGTGAGAGTGAGAGTGAGAGTGCGGATGGGTGAGAGTGTGAGTGTGAGAGTGAGAGTGAGGATGGGAGAGACAGTGTGAGATTGAGAGTGAGGTTGGGAGAGAGAGTGTGAGAGTGCGGATGGGAGAGAGGGTGAGAGTGACAGTGAGGATGGAAAAGAGAGTGTGAGAGTGAGATTGAGGATGGGAGAGAGAGTGTGAGAGTGACAGCGATAATGGGAGAGAGACTATGAGAGTGACAGTGAGGATGGGAGAGAATGTGTGAGTGTGAGAGTGAGGATGGGAGAGAGAGTGTGAGAGTGAGAGTGAGAGTGAGGACGAGAGTGAGTGTGTGAGAGTGAGAGTGCGAATGGGAGAGAGTGTGAGAGTGCGAGTGCGGATGGGAGAGAGAGTGTGAGAGTGAGAGTGCGAATGGGAGAGAGAGTGATAGTGAGGATGGGAGAGAGAGAGTGAGTGTGACAGTGAGGATGGGAGAGAGAGAGAGTGAGAGTGACAGTGAGGATGGGAGAGAGAGTGAGAATGGGAGAGAGAGTGTGAGAGTGACAATGAGGATGGGAGAGAGAGAGTGTGAGATTGAGAGCGAGGGTGGGAGAGAGAGTATGAGAGTGAGAGTGAGAGTGACGACGGGAGGGAGATTGTGAGAGTGAGAGTGAGGATGGGAGAGAGTGTGAGAGTGAGAGTGAGAGTGAGGATGGGATAGAGAGTGTGAGAGTGAGAGTGAGGTTGGGAGAGTGAGAGTGAGAGTGAGGATGGGAGAGAATGTGAGAGTGAGAGTGAGGATGGGAGAGAGTGTGAGAGTGAGTGAGAATTTGTGAGAGTTTGAGAGTGAGATTGAGAGTGAGGATGGGAGAGAGAGTGTGTGAGTTAGAGTGAGGATTGGAGAGAGTGTGAGAGTGAGACTGAGAGTGGGGATGGGAGATAGAGTGAGGGACTGGCAGTGTGGATGTGAGAGAGAGTGTGAAAGTGAGAGTGAGAGTGAGTATGATTGCGAGCGTGTGAGAGTGAGAGTGAGAGTGCGGATGGGAGAGAGTTTGAGAGTGAGCGTGAGGATGGGAGACAGAGTGTGAGAGTGTCAGTGAGGATGGGAGAGAATGTGAGTGTGACAGTGAGGTTGGGAGAGAGAGTGTGAGAGTGAGAGTGAGAATGGGACAGAGAGTGTGAGAGTAGGAGTGAGGATAGGAGAGAATGTGAGAGTGAGATTGAGGATGGGAGAGAGAGTGTGAGAGTAGGAGTGAGGATGGGAGAGAGACTGTGAAAGTGACAGCGAGGACGGGAGAGAGTGTGAGAGTCACAGTGAGGATGGGAGAGAGTGTGAGAGTGACAATGAGGATGGGAGAGAGTGTGAGAGTAAGAGTGAGAGTGAGGATGGGAGAGAGAGTGTGAGAGTGACAGAGAGGATGGGAGAGAGTGTGAGAAGGAGAGTGCGAATGGGAGAGAGTGTGAGAGTGAGAGTGCAGATGGGAGAGTGTGTCAGAGTGAGAGTGAGAGTGAGGATGGGAGAGAGAGTGTGAGAGTCAGAGTGAGGATGGGAGAGAGAGACTGTAATTGAGAGTGAGGATGGGAGATAGTGTGAGAGTGAGGATGGGAGAGAGAGTATGAGAGTGAGAGTGAGGGTGCGGATGGGTGAAAGTGTGAAAGTGAGAGTGAGAGCGAGGATGGGAGAGACCGTGTGAGAATGAGAGTGAGGATGGGTAGAGAGTGTGAGGGTGAGAGTGAGGTTGGGAGAGAGAGTGTGAGAGTGCGGATGGAAGAGAGTGTGAGAGTGAGAGTGAGAGTGAGGATGGCAGAGAGAGATTGAGAGTGACAGTGAGAATGGGTGTGACTGTGAGAGTAAGAGTGAGGATGTGAGAGTGAGTTTGAGAGTGAGAGTGAGGATGGGAGAGAGAGTGTGAGAGTGAGGATGGGAGAGAGAGTGAGAGTGAGAGAGAATGGGCGAGAGAATGTGAGAGTGAGAGTGAGAGTGATGATTGGAGGTAAAGTGTGATAGTGAGAGTGAGGATGGTAGAGAGAGTGTGAGGGTGAGAGAGAATGGGAGAGAGTGTGAGAGTGAGAATGGGAGAGAGTGTGAGAGTGAGATTGAGAGTGAGGATGGGAGAGAGAGTGTGTGAGTTAGAGTGAGGATTGGAGAGAATGTGAGAGTTAGATTGAGAGTGAGGATGGGAGAGAGAGTGTGAGACTGGCAGTGTGGATGTGAGACAGAGTGTGAAAGTGAGAGTGAGAGTGAGGATGATAGAGAGAGTGTGAGAGTGAGCGTGAGAGTGCGGATGGAAGAGAGTGTGAGAGTGAGAGTGAGGATGGGAGAAAGAGAGTGAGAGTGTCAGTGAGGGTGGGAGAGAATGTGAGAGTGAGAGTGAGGATGGGAGAGAGAGTGTGAGAGTTGGAGTGAAGATGGGAGAGAGTGTGAGTGTGACTGTGAGGATGGGAGAGAGAGTGTGAGAGTGAGAGTGAGAATGGGACAGAGAGTGTGAGAGTAGGAGTGAGGATGGGAGAGAGACTGTGAGAGTGACAGCGAGGGTGGGAGAGAGTGTGAGAGTCACAGTGAGGATGGGAGAGAGTGTGAGAGTAAGAGTGAGAGTGAGGATGAGAGAGAGTGTGAGAGTGACAGAGAGGATGCGAGAGAGTGTGAGAGTGAGAGTGTGAATGGGAGAGAGTGTGAGAGTGAGAGTGTGGATGGGAGAGAGAGTGTGAGAGTGAGAGTGAGGATGGGAGAAAGTGTCAGAGTGAGAGTGGAAGTGAGAATGGGACAGAGAGTGTGAGAGTTAGAGTGAGGATGGGAGAGAGTGTGAGAGTGAGAATGGGAGTGGGTGTGAGAGTGAGGATGGGAGAGAGAGTGTGAGAGTGAGAGTGAGAGTGCGGATGGGTGAGAGTGTGAGTGTGAGAGTGAGAGTGAGGATGGGAGAGACAGTGTGAGATTGAGAGTGAGGTTGGGAGAGAGAGTGTGAGAGTGCGGATGGGAGAGAGGGTGAGAGTGACAGTGAGGATGGAAAAGAGAGTGTGAGAGTGAGATTGAGGATGGGAGAGAGAGTGTGAGAGTGACAGCGATAATGGGAGAGAGACTATGAGAGTGACAGTGAGGATGGGAGAGAATGTGTGAGTGTGAGAGTGAGGATGGGAGAGAGAGTGTGAGAGTGAGAGTGAGAGTGAGGACGAGAGTGAGTGTGTGAGAGTGAGAGTGCGAATGGGAGAGAGTGTGAGAGTGCGAGTGCGGATGGGAGAGAGAGTGTGAGAGTGAGAGTGCGAATGGGAGAGAGAGTGATAGTGAGGATGGGAGAGAGAGAGTGAGTGTGACAGTGAGGATGGGAGAGAGAGAGAGTGAGAGTGACAGTGAGGATGGGAGAGAGAGTGAGAATGGGAGAGAGAGTGTGAGAGTGACAATGAGGATGGGAGAGAGAGAGTGTGAGATTGAGAGCGAGGGTGGGAGAGAGAGTATGAGAGTGAGAGTGAGAGTGACGACGGGAGGGAGATTGTGAGAGTGAGAGTGAGGATGGGAGAGAGTGTGAGAGTGAGAGTGAGGATGGGATAGAGAGTGTGAGAGTGAGAGTGAGGTTGGGAGAGTGAGAGTGAGAGTGAGGATGGGAGAGAATGTGAGAGTGAGAGTGAGGATGGGAGAGAGTGTGAGAGTGAGTGAGAATTTGTGAGAGTTTGAGAGTGAGATTGAGAGTGAGGATGGGAGAGAGAGTGTGTGAGTTAGAGTGAGGATTGGAGAGAGTGTGAGAGTGAGACTGAGAGTGGGGATGGGAGATAGAGTGAGGGACTGGCAGTGTGGATGTGAGAGAGAGTGTGAAAGTGAGAGTGAGAGTGAGTATGATTGCGAGCGTGTGAGAGTGAGAGTGAGAGTGCGGATGGGAGAGAGTTTGAGAGTGAGCGTGAGGATGGGAGACAGAGTGTGAGAGTGTCAGTGAGGATGGGAGAGAATGTGAGTGTGACAGTGAGGTTGGGAGAGAGAGTGTGAGAGTGAGAGTGAGAATGGGACAGAGAGTGTGAGAGTAGGAGTGAGGATAGGAGAGAATGTGAGAGTGAGATTGAGGATGGGAGAGAGAGTGTGAGAGTAGGAGTGAGGATGGGAGAGAGACTGTGAAAGTGACAGCGAGGACGGGAGAGAGTGTGAAAGTCACAGTGAGGATGGGAGAGAGTGTGAGAGTGACAATGAGGATGGGAGAGAGTGTGAGAGTAAGAGTGAGAGTGAGGATGGGAGAGAGAGTGTGAGAGTGACAGAGAGGATGGGAGAGAGTGTGAGAAGGAGAGTGCGAATGGGAGAGAGTGTGAGAGTGAGAGTGCAGATGGGAGAGTGTGTCAGAGTGAGAGTGAGAGTGAGGATGGGAGAGAGAGTGTGAGAGTCAGAGTGAGGATGGGAGAGAGAGACTGTAATTGAGAGTGAGGATGGGAGATAGTGTGAGAGTGAGGATGGGAGAGAGAGTATGAGAGTGAGAGTGAGGGTGCGGATGGGTGAAAGTGTGAAAGTGAGAGTGAGAGCGAGGATGGGAGAGACCGTGTGAGAATGAGAGTGAGGATGGGTAGAGAGTGTGAGGGTGAGAGTGAGGTTGGGAGAGAGAGTGTGAGAGTGCGGATGGAAGAGAGTGTGAGAGTGAGAGTGAGAGTGAGGCTGGCAGAGAGAGATTGAGAGTGACAGTGAGAATGGGTGTGACTGTGAGAGTAAGAGTGAGGATGTGAGAGTGAGTTTGAGAGTGAGAGTGAGGATGGGAGAGAGAGTGTGAGAGTGAGGATGGGAGAGAGAGTGAGAGTGAGAGAGAATGGGCGAGAGAATGTGAGAGTGAGAGTGAGAGTGATGATTGGAGGTAAAGTGTGATAGTGAGAGTGAGGATGGTAGAGAGAGTGTGAGGGTGAGAGAGAATGGGAGAGAGTGTGAGAGTGAGAATGGGAGAGAGTGTGAGAGTGAGATTGAGAGTGAGGATGGGAGAGAGAGTGTGTGAGTTAGAGTGAGGATTGGAGAGAATGTGAGAGTTAGATTGAGAGTGAGGATGGGAGAGAGAGTGTGAGACTGGCAGTGTGGATGTGAGACAGAGTGTGAAAGTGAGAGTGAGAGTGAGGATGATAGAGAGAGTGTGAGAGTGAGCGTGAGAGTGCGGATGGGAGAGAGTGTGAGAGTGAGAGTGAGGATGGGAGAAAGAGAGTGAGAGTGTCAGTGAGGGTGGGAGAGAATGTGAGAGTGAGAGTGAGGATGGGAGAGAGAGTGTGAGAGTTGGAGTGAAGATGGGAGAGAGTGTGAGTGTGACTGTGAGGATGGGAGAGAGAGTGTGAGAGTGAGAGTGAGAATGGGACAGAGAGTGTGAGAGTAGGAGTGAGGATGGGAGAGAGACTGTGAGAGTGACAGCGAGGATGGGAGAGAGTGTGAGAGTCACAGTGAGGATGGGAGAGAGTGTGAGAGTAAGAGTGAGAGTGAGGATGAGAGAGAGTGTGAGAGTGACAGAGAGGATGCGAGAGAGTGTGAGAGTGAGAGTGTGAATGGGAGAGAGTGTGAGAGTGAGAGTGTGGATGGGAGAGAGAGTGTGAGAGTGAGAGTGAGGATGGGAGAAAGTGTCAGAGTGAGAGTGGAAGTGAGAATGGGACAGAGAGTGTGAGAGTTAGAGTGAGGATGGGAGAGAGTGTGAGAGTGAAAGTGAGGATGGGAGAGAGTGTGAGAGTGAGGATGGGAGAGACAGTGTGAGATTGAGAGTGAGGATGGGAGAGAGAGTGTGAGAGTGAGAGTGAAGGTTGTGAGAGAGAGTGTGAGAGTGCGGATGGGAGAGAGTGTGAGAGTGAGAGCGAGAGTGAGGATGGGAGAGAGAGAGTGTGAGTGACAGTGAGAATGGGTGTGACTGTGAGAGTGAGAGTGAGGATGTGAGAGAGAGTGTGAGTGTGAGAGTGAGGATGGGAGAGAGAGTGTGAGAGTGAGGATGGGAGAGAGAGAGTGTGAGGGTGAGAGTGAGAATGGGAGAGAGTGTGAGAGTGAGAATGGGAGAGAGAGTGAGTGTGAGATTGAGAGTGAGGATGGGAGAGAGAGTGCGTGAGTTAGAGTGAGGATTGGAGAGAGTGTGAGAGTGAGATTGAGAATGAGGATGGGAGAGAGAGTGTGAGACTGGCAGTGTGGATGAGAGAGACAGTGTGAAAGTGATAGTGAGAGTGAGGATGATAGTGAGAGTGTGAGAGTGAGAGTGCGGATGGGAGAGAGTGTGAGAGTGAGAGCGAGGATGGGAGAAAGAGTGTGGGAGTGTCAGTGAGGATGGGAGAGAATGTGAGATTGAGAGTGAGGATGGGAGAGAGAGTGTGAGAGTTGGAGTGAGGATGGGAGAGAGTGTGAGTGTGACAGTGAGGATGGGAGAGAGAGTGTGAGAGTGAGAGTGAGGATGGGATAAAGTGTGTGAGAGTAGGAGTGAGGATAGGAGAGAATGTGAGTGAGATTGAGGATGGGAGAGAGAGTGTGAGAGTATAAGTGAGGATGGGAGAGAGACTGTGAGAGTGACAGCGAGAATGGGAGAGAGTGTGAGAGTCACAGTGTGGATGGGAGAGAGTGTGCGAGTGACAATGAGGATGGGAGAGATTGTGAGAGAAAGAGTGAGAGTGAGGATGGGAGAGAGTGTGAGGGTGAGAGTGAGGATGGGGGGAGTGTGTAAGAGTGAGAGTGAGGATGGGAGAGAGTGTGAGAGTGAGAATGAGCGTTAGGATGGGAGAGAGAGTGTGAGAGTGAGAGTGCGGATGGGAGAGAGAGTGTGAGAGTGAGAGTGAGGATTGGAGAGAGTGTGTGAGAGTGAGGATGGGTGAGAGAGAGTGCGAGGGACAGTGAGGATGGGAGAGAGAGTGTGAGAATGAGAGTGAGGATTGGAGAGAGTGTTTGAGATTGAGGATGGGAGAGAGAGTGTGAGAGTGAGCATGGGAGAGAGTGTGTGAGGGTGAGAGTGCGAGTGAGGATGGGCCAGAGATTTTGAGAGTGAGAGTGAGGATGGGAGGGTTTGTGAGAGTGAGAGTGAGAATGGGAGAGAGAGTGTGAGAGTTCGAGTGAGGATGGGAGAAAGAGAGTGAAAGTGAGAGTGAGGTTGGGAGAGAGAGTGTGAGAGTGAGAGTGAGCATGGGATGAAGAGCGTGAGAGTGAGAGTGAGGATGGGAGAGAGAGTGTGAGGGTGAGAGCGAGGATGGGAGTGAGAGTGTGAGAGTGAGAGTGAGGATGAGGAGAGAGAGTGTGAGAATGACAGTGAGGATGGGCGAGAGTGAGTGAGAGTGAGAGTGAGGATGGGAGAGAGTGTGAGAGTGAGAGTGAGGATGGGAGAGAGAGTGTGAGAGTGACAGTGAGGATGGGCGAGAGAGAGTGAGAGTGAGAGTGAGGATGGGAGAGAGTGTGAGAGTGAGAGTGAGGTTGGGAGAGAGAGTGTGAGAGGGAGAGTGAGGATCGGAGAGAGAGGGTGAGAGTGAGAGTGAGGATGGGAGAGAGACTGTGAGAGTGAGATGAGGATCGGAGAGAGTGCGTGAGAATGTGTGTGAGCATGGGATGAAGAGCGTGAGAGTGAGGATGGGAGAGAGTGTGAGGGTGAGAGTGAGGATGGGGGAGAGTGTGTAAGAGTGAGAGTGAGGATGGGAGAGAGTGTGAGAGTGAGAATGAGCGTGAGGATGGGAGAGAGAGTGTGAGAGTGAGAGTGCGGATGGGAGAGAGAGTGTGAGAGTGAGAGTGAGGATTGGAGAGAGTGTGTGAGAGTGAGGATGGGTGAGAGAGAGTGCGAGGGACAGTGAGGATGGGAGAGAGAGTGTGAGAATGAGAGTGAGGATTGGAGAGAGTGTTTGAGATTGAGGATGGGAGAGAGAGTGTGAGGGTGAGAGTGCGAGTGAGGATGGGCCAGAGATTTTGAGAGTGAGAGTGAGGATGGGAGGGTTTGTGAGAGTGAGAGTGAGAATGGGAGAGAGAGTGTGAGAGTTCGAGTGAGGATGGGAGAAAGAGAGTGAAAGTGAGAGTGAGGATGGGAGAGAGAGTGTGAGAGTGAGAGTGAGGATCGGAGAATGAGGATGAGAGTGAGAGTGAGGATGGGAGAGAGACTGTGAGAGTGAGAGTGAGGATGGGAGAGAGAGTGAGATTGAGAGTGAGCATGGGATGAAGAGCGTGAGAGTGAGAGTGAGGATGGGAGAGAGAGTGAGAAAGGGAGAGTGAGAGTGAGGATGATAGAGAGAGTGTGAGAGTGTGAGTGCCGATGGGAGAGAGTGTGAGAGTGAGAGTGACGATGGGAGAAAGAGTGTGAGAGTTAGAGTGAGGATGGGAGAGAATGTGAGTGTGACAGTGAAGATTGGAGAGAAAGTGTGAGAGTGAGAGTGAGGATGGGACAGAGAGTGTGAGAGTAGGAGTGAGGATAGGAGAGAATGTGAGAGTGAGATTGAGGATGGGAGAGAGAGTCTGAGAGTAGGAGTGAGGATGGGATAGAGACTGTGAAAGTGACAGCGAGGATGGGAGAGAGTGTGAGAGTGACAGTGAGGATGGGAGACAGTGTGAGAGTGACAATGAGGATGGGAGAGAGTGTGAGATTAAGAGTGAGAGTGAGGATTCGAGAGAGAGTGTGAGAGTGAGAGTAAGGATGGTAGAGAGAGAGTGAGAGTCAGGATGGGAGAGAGTGTGAGAGTGTGGATGGGAGAGAGAGTATGAGAGTGAGAGTGAGGGTGCGGATGGGTGAGAGTGTGAGTGTGAGAGTGAGAGTGAGGATGGAAGAGAGAGTGTGAGAGTGAGTATGGGAGAGTGTCTGAGAGTGAGTGTGAGAGTGAGGATGGGAGATAGAGAGTGAGAGTGACAGTGAGAATGGGTGAGACTGTGAGAGTGAGAGTGAGGATGTGAGAGAGAGTGTGAGAGTAAAAGTGAGGATGGGACAGAGAGTGTGAGAGTAAGAGTGAGGATGGGAGAGATAGTGTGAGAGTGAGAGAGAATGGGAGAGAGAATGTGAGAGTGAGAGTGAGGAAGGGAGAGAAAGTGTGAAAGTGAGAGTGAGGATGGGAGAGAGAGTGTGAGGGTGAGAGTGAGAATGGGAGATAGTGTGAGAGTGAGAATGGGAGTGAGTGTGAGAGTGAGAGTGAGGATGGGGGAGAGAGTGTGAGAGTGATAGTCTGAAAGGGAGAGTGTGAGAGTGAGAGTGAGTGTGAGGATGGGAGAGAGAGTGTGAGAGTGAGTAAGAATGGGAGAGAGAGTCTGAGAATGAGAGTGAGGATGGGAGATAAAGTGTGAAAGTGAGAGTGAGGATGGGAGAGAGTGTGAGGGTGAGAGTGAGAATGGGAGAGTGTGAGAGTGAGAGTGAGAATGGGAGAGAGCGTGTGAGTGAGAGTGAGAATGGGAGAGAGAGTGTGTGAGTGTGAGTGAGGGTGAGGATGGGAGAGTGTGACAGTGAGAGTCAGGATGGGAAAGAGAGTGTGAGAATGAGAATGGGTGAGAGAGAGTGAGAGTGAGAGTGAGAGTGAGGATGGTTGGAGAGAGTGTGGGAGTGAGATTGCGAAAGGGAGAGAGTGTGAGAGTGAGCGAGAATGGGAGAGAGAGTGTGAGAGTGAGAGTGAGGATATGAGAGAGAGTGTGAGAGTGAGAGTGCAGATGGGAGAGAGAGTGTGAGAGTGAGAGTGTGGATGGGAGAGAGAGTGTGAGATTGAGAGTGAGGATTGGAGAGAGTGTGTGAGGGTGACAGTGACAGTGAGGATGGGTGAGAGAGTGTGAGAGTGTGAGTGAGGGTGGGAGAGAGTGTGAGAGTGAGAGTGAGGATGGGAGAGAGAGTGTGAGAGTGAGGATGGGAGAGAGTGTGTGAGTGTGAGAGTGAGGATGGGAGAGAGACTATGAGAGTGAGAGTGAGGATGGGAGAGAGTGTTTGAGAGTGTGAGTGAGCATGGGATGAAGAGCATGAGAATGAGAGTGAGGATGGGAGAGAGTGTGTGAGGGTGAGAGTGCGAGTGAGGATGGGCCAGATGGTTTGAGAGTGAGAGTGAGGATGGGAGAGTTTGTGAGAGTGAGAGTGAGGATGGGAGAGAGAGTGTGAGAGTTAGAGTGAGGATGGGAGACAGAGAGTGAAAGTGAGAGTGAGGATGGGAGAAAGAGTGTGAGAGTGAGAGTGAGAATCGGAGAATGAGGGTGAGAGTGAGAGTGAGGATGGGAGAGAGACTGTGAGAGTGAGAGTGAGGATGGGAGAGAGAGAGTGAGAGTGAGAGTGAGCATGGAATGAAGACCGTGAGAGTGAGAGTGAGGATGGGAGAGAGAGTGAGAAAAGGAGAGTGAGAGTGGGGATCATTGAGAGAGTGAGAGTGAGAGTGAGATTGCGGATGGGAGAGAGTGTGAGAGTGAGAGTGCGAATGGGAGACAGTGTGAGAGTGTGAGTGAGAATCGGAGACAGAGTGAGAGAGTGAGAGTGTGGATGGGAGAAAGAGATTGAGAGTGACAGTGAGGATGGGAGAGAGAGTGTGAGGGTGAGAGCGAGGATGGGAGAGAGAGTGTGAGAGTGAGAGTGAGGATGAGGAGAGAGAGTGTGAGAGTGACAGTGAGGATGGGCGAGAGAGAGTGAGAGTGAGAGTGAGGATGGGCGAGAGAGTGTGAGAGTGAGAGTGAGGATGGGAGAGAGAGTGTGAGAGTGAGAGTGAGGATTGGAGAGAGTGTGTGAGAGTGAGGATGGGTGAGAGAGAGTGCGAGGGACAGTGAGGATGGGAGAGAGAGTGTGAGAATGAGAGTGAGGATTGGAGAGAGTGTTTGAGATTGAGGATGGGAGAGAGAGTGTGAGGGTGAGAGTGCGAGTGAGGATGGGCCAGAGATTTTGAGAGTGAGAGTGAGGATGGGAGGGTTTGTGAGAGTGAGAGTGAGAATGGGAGAGAGAGTGTGAGAGTTCGAGTGAGGATGGGAGAAAGAGAGTGAAAGTGAGAGTGAGGATGGGAGAGAGAGTGTGAGAGTGAGAGTGAGGATCGGAGAATGAGGATGAGAGTGAGAGTGAGGATGGGAGAGAGACTGTGAGAGTGAGAGTGAGGATGGGAGAGAGAGTGAGATTGAGAGTGAGCATGGGATGAAGAGCGTGAGAGTGAGAGTGAGGATGGGAGAGAGAGTGAGAAAGGGAGAGTGAGAGTGAGGATGATAGAGAGAGTGTGAGAGTGTGAGTGCCGATGGGAGAGAGTGTGAGAGTGAGAGTGACGATGGGAGAAAGAGTGTGAGAGTTAGAGTGAGGATGGGAGAGAATGTGAGTGTGACAGTGAAGATTGGAGAGAAAGTGTGAGAGTGAGAGTGAGGATGGGACAGAGAGTGTGAGAGTAGGAGTGAGGATAGGAGAGAATGTGAGAGTGAGATTGAGGATGGGAGAGAGAGTCTGAGAGTAGGAGTGAGGATGGGATAGAGACTGTGAAAGTGACAGCGAGGATGGGAGAGAGTGTGAGAGTGACAGTGAGGATGGGAGACAGTGTGAGAGTGACAATGAGGATGGGAGAGAGTGTGAGATTAAGAGTGAGAGTGAGGATTCGAGAGAGAGTGTGAGAGTGAGAGTAAGGATGGTAGAGAGAGAGTGAGAGTCAGGATGGGAGAGAGTGTGAGAGTGTGGATGGGAGAGAGAGTATGAGAGTGAGAGTGAGGGTGCGGATGGGTGAGAGTGTGAGTGTGAGAGTGAGAGTGAGGATGGAAGAGAGAGTGTGAGAGTGAGAGTGAGAATCGGAGAATGAGGGTGAGAGTGAGAGTGAGGATGGGAGAGAGACTGTGAGAGTGAGAGTGAGGATGGGAGAGAGAGAGTGAGAGTGAGAGTGAGCATGGAATGAAGACCGTGAGAGTGAGAGTGAGGATGGGAGAGAGAGTGAGAAAAGGAGAGTGAGAGTGGGGATCATTGAGAGAGTGAGAGTGAGAGTGAGATTGCGGATGGGAGAGAGTGTGAGAGTGAGAGTGCGAATGGGAGACAGTGTGAGAGTGTGAGTGAGAATCGGAGACAGAGTGAGAGAGTGAGAGTGTGGATGGGAGAAAGAGATTGAGAGTGACAGTGAGGATGGGAGAGAGAGTGTGAGGGTGAGAGCGAGGATGGGAGAGAGAGTGTGAGAGTGAGAGTGAGGATGGGATAGAGTGTGAGAGTGAGAGTGAGGATGGGAGAGAGAGTGTGAGAGTGCGGATGGGAGAAAGTGATTGAGAGTGAGAGTGTGGATGGGAGAGAGAGTGTGAGAGTGAGAGTGAGGATCGGAGAGAGAGTGTGAGAGTGAGAGTGAGGATGGGAGAGAGAGGGTGAGAGTGAGAGTGAGGATGGGGTTAGGTCCTGTGAGAGTGAGAGTGAGGTTGGGAGAGAGAGAGTGTGAGAGTGAGAGTGAGCATGGGATGAAGAGCGTGAGAGTGAGGGTGAGGATGGGAGAGAGAGAGTGAGGGTGAGAGCGAGGATTGGAGAGAGAGTGTGAGAGTGAGAGTGAGGATGAGGAGAGAGAGTGTGAGAATGACAGTGAGGATGGGCGAGAGTCAGTGAGAGTGAGAGTGAGGATGGGAGAGCGTGTGAGAGTGAGAGTGAGGATGGGAGAGAGAGTGTGAGAGTGACAGTGAGGATGGGTGAGAGAGAGTGAGAGTGAGAGTGAGGATGGGAGAGAGTGTGAGAGTGAGAGTGAGGTTGGGAGAGAGAGTGTGAGAGGGAGAGTGAGGATCGGAGAGAGAGGGTGAGAGTGAGAGTGAGGATGGGAGAGAGACTGTGTGAGTGAGATGAGGATGGGAGAGAGTGCGTGAGAGTGTGAGTGAGCATGGGATGAAGAGCGTGAGAGTGAGGATGGGAGAGAGTGTGAGAGTGAGAGTGCGGATGGGAGAGAGTGTTTGAGATTGAGGATGGGAGAGAGAGTGTGAGAGTGAGCATGGGAGAGAGTGTGTGAGGGTGAGAGTGCGAGTGAGGATGGGCCAGAGATTTTGAGAGTGAGAGTGAGGATGGGAGGGTTTGTGAGAGTGAGAGTGAGAATGGGAGAGAGAGTGTGAGAGTTCGAGTGAGGATGGGAGAAAGAGAGTGAAAGTGAGAGTGAGGTTGGGAGAGAGAGTGTGAGAGTGAGAGTGAGCATGGGATGAAGAGCGTGAGAGTGAGAGTGAGGATGGGAGAGAGAGTGTGAGGGTGAGAGCGAGGATGGGAGAGAGAGTGTGAGAGTGAGAGTGAGGATGAGGAGAGAGAGTGTGAGAATGACAGTGAGGATGGGCGAGAGTGAGTGAGAGTGAGAGTGAGGATGGGAGAGAGTGTGAGAGTGAGAGTGAGGATGGGAGAGAGAGTGTGAGAGTGACAGTGAGGATGGGCGAGAGAGAGTGAGAGTGAGAGTGAGGATGGGAGAGAGTGTGAGAGTGAGAGTGAGGTTGGGAGAGAGAGTGTGAGAGGGAGAGTGAGGATCGGAGAGAGAGGGTGAGAGTGTGAGTGAGGATGGGAGAGAGACTGTGAGAGTGAGATGAGGATGGGAGAGAGTGCGTGAGAGTGTGAGTGAGCATGGGATGAAGAGCGTGAGAGTGAGGATGGGAGAGAGTGTGAGGGTGAGAGTGAGGATGGGGGAGAGTGTGTAAGAGTGAGAGTGAGGATGGGAGAGAGTGTGAGAGTGAGAATGAGCGTGAGGATGGGAGAGAGAGTGTGAGAGTGAGAGTGCGGATGGGAGAGAGAGTGTGAGAGTGAGAGTGAGGATTGGAGAGAGTGTGTGAGAGTGAGGATGGGTGAGAGAGAGTGCGAGGGACAGTGAGGATGGGAGAGAGAGTGTGAGAATGAGAGTGAGGATTGGAGAGAGTGTTTGAGATTGAGGATGGGAGAGAGAGTGTGAGGGTGAGAGTGCGAGTGAGGATGGGCCAGAGATTTTGAGAGTGAGAGTGAGGATGGGAGGGTTTGTGAGAGTGAGAGTGAGAATGGGAGAGAGAGTGTGAGAGTTCGAGTGAGGATGGGAGAAAGAGAGTGAAAGTGAGAGTGAGGATGGGAGAGAGAGTGTGAGAGTGAGAGTGAGGATCGGAGAATGAGGGTGAGAGTGAGAGTGAGGATGGGAGAGAGACTGTGAGAGTGAGAGTGAGGATGGGAGAGAGAGTGAGATTGAGAGTGAGCATGGGATGAAGAGCGTGAGAGTGAGAGTGAGGATGGGAGAGAGAGTGAGAAAGGGAGAGTGAGAGTGAGGATGATAGAGAGAGTGTGAGAGTTAGAGTGAGATTGCGGATGGGAGAGAGTGTGAGTATGAGAGTCCGAATGGGAGAGTGTGAGAGTGTGAGTGAGAATCGGAGACAGAGTGAGAGAGTGAGAGTGAGGATGGGAGAGAGAGTGTGAGATTGAGAGTGAGGATGGGAGAGAGTGTGTGAGGGTGAGAGTGACAGTGAGGATGGGCGAGAGAGTGTGAGAGTGAGAGTGAGGATGGGAGAGAGTGTGAGAGTGAGAGTGAGGATGGGAGAGAGGGTGTGAGAGTGAGAGTGAGGATGGGAGAAAGTGATTGAGAGGGAGAGTGAGGATGGGAGAGAGAGTGTGAGAGTGAGAGTGAGGATGGGAGAGAGAGTGTGAGAGTGAGAGTGAGGATGGGAGAGGGTCTGTGAGAGTGAGAGTGAGGATCGGAGAGAGAGTGTGAGAGTGAGAGTGAGCATGGGATGAAGAGCGTGAGGTGAGAGTGAGGATGGGAGAGAGAGTGTGAGGGTGAGAGTGAGGATGAGAGAGTGAGTGTGAGAGTGACAGCGAGGATGGGAGAGAGAGTGTGAGAGTGAGAGTGAGGATGAAGAGAGAGAGTGTGAGAGTGACAGTGAGGATGGGCGAGAGAGAGTGATGGTGAGAGTGAGGATGGGGGAGAGAGTGTGAGAGTGAGAGTGAGGATGGGAGAAAGAGAGTGAGAGTGAGGATGGCAGAGAGAGTGTGAGAGTGAGAGTGAGGATCGGAGAGAGAGTGTGAGAGTGAGAGTGAGGATGGGAGAGAGACTATGAGAGTGAGAGTGAGGATGGGAGAGAGTGTTTGAGAGTGTGAGTGAGCATGGGATGAAGAGCATGAGAATGAGAGTGAGGATGGGGGAGAGAGTGTGAGAATGAGAGTGAGGATGGGAGAGAGTGTGTGAGGGTGAGATGAGGATGGGAGAGAGTGCGTGAGAGCGTGAGTGAGCATGGGATGAAGAGCGTGAGAGTGAGGATGGGAGAGAGTGTGAGGGTGAGAGTGAGGATGGGGTAGAGTGTGTAAGAGTGAGAGTGAGGATGGGAGAGAGTGTGAGAGTGAGAATGAGCGTGAGGATGGGAGAGAGAGTGTGAGAGTGAGAGTGCGGATGGGAGAGAGAGTGTGAGAGTGAGAGTGAGGATTGGAGAGAGTGTGTGAGAGTGAGGGTGGGTGAGAGAGAGTGCGAGGGACAGTGAGGATGGGAGAGAGAGTGTGAGAATGAGAGTGAGGATTGGAGAGAGTGTTTGAGATTGAGGATGGGAGAGAGAGTGTGAGAGTGAGCATGGGAGAGAATGTGTGAGGGTGAGAGTGCGAGTGAGGATGGGCCAGAGATTTTGAGAGTGAGAGTGAGGATGGGAGGGTTTGTGAGAGTGAGAGTGAGAATGGGAGAGAGAGTGTGAGAGTTCGAGTGAGGACGGGAGAAAGAGAGTGAAAGTGAGAGTGAGGTTGGGAGAGAGAGTGTGAGAGTGAGAGTGAGCATGGGATGAAGAGCGTGAGAGTGAGAGTGAGGATGGGAGAGAGAGTGTGAGAGTGAGAGTGAGGATGAGGAGAGAGAGTGTGAGAATGACAGTGAGGATGGGCGAGAGTGAGTGAGAGTGAGAGTGAGGATGAGGAGAGAGTGTGAGAGTGAGAGTGAGGATGGGAGAGAGAGTGTGAGCGTGACAGTGAGGATGGGCGAGAGAGAGTGAGAGTGAGAGTGAGGATGGGAGAGAGTGTGAGAGTGAGAGTGAGGTTGGGAGAGAGTGTGAGAGGGAGAGTGAGGATCGGAGAGAGAGGGTGAGAGTGAGAGTGAGGATGGGAGAGAGACTGTGAGAGTGAGATGAGGATGGGAGAGAGTGCGTGAGAGTGTGAGTAAGCATGGGATGAAGAGCGTGAGAGTGAGGATGGGAGAGAGTGTGAGGGTGAGAGTGAGGATGGGGGAGAGTGTGTAAGAGTGAGAGTGAGGATGGGAGAGAGTGTGAGAGTGAGAATGAGCGTGAGGATGGGAGAGAGAGTGTGAGAGTGAGAGTGCGGATGGGAGAGAGAGTGTGAGAGTGAGAATGAGGATTGGAGAGAGTGTGTGAGAGTGAGGATGGGTGAGAGAGAGTGCGAGGGACAGTGAAGATGGGAGAGAGAGTGTGAGAATGAGAGTGAGGATTGGAGAGAGAGTTTGAGATTGAGGATGGGAGAGAGAGTGTGAGAGTGAGCATGGGAGAGAGTGTGTGAGGGTGAGAGCGAGGATGGGAGAGAGAGTGTGAGAGTGAGAGTGAGGATGAGGAGAGAGTGTGAGAATGACAGTGAGGATGGGCGAGAGTGAGTGAGAGTGAGAGTGAGGATGGGAGAGAGTGTGAGAGTGAGAGTGAGGATGGGAGAGAGAGTGTGAGAGTGAGAGTGAGGATGGGAGAGAGTGTGAGAGTGAGAGTGAGGTTGGGAGAGAGAGTGTGAGAGGGAGAGTGAGGATCGGAGAGAGAGGGTGAGAGTGAGAGTGAGGATGGGAGAGAGAGTGTGAGAGTGAGAGTGAGGATGGGAGACAGTGCGTGAGAGTGTGAGTGAGCATGGGATGAAGAGCGTGAGAGTGAGGATGGGAGAGAGTGTGAGGGTGTGAGTGAGGATGGGGAGAGTGTGTAAGAGTGAGAGTGAGGATGGGAGAGAGTGTGAGAGTGAGAATGAGCGTGAGGATGGGAGAGAGAGTGTGAGAGTGCGGATGGGAGAGAGAGTGTGAGAGTGAGAGTGAGGATTGGAGAGAGTGTGTGAGAGTGAGGATGGGTGAGAGAGAGTGCGAGGGACAGTGAGGATGGGAGAGAGAGTGTGAGAATGAGAGTGAGGATTGGAGAGAGTGTTTGAGATTGAGGATGGGAGAGAGAGTGTGAGAGTGAGCATGGGAGAGAGTGTGTGAGGGTGAGAGTGCGAGTGAGGATGGGCCAGAGATTTTGAGAGTGAGAGTGAGGATGGGAGGGTTTGTGAGAGTGAGAGTGAGAATGGGAGAGAGAGTGTGAGAGTTCGAGTGAGGATGGGAGAAAGAGAGTGAAAGTGAGAGTGAGGATGGGAGAGAGAGTGTGAGAGTGAGAGTGAGGATCGGAGAATGAGGGTGAGAGTGAGAGTGAGGATGGGAGAGAGACTGTGAGAGTGAGAGTGAGGATGGGAGAGAGAGTGAGAAAGGGAGAGTGAGAGTGAGGATGATAGAGAGAGTGTGAGTGTGAGAGTCCGAATGGGAGAGAGTGTGAGAGTGTGAGTGAGAATCGGAGACAGAGTGAGAGAGTGAGAGTGAGGATGGGAGAGAGAGTGTGAGATTGAGAGTGAGGATGGGAGAGAGTGTGTGAGGGTGAGAGTGACAGTGAGGATGGGCGAGAGAGTGTGAGAGTGAGAGTGAGGATGGGAGAGAGTGTGAGAGTGAGAGTGAGGATGGGAGAGAGGGTGTGAGAGTGAGAGTGAGGATGGGAGAAAGTGATTGAGAGGGAGAGTGAGGATGGGAGAGAGAGTGTGAGAGTGAGAGTGAGGATGGGAGAGAGAGTGTGAGAGTGAGAGTGAGGATGGGAGAGGGTCTGTGAGAGTGAGAGTGAGGATCGGAGAGAGAGTGTGAGAGTGAGAGTGAGCATGGGATGAAGAGCGTGAGGTGAGAGTGAGGATGGGAGAGAGAGTGTGAGGGTGAGAGTGAGGATGAGAGAGTGAGTGTGAGAGTGACAGCGAGGATGGGAGAGAGAGTGTGAGAGTGAGAGTGAGGATGAGGAGAGTGAGTGTGAGAGTGACAGTGAGGATGGGCGAGAGAGAGTGAGGGTGAGAGTGAGGATGGGAGAGAGAGTGTGAGAGTGAGAGTGAGGATGGGAGAAAGAGAGTGAGAGTGAGGATGGCAGAGAGAGGGTGAGAGTGAGAGTGAGGATGGGAGAGAGACTGTGAGAGTGAGGATGGCAGAGAGAGGGTGAGAGTGAGAGTGAGGATGGGAGAGAGACTGTGAGAGTGAGATGAGGATGGGAGAGAGTGCGTGAGAGTGTGAGTAAGCATGGGATGAAGAGCGTGAGAGTGAGGATGGGATAGAGTGTGAGGGTGAGAGTGAGGATGGGGAGAGTGTGTAAGAGTGAGAGTGAGGATGGGAGAGAGAGTGTGAGAGTGAGAGTGAGGATGGGAGAGAGAGTGTGAGAGTGAGAGTGAGGATGGGAGAGGGTCTGTGAGAGTGAGAGTGAGGATCGGAGAGAGAGTGTGAGAGTGAGAGTGAGCATGGGATGAAGAGCGTGAGGTGAGAGTGAGGATGGGAGAGAGAGTGTGAGAGTGAGAGTGAGGATGGGAGAAAGAGAGTGAGAGTGAGGATGGCAGAGAGAGTGTGAGAGTGAGAGTGAGGATCGGAGAGAGAGTGTGAGTGTGAGAGTGAGGATGGGAGAGAGACTATGAGAGTGAGAGTGAGGATGGGAGAGAGTGTTTGAGAGTGTGAGTGAGCATGGGATGAAGAGCATGAGAATGAGAGTGAGGATGGGAGAGAGTGTGTGAGGGTGAGAGTGCGAGTGAGGATGGGCCAGATGGTTTGAGAGTGAGAGTGAGGATGGGAGAGTTTGTGAGAGTGAGAGTGAGGATGGGAGAGAGAGTGTGAGAGTTAGAGTGAGGATGGGAGACAGAGAGTGAAAGTGAGAGTGAGGATGGGAGAAAGAGTGTGAGAGTGAGAGTGAGAATCGGAGAATGAGGGTGAGAGTGAGAGTGAGGATGGGAGAGAGACTGTGAGAGTGAGAGTGAGGATGGGAGAGAGAGAGTGAGAGTGAGAGTGAGCATGGAATGAAGACCGTGAGAGTGAGAGTGAGGATGGGAGAGAGAGTGAGAAAAGGAGAGTGAGAGTGGGGATCATTGAGAGAGTGAGAGTGAGAGTGAGATTGCGGATGGGAGAGAGTGTGAGAGTGAGAGTGCGAATGGGAGACAGTGTGAGAGTGTGAGTGAGAATCGGAGACAGAGTGAGAGAGTGAGAGTGTGGATGGGAGAAAGAGATTGAGAGTGACAGTGAGGATGGGAGAGAGAGTGTGAGGGTGAGAGCGAGGATGGGAGAGAGAGTGTGAGAGTGAGAGTGAGGATGAGGAGAGAGAGTGTGAGAGTGACAGTGAGGATGGGCGAGAGAGAGTGAGAGTGAGAGTGAGGATGGGCGAGAGAGTGTGAGAGTGAGAGTGAGGATGGGAGAAAGAGAGTGCGAGTGAGGTTGGGAGAGAGAGTGTGAGAGGGTGAGTGAGGATCGGAGAGAAGGTGAGAGTGAGAGTGAGGATGGGAGAGAGACTGCGAGAGTGAGAGTAGGATGGGAGAGAGTGTGTGAGAGTGTGAGTGAGCATGGGATGAAGAGCATGAGAGTGAGAGTGAGGATGGAAGAGAGAGTGTGAGAGTGAGGATGGGAGAGAGTGTGAGGGTGGGAGTGAGGATGGGAGAGAGAGTGTAAGAGTGAGAGTGAGGATGGGAGAGAGTGTGAGAGTGAGAATGCGAGTGAGGATGGGAGAGAGAGTGTGAGAGTGAGAGTGCGGATGGGAGAGAGAGTGTGAGAGAGAGTTAGGATTGGAGAGAGTGTGTGAGAGTGAGGATGGGTGAGAGAGAGTGAGAGGGACAGTGAGATGGGAGAGAGAGTGTGAGAGTGAGAGTGAGGATTGGAGAGAGTGTTTGAGATTGAGGATGGGAGAGAGAGTGTGAGAGTGAGCATGGGAGAGAGTGTGTGAGGGTAAGAGTGCGAGTGAGGATGGGCCAGAGATTTTGAGAGTGAGGGTGAGGATGGGAGGGTTTGTGAGAGTGAGAGTGAGAATGGGAGAGAGAGTGTGAGAGTTAGAGTGAGGATGGGAGAAAGAGAGTGAAAGTGAGAGTGAGGACGGGAAAGAGAGTGTGAGAGTGAGAGTGAGGATCGGAGAATGAGGGTGAGAGTGAGAGTGAGGGTGGGAGAGAGAGTGTGAGAGTGAGAGTGAGGATCGGAGAGAGAGGGTGAGAGTGAGGATCGGAGAGAGACTGTGAGAGTGAGAGTGAGGATGGGAGAGGGAATGTGAGAGTGAGAGTGAGCATGGGATGAAGAGCGTGAGAGTGAGAGTGAGGATGGGAGAAAGTGTGTGAGAGTGAGAGTGAGGATGGGATAGAGAATGTGAGAGTAAGAGTGCGGTTGGGAGAGAGAGTGTGAGAGTGAGAGTGAGAATGAGAGAGAGTGTGAGACTGAGTGAGAGTGAGAATGGGAGAGAGAGTGTGAGAGTGAAAGTGCGAATGGGAGAGTGTGAGAGTGAGAATGAGGATGGGAGAGAGTGTGAGAGTGAGCGTGAGGATGGGAGAGAGAGTGTGAGAGTGAGAATGGGAGAGTGTGTGAGTGGGAGAGTGAGAGTGCGGATGGGAGAGAGTGTGTGAGATTGAGAGTTAGGTTGGGAGAGAGTGTGAGTGTGAGAGTGAAGATGGTGAGAGAGAGTGAGAGTGAGCGTGAGGATGGGTGAGAGTGTGAGAGTGAGAGTGAGCATGGGAGAGAGTGTGAGAGTTAGAGTGAGAATGGGAGAGAGAGTGTGAGAGTGACAGTGAGAGTGTGGATGGGAGAGAGAGTGTGTGAGTGAGAGTGAGGATGTGAGAGAGAGTGTGAGTGTGAGAGTGAGGATTGGAGAGAGAGTGCGAGAGTGAGGATGGGAGAGAGTGTGTGAGAGTGAATGTGAGGATGGGAGAGACTGTGACAGTGAGAGTGACAGTGAGGATGGGAGAGAGATTGATAGAGTGGGAGTGAGGATGGGGAGAGAGTGTGAGTGAGGATGTGAGATAGTGGGAGAGTGAGAGTGAGGATGGGAGAGAGAGTGTGAGAGTGAGAGTGAGGATGGGAGAGAGAGTGTGAGAGTGACAGTGAGGATGGGAGAGAGAGTGTGAGAGTGAGAGTGAGGATGGGATAGAGAGTGTGAGAGTAAGAGTGCGGTTGGGAGAGAGAGTGTGAGAGTGAGAGTGAGAATGGGAGAGAGTGTGAGACTGAGTGAGAGTGAGAATGGGAGAGAGAGTGTGAGAGTGAAAGTGCGAATGGGAGAGAGTGTGAGAGTGAGAATGAGGATGGGAGAGAGTGTGAGAGTGAGCGTGAGGATGGGAGAGAGAGTGTGAGAGTGAGAGTGAGGATGGGAGAGAGTGTGAGAGTGAGAGTGTGATTGGGAAAGAGTGTGAGAGTGACAGTGAGAATGGGAGAGAGTGGGAGAGTGAGAGTGAGAATGAGGATGGGAGAGAGAGTGTGAGAGTGAGAGTGAGGATGGGAGAGAGATTGTGTGAATGAGAGTGAGGATGGGAGAGAGAGTGTGAGAGTAAGAGTGCGGTTGGGAGAGAGAGTGTGAGAGTGAGAGTGAGAATGGTGGAGAGAGTGTGAGAGTGAGAGTGTGGATGAGAGAGAGAGTGTGAGAGTGAGAGTGAGGTTGGGAGAGAGTGTGAGAGTGAGAGTGAGGATGGGAAAGAGTGTGAGAGTGAGAGTGAGAGTGTGATTGGGAAAGAGTGTGAGAGTGACAGTGAGAATGGGAGAGAGTGTGTGAGAGTGAGAGTGAGCAGGGGAGAGAGTGTGAGAATTAGAGTGAGAATGGGAGAGAGAGTGTGAGAGTGAGAGCGAGAGTGTGGATGGGAGAGAGAGTGTGAGAGTGAGAGTGAGGATGGGAGAGAGAGTGTGACAGTGAGAGTGTGGATGAGAGAGAGAGTGTGAGAGTGAGAGTGAGGATGGGAGAGAGTGTGAGAGTGAGAGTGAGGATGGGAGAGAGTGTGAGAGTGAGAGTGTGATTGGGAAAGAGTGTGAGAGTGATAGTGAGAATGGGAGAGAGTGTGTGAGAGTGAGAGTGAGAGTGAGGATGGGATCGAGAGTGCGAGAGTGAGAGTGAGGATGGGAGAGAGAGTGTGAGAGTGAGAGTGAGGATGGTAGAGAGAGTGTCAGAGTGAGAGTGAGAGTGCGGATGGGAGAGACAGTGTGAGAGTGAGAGTGAGGATGGCAGAGAGTGTGAGAGTGAGCGTGATGATGGGGAGAGAGAGTGAGAGTGAGCGTGAGAATGGGAGAGAGAGTGAGAGTGAGAGTGAGAGTGAGCAGGGGAGAGAGTTTGAGAGTTAGAGTGAGAATGGGAGAGAGAGTGTGAGAGTGAGAGTGAGAGTGTGGATGGGACAGAGAGTGTGAGAGTGAGGATGTGAGAGAGAGTGTGAGTGTGAGAGTGAGGATTGGAGAGAGAATGTGAGAGTGAGAGTGAGGATGGGAGAGAGTGTGTGAGCGTGAAAGTGAGTTTGGGAGAGATATTGAGAGAGTGAGAGTGACAGTGAGGATGGGAGAGAGATTGTGAGAGTGGGACTGAGATTGAGGATGAGAGAGAGAGTGAGAGTGAGACCGAGAATGAGCATGGGAGAGAGAGTGAGAGTGAGAGGGAGGATGGGAGAGAATGTGAGTATGAGAGGGAGGACGGGAGAGAGAGTGTGAGAGTGAGAGTGAGGATTGGAGAGAGAGTGTGAGAGTGAGAGTGTGAATGGGAGAGAGTGTGTGAGAGTGAAAGTGAGGATGGGAGAGAGTGTGTGAGACTGAGAGTGAGGATTAGAGAGAGAGTGTGAGAGTGAGAGTGAGGATGGGAGAGAGTGTGTGAGAGTGAAAGTGAGGATGGGAGAGATATTGAGAGAGTGACAGTGAGGATGGGAAAGTGATTGTGAGAGTGAGAGTGAGAATGGGAGAGAGAGTGTGAGAGTGAGATTGAGAGTGAGGATGGGAGAGAGTGCGTGAGAGTGAGAGTGAGGATGGAAGAGAGAGTGTGAGAGTGAGAGTGAGGATGGCGAAAGAGTATGAGAGTGTGAGTGAGGATGGGAGAGAGTGTGAGAGTGAGGATGGGAGAGAGTGTGAGAGTGAGAGTGAGAGTGAGGATGGAAGAGAGAGTGTGAGAGTGAGAGTGAGGATGGCGAAAGAGTATGAGAGTGTGAGTGAGGATGGGAGAGAGTGTGAGAGTGAGGATGGGAGAGAGAGTGAGAGTGAGAGTGAGGATGGGAGAGAGAGTGTGAGAGTGAGAGTGTGATTGGGAAAGAGTGTGAGAGTGATAGTGAGAATGGGAGAGAGTGTGTGAGAGTGAGAGTGAGAGTGAGGATGGGATCGAGAGTGCGAGAGTGAGAGTGAGGATGGGAGAGAGAGTGTGAGAATTAGAGTGAGAATGGGAGAGAGAGTGTGAGAGTGAGAGCGAGAGTGTGGATGGGAGAGAGAGTGTGAGAGTGAGAGTGAGGATGTGAGAGAGAGTGTGACAGTGAGAGTGTGGATGAGAGAGAGAGTGTGAGAGTGAGAGTGAGGATGGGAGAGAGTGTGAGAGTGAGAGTGAGGATGGGAGAGAGTGTGAGAGTGAGAGTGTGATTGGGAAAGAGTGTGAGAGTGATAGTGAGAATGGGAGAGAGTGTGTGAGAGTGAGAGTGAGAGTGAGGATGGGATAAAGAGTGCGAGAGTGAGAGTGAGGAAAGGAGAGAGAGTGTGAGAGTGAGAGTGAGGATGGGAGAGAGAGTGTCAGAGTGAGAGTGAGAGTGCGGATGGGAGAGACAGTGTGAGAGTGAGAGTGAGGATGGCAGAGAGTGTGTGAGGGTGCGAGTGAAAATGGGAGAGAGTGTGTGAGAGTGAGAGTGAGAATGGGAGAGAGAGTGCGGGACTGAGAGTGAGAATGGGAGGGAGTGTTAGAGTGAGAGTGAGAGTGAGAATGGGAGAGAGAGTGTGAGAGTGAGAGTGAGAATGGGAGAGAGTGTGAGAGTGAGAGTGAGAATGGGAGAGAGTGTGAGAGTGAGAGTGAGGATGGGAGAGAATGTGTAAGATTGAGAGTGAGGATGGGAGAGAGTGTGTGAGTGAGCGTGATGATGGGGAGAGAGAGTGAGAGTGAGCGTGAGAATGGGAGAGAGAGTGAGAGTGAGAGTGAGCAGGGGAGAGAGTTTGAGAGTTAGAGTGAGAATGGGAGAGAGAGTGTGAGAGTGAGAGTGAGAGTGTGGATGGGAGAGAGAGTGTGAGAGTGAGGATGTGAGAGAGAGTGTGAGTGTGAGAGTGAGGATTGGAGAGAGAATGTGAGAGTGAGAGTGAGGATGGGAGAGAGTGTGTGAACGTGAAAGTGAGTTTGGGAGAGATATTGAGAGAGTGAGAGTGACAGTGAGGATGGGAGAGAGATTGTGAGAGTGGGACTGAGAGTGAGGATGGGAGAGAGAGTGAGAGTGAGAGGGAGGATGGGAGAGAATGTGAGTATGAGAGGGAGGACGGGAGAGAGAGTGTGAGAGTGAGAGTGAGGATTGGAGAGAGAGTGTGAGAGTGAGAATGTGGATGGGAGAGAGTGTGTGAGAGTGAAAGTGAGGATGGGAGAGAGTGTGTGAGACTGAGAGTGAGGATTAGAGAGAGAGTGTGAGAGTGAGAGTGCGGATGGGAGAGAGTGTGTGAGAGTGAAAGTGAGAATGGGAGAGATATTGAGAGAGTGACAGTGAGGATGGGAAAGTGATTGTGAGAGTGAGAGTGAGAATGGGAGAGAGTGTGTGAGAGTGAGATTGAGAGTGAGGATGGGAGAGAGTGCGTGAGAGTGAGAGTGAGGATGGAAGAGAGAGTGTGAGAGTGAGAGTGAGGATGGCGAAAGAGTATGAGAGTGTGAGTGAGGATGGGAGAGAGTGTGAGAGTAAGAATCTGAGAGAGTGTGAGAGTGAGAGTGAGAGTGAGGATGGGAGCGAGAGTGCGAGAGTGAGAGTGAGGATGGGAGAGAGAGTGTGAGAGTGAGAGTGAGGATGGGAGAGAGAGTGTGAAAGTGAGAGTGAGAGTGAGGATGGGAGAGAGAGTGTGAGAGTGAGAGTGCGGATGGGAGAGACAGTGTGAGATTGAGAGTGAGGATGGGAGCGAGCGTGTGAGGTTGCGAGTGAGAATGGGAGAGAGTGTGTGAGGGTGAGAGTGAGAATGGGAGAGAGTGTGAGAGTGAGAATGGGAGAGAGTGTGAGAGTGAGAGTGAGAATGAGAATGGGAGAGAGAGTGTGAGAGTGAGAGTGAGAATGGGAGAGAGTGTGAGAGTTAGAGTGAGAATGGGAGAGAGAGAGTGAGAGTGAGAATGGGAGAGAGTGTGAGAGGGAGAGTGAGAGTGAGGATGGGAGAGAATGTGTGAGATTGAGAGTGAAGATGGGAGAGAGTGTGAGAGTGAGAGTGCGATTGGGAAAGAGTGTGAGAGTGAGAGTGAGGATGGGAGAGAGTGAGAGAGTGAGAGTGCGAATGGGAGAGAGTGTGAGAGTGACAGTGAGGATGGGAGAGAGTGTCAGAGTGAAATTGCGGATGGGAGAAAGAGTGTAAGAGTGAGAGTGAGGATGGGAGAGAGTGAGAGAGTGAGAGTGCGAATGGGAGAGAGTGTGAGAGTGAGAGTGACAGTGAGGATGGGAGAGAGTGTGAGAGTGAGATTGCGGATGGGAGAAAGAGTGTAAGAGTGAGAGCGAGGATGGGAGAGAGTGTGTGAGTGTGAGAGTGAGAATGGGGGAGAGTGTGTGAGGGTGAGAGTGAGGATGGGAGAGAGAGTGTGAGTTTGAGAGTGAGAATGGGAGAGAGTGTGAGTGAGAGTGAGAGTGAGAGTGACATTGGGAGAGAGAGTGTGAGAGTTAGAGTGAGCATGGGTGAGAGTGTGAGAGTTCGAGTGAGAATGGGAGAGAGAGTATGAGAGTGAGAGTGAGAGTGTGGATGGGAGAGAGAGTGTGAGAGTGAGAGTGAGGATGGCGAAAGAGTATGAGAGTGTGAGTGAGGATGGGAGAGAGTGTGAGAGTAAGAATCTGAGAGAGTGTGAGAGTGAGAGTGAGAGTGAGGATGGGAGCGAGAGTGCGAGAGTGAGAGTGAGGATGGGAGAGAGAGTGTGAGAGTGAGAGTGAGGATGGGAGAGAGAGTGTGAAAGTGAGAGTGAGAGTGAGGATGGGAGAGAGAGTGTGAGAGTGAGAGTGCGGATGGGAGAGACAGTGTGAGATTGAGAGTGAGGATGGGAGCGAGCGTGTGAGGTTGCGAGTGAGAATGGGAGAGAGTGTGTGAGGGTGAGAGTGAGAATGGGAGAGAGTGTGAGAGTGAGAATGGGAGAGAGTGTGAGAGTGAGAGTGAGAATGAGAATGGGAGAGAGAGTGTGAGAGTGAGAGTGAGAATGGGAGAGAGTGTGAGAGTTAGAGTGAGAATGGGAGAGAGAGAGTGAGAGTGAGAATGGGAGAGAGTGTGAGAGGGAGAGTGAGAGTGAGGATGGGAGAGAATGTGTGAGATTGAGAGTGAAGATGGGAGAGAGTGTGAGAGTGAGAGTGCGATTGGGAAAGAGTGTGAGAGTGAGAGTGAGGATGGGAGAGAGTGAGAGAGTGAGAGTGCGAATGGGAGAGAGTGTGAGAGTGACAGTGAGGATGGGAGAGAGTGTCAGAGTGAAATTGCGGATGGGAGAAAGAGTGTAAGAGTGAGAGTGAGGATGGGAGAGAGTGAGAGAGTGAGAGTGCGAATGGGAGAGAGTGTGAGAGTGAGAGTGACAGTGAGGATGGGAGAGAGTGTGAGAGTGAGATTGCGGATGGGAGAAAGAGTGTAAGAGTGAGAGCGAGGATGGGAGAGAGTGTGTGAGTGTGAGAGTGAGAATGGGGGAGAGTGTGTGAGGGTGAGAGTGAGGATGGGAGAGAGAGTGTGAGTTTGAGAGTGAGAATGGGAGAGAGTGTGAGTGAGAGTGAGAGTGAGAGTGACATTGGGAGAGAGAGTGTGAGAGTTAGAGTGAGCATGGGTGAGAGTGTGAGAGTTCGAGTGAGAATGGGAGAGAGAGTATGAGAGTGAGAGTGAGAGTGTGGATGGGAGAGAGAGTGTGAGAGTGAGAGTGTGGATGGGAGAGAGAGTGAGAGTGAGAGTGAGGTTGGGAGAAAGAGTGTGAGTGACAGTGAGGATGGGAGAGAGTGTGAGAGTGAGAGTGAGGATGGGAGAGAGAGTGTGAGAGTGAGAGTGCAGATGGGAGAGAGTGTGAGAGTGAGAGTGAAAGTTAGGATCGGAGAGAGAGTGTGAGAGGGAGAGGTTGGATGGGAGAGAGAGTGAGAATGGGAGAGAGTGTGTGAAAGTGAGAGTGAGAATGGTTAAGAGTGTGTGAGAGTGAGAGTGAGGATGGGAGAGAGAGTGTCAGAGTGAGAGTGAGAGTGCGGATGGGAGAGACAGTGTGAGAGTGAGAGTGAGGATGCGAGAGAGTGTGTGAGGGTGCGAGTGAAAATGGGAGAGAGTGTGTGAGGGTGAGAGTGAGAATGGGAGAGAGAGTGCGGGACTGAGAGTGAGAATGGGAGAGAGTGTTAGAGTGAGAGTGAGAGTGAGAATGGGAGAGAGAGTGTGAGAGTGAGAGTGAGAATGGGAGAGAGTGTGAGAGTTAGAGTGAGAATGGGAGAGAGTGTGAGATTGAGAGTGAGGATGGGAGAGAATGTGTGAGATTGAGAGTGAGGATGGGAGAGTGTGAGAGTGAGCGTGATGATGGGGAGAGATAGTGAGAGTGAGCGTGAGAATGGGAGAGAGAGTGAGAGTGAGAGTGAGCAGGGGAGAGAGTGTGAGAGTTAGAGTGAGAATGGGAGAGAGAGTGTGAGAGTGAGAGTGAGAGGGTGGATGGGAGAGAGAGTGTGAGAGTGAGAGTGAGGATGTGAGAGAGAGTGTGAGTGTGAGAGTGAGGATTGGAGAGAGAGTGTGAGAGTGAGAGTGAGGATGGGAGAGAGTGTGTGAGCGTGAAAGTGAGTTTGGGAGAGATATTGAGAGAGTGAGAGTGACAGTGAGGATGGGAGAGAGATTGTGAGAGTGGGATTGAGAGTGAGGATGGGAGAGAGAGTGAGAGTGAGACCGAGAATGAGCATGGGAGAGAGAGTGAGAGTGAGAGGGAGGATGGGAGAGAATGTGAGTATGAGAGGGAGGACGGGAAAGAGAGTGTGAGAGTGAGAGTGAGGATTGGAGAGAGAGTGTGAGAGTGAGAGTGAGGATGGGAGAGAGTGTGTGAGAGTGAAAGTGAGGATGGAAGAGAGAGTGTGAGAGTGAGAGTGAGGATGGCGAAAGAGTATGAGAGTGTGAGTGAGGATGGGAGAGAGTGTGAGAGTGAGAGTGAGGATGGGAGAGAGTGTGAGAGTGAGAGTGAGAGTGAGGATGGGAGCGAGAGTGCGAGAGTGAGAGTGAGGATGGGAGAGAGAGTGTGAAAGTGAGAGTGAGAGTGAGGATGGGAGAGAGAGTGTGAGAGTGAGAGTGCGGATGGGAGAGACAGTGTGAGAGTGAGAGTGAGGATGGGAGCGAGCATGTGAGGTTGCGAGTGAGAATGGAAGAGAGTGTGTGAGGGTGAGAGTGAGAATGGGAGAGAGAGTGTGAGAGTGAGAATGGGAGAGAGTGTGAGAGTGAGAGTGAGAATGAGAATGGGAGAGAGAGTGTGAGAGTGAGAGTGAGAATGGGAGAGAGTGTGAGAGTTAGAGTGAGAATGGGAGAGAGAGAGTGAGAGTGAGAATGGGAGAGAGTGTGAGAGGGAGAGTGAGAGTGAGGATGGGAGAGAATGTGTGAGATTGAGAGTGTGGATGGGAGAGAGTGTGAGAGTGAGAGTGCGATTGGGAAAGAGTGTGAGAGTGAGAGTGAGGATGGGAGAGAGTGAGAGAGTGAGAGTGCGAATGGGAGAGAGTGTGAGAGTGAGAGTGACAGTGAGGATGGGAGAGAGTGTCAGAGTGAAATTGCGGATGGGAGAAAGAGTGTAAGAGTGAGAGTGAGGATGGGAGAGAGTGAGAGAGTGAGAGTGCGAATGGGAGAGAGTGTGAGAGTGAGAGTGACAGTGAGGATGGGAGAGAGTGTGAGAGTGAGATTGCGGATGGGAGAAAGAGTGTAAGAGTGAGAACGAGGATGGGAGAGAGTGTGTGAGGGTGAGAGTGAGAATGGGGGAGAGTGTGTGAGGGTGAGAGTGAGGATGGGAGAGAGAGTGTGAGTTTGAGAGTGAGAATGGGAGAGAGTGTGAGTGAGAGTGAGAGTGAGAGTGAGATTGGGAGAGAGAGTGTGAGAGTGAGAGTGAGCATGGGTGAGAGTGTGAGAGTTAGAGTGAGAATGGGAGAGAGAGTATGAGAGTGAGAGTGAGAGTGTGGATGGGAGAGAGAGTGTGAGAGTGAGAGTGTGGATGGGAGAGAGAGAGTGAGAGTGAGAGTGAGGTTGGGAGAAAGAGTGTGAGTGACAGTGAGGATGGGAGAGAGTGTGAGAGTGAGAGTGAGGATGGGAGAGAGAGTGTGAGAGTGAGAGTGCAGATGGGAGAGAGTGTGAGAGTGAGAGTGAAAGTTAGGATCGGAGAGAGAGTGTGAGAGGGAGAGGTTGGATGGGAGAGAGAGTAAGAATGGGAGAGAGTGTGTGAAAGTGAGAGTGAGAATGGTTAAGAGTGTGTGAGAGTGAGAGTGAGGATGGGAGAGAGAGTGTCAGAGTGAGAGTGAGAGTGCGGATGGGAGAGACAGTGTGAGAGTGAGAGTGAGGATGGGAGAGAGTGTGTGAGGGTGCGAGTGAAAATGGGAGAGAGTGTGTGAGGGTGAGAGTGAGAATGGGAGAGAGAGTGCGGGACTGAGAGTGAGAATGGGAGAGAGTGTTAGAGTGAGAGTGAGAGTGAGAATGGGAGAGAGAGTGTGAGAGTGAGAGTGAGAATGGGAGAGAGTGTGAGAGTTAGAGTGAGAATGGGAGAGAGTGTGAGAGTGAGAGTGAGGATGGGAGAGAATGTGTGAGATTGAGAGTGAGGATGGGAGAGAGTGTGAGAGTGAGCGTGATGATGGGGAGAGAGAGTGAGAGTGAGCGTGAGGATGGGAGAGAGAGTGAGAGTGAGAGTGAGCATAGGAGGGAGTGTGAGAGTTAGAGTGAGAATGGGAGAGAGAGTGTGAGAGTGAGAGTGAGAGGGTGGATGGGAGAGAGAGTGTGAGAGTGAGAGTGAGGATGTGAGAGAGAGTGTGAGAGTGAGAGTGAGGATGGGAGAGAGTGTGTGAGAGTGAAAGTGAGGATGGGAGAGAGTGTGTGAGACTGAGAGTGAGGATTAGAGAGAGAGAGTGTGAGAGTGAGAGTGAGGATGGGAGAAAGTGTGTGAGAGTGAAAGTGAGAATGGGAGAGATATTGAGAGAGTGACAGTGAGGATGGGAAAGAGATTGTGAGAGTGAGAGTGAGAATGGGAGAGAGAGTGTGAGAGTGAGATTGAGAGTGAGGATGGGAGAGAGTGCATGAGAGTGAGAGTGAGGATGGAAGAGAGAGTGTGAGAGTGAGAGTGAGGATGGCGAAAGAGTATGAGATTGTGAGTGAGGATGGGAGAGAGTGTGAGAGTGAGAGTGAGGATGGGAGAGAGTGTGAGAGTGAGAGTGAGGATGGGAGAGAGAGTGTGAGAGTGAGGATGTGAGAGAGAGTGTGAGTGTGAGAGTGAGGATTGGAGAGAGAATGTGAGAGTGAGAGTGAGGATGGGAGAGAGTGTGTGAGCGTGAAAGTGAGTTTGGGAGAGATATTGAGAGAGTGAGAGTGACAGTGAGAATGGGAGAGAGATTGTGAGAGTGGGAGTGAGAGTGAGGATGAGAGAGAGAGTGAGAGTGAGACCGAGAATGAGCATGGGAGAGAGAGTGAGAGTGAGAGGGAGGATGGGAGAGAATGTGAGTATGAGAGGGAGGACGGGAGAGAGAGTGTGAGAGTGAGAGTGAGGATTGGAGAGAGAGTGTGAGAGTGAGAGTGAGGATGGGAGAGAGTGTGTGAGAGTGAAAGTGAGGATGGGAGAGAGTGTATGAGACTCAGAGTGAGGATTAGAGAGAGAGTGTGAGAGTGAGAGTGAGGATGGGAGAGAGTGTGTGAGAGTGAAAGTGAGAATGGGAGAGATATTGAGAGAGTGACAGTGAGGATGGGAAAGTGATTGTGAGAGTGAGAGTGAGAATGGGAGAGAGAGTGTGAGAGTGAGATTGAGAGTGAGGATGGGAGAGAGTGCGTGAGAGTGAGAGTGAGGATGGAAGAGAGAGTGTGAGAGTGAAAGTGAGGATGGCGAAAGAGTATGAGAGTGTGAGTGAGGATGGGAGAGAGTGTGAGAGTGAGAGTGAGGATGGGAGAGAGTGTGAGAGTGAGAGTGAGAGTGAGGATGGGAGCGAGAGTGCGAGAGTGAGAGTGAGGATGGGAGAGAGAGTGTGAGAGTGAGAGTGAGGATGGGCGAGAGAGTGTGAAAGTGAGAGTGAGAGTGAGGATGGGAGAGAGAGTGTGAGAGTGAGAGTGCGGATGGGAGAGACAGTGTGTGAGTGAGAGTGAGGATGGGAGCGAGCGTGTGAGGTTGCGAGTGAGAATGGGAGAGAGTGTGTGAGGGTGAGAGTGAGAATGGGAGAGAGAGTGTGAGAGTGAGAGTGAGGATGTGAGAGAGAGTGTGAGAGTGAGAGTGAGGATGGGAGAGAGTGTGTGAGAGTGAAAGTGAGGATGGGAGAGAGTGTGTGAGACTGAGAGTGAGGATTAGAGAGAGAGAGTGTGAGAGTGAGAGTGAGGATGGGAGAAAGTGTGTGAGAGTGAAAGTGAGAATGGGAGAGATATTGAGAGAGTGACAGTGAGGATGGGAAAGAGATTGTGAGAGTGAGAGTGAGAATGGGAGAGAGAGTGTGAGAGTGAGATTGAGAGTGAGGATGGGAGAGAGTGCATGAGAGTGAGAGTGAGGATGGAAGAGAGAGTGTGAGAGTGAGAGTGAGGATGGCGAAAGAGTATGAGATTGTGAGTGAGGATGGGAGAGAGTGTGAGAGTGAGAGTGAGGATGGGAGAGAGTGTGAGAGTGAGAGTGAGGATGGGAGAGAGAGTGTGAGAGTGAGGATGTGAGAGAGAGTGTGAGTGTGAGAGTGAGGATTGGAGAGAGAATGTGAGAGTGAGAGTGAGGATGGGAGAGAGTGTGTGAGCGTGAAAGTGAGTTTGGGAGAGATATTGAGAGAGTGAGAGTGACAGTGAGGATGGGAGAGAGATTGTGAGAGTGGGAGTGAGAGTGAGGATGAGAGAGAGAGTGAGAGTGAGACCGAGAATGAGCATGGGAGAGAGAGTGAGAGTGAGAGGGAGGATGGGAGAGAATGTGAGTATGAGAGGGAGGACGGGAGAGAGAGTGTGAGAGTGAGAGTGAGGATTGGAGAGAGAGTGTGAGAGTGAGAGTGAGGATGGGAGAGAGTGTGTGAGAGTGAAAGTGAGGATGGGAGAGAGTGTATGAGACTCAGAGTGAGGATTAGAGAGAGAGTGTGAGAGTGAGAGTGAGGATGGGAGAGAGTGTGTGAGAGTGAAAGTGAGAATGGGAGAGATATTGAGAGAGTGACAGTGAGGATGGGAAAGTGATTGTGAGAGTGAGAGTGAGAATGGGAGAGAGAGTGTGAGAGTGAGATTGAGAGTGAGGATGGGAGAGAGTGCGTGAGAGTGAGAGTGAGGATGGAAGAGAGAGTGTGAGAGTGAAAGTGAGGATGGCGAAAGAGTATGAGAGTGTGAGTGAGGATGGGAGAGAGTGTGAGAGTGAGAGTGAGGATGGGAGAGAGTGTGAGAGTGAGAGTGAGAGTGAGGATGGGAGCGAGAGTGCGAGAGTGAGAGTGAGGATGGGAGAGAGAGTGTGAGAGTGAGAGTGAGGATGGGCGAGAGAGTGTGAAAGTGAGAGTGAGAGTGAGGATGGGAGAGAGAGTGTGAGAGTGAGAGTGCGGATGGGAGAGACAGTGTGAGAGTGAGAGTGAGGATGGGAGCGAGCGTGTGAGGTTGCGAGTGAGAATGGGAGAGAGTGTGTGAGGGTGAGAGTGAGAATGGGAGAGAGAGTGTGAGAGTGAGAATGGGAGAGAGTGTGAGAGTGAGAGTGAGAATGAGATTGGGAGAGAGAGTGTGAGAGTGAGAGTGAGGATGGGAGAGAATATGTGAGATTGAGAGTGAGGATGGGAGAGAGTGTGAGAGTGAGAGTGCGATTGGGAAAGAGTGTGAGAGTGAGAGTGAGGATGGGAGAGAGTGAGAGTGCGAATGGGAGAGAGTGTGAGAGTGAGAGTGACAGTGAGGATGGGAGAGAGTGTCAGAGTGAAATTGCGGATGGGAGAAAGAGTGTAAGAGTGAGAGCGAGGATGGGAGAGAGTGTGTGAGGGTGAGAGTGAGAATGGGGGAGAGTGTGTGAGGGTGAGAGTGAGGATGGGAGCGAGAGTGTGAGTTTGAGAGTGAGAATGGGAGAGAGTGTGAGAGTGAGAGTGAGGATGGGAGAGAGAGTGTGAGAGTGAGGATGTGAGAGAGAGTGTGAGTGTGAGAGTGAGGATTGGAGAGAGAATGTGAGAGTGAGAGTGAGGATGGGAGAGAGTGTGTGAGCGTGAAAGTGAGTTTGGGAGAGATATTGAGAGAGTGAGAGTGACAGTGAGGATGGGAGAGAGATTGTGAGAGTGGGAGTGAGAGTGAGGATGAGAGAGAGAGTGAGAGTGAGACCGAGAATGAGCATGGGAGAGAGAGTGAGAGTGAGAAGGAGGATGGGAAAGAATGTGAGTATGAGAGGGAGGACGGGAGAGAGAGTGTGAGAGTGAGAGTGAGGATTGGAGAGAGAGTGTGAGAGTGAGAGTGAGGATGGGAGAGAGAGTGTGAGAGTGAGAGTGAGGATGGGAGAGAGAGTGTGAAAGTGAGAGTGAGAGTGAGGATGGGAGAGAGAGTGTGAGAGTGAGAGTGCGGATGGGAGAGACAGTGTGAGAGTGAGAGTGAGGATGGGAGCGAGCGTGTGATGTTGCGAGTGAGAATGGGAGAGAGTGTGTGAGGGTGAGAGTGAGAATGGGAGAGAGAGTGTGAGAGTGAGAATGGGAGAGAGTGTGAGAGTGAGAGTGAGAATGAGATTGGGAGTGTGAGAGTGAGAGTGAGAATGGGAGAGAGCGTGAGAGTTAGAGTGAGAATGGGAGAGAGAGAGTGAGAGTGAGAATGGGAGAGAGTGTGAGAGGGAGAGGGAGAGTGAGGATGGGAGAGAATGTGTGAGATTGAGAGTGAGGATGGGAGAGAGTGTGAGAGTGAGAGTGCGATTGGGAAAGAGTGTGAGAGTGAGAGTGAGGATGGGAGAGAGTGAGAGTGCGAATGGGAGAGAGTGTGAGAGTGAGAGTGACAGTGAGGATGGGAGAGAGTGTCAGAGTGAAATTGCGGATGGGAGAAAGAGTGTTAGAGTGAGAGCGAGGATGGGAGAGAGTGTGTGAGTGTGAGAGTGAGAATGGGGGAGAGTGTGTGAGGGTGAGAGTGAGGATGGGAGAGAGAGTGTGAGTTTGAGAGTGAGAATGGGAGAGAGTGTGAGAGTGAGAGTGAGGATGGGAGAGAGAGTGTGAGAGTGAGGATGTGAGAGAGAGTGTGAGTGTGAGAGTGAGGATTGGAGAGAGAATGTGAGAGTGAGAGTGAGGATGGGAGAGAGTGTGTGAGCGTGAAAGTGAGTTTGGGAGAGATATTGAGAGAGTGAGAGTGACAGTGAGGATGGGAGAGAGATTGTGAGAGTGGGAGTGAGAGTGAGGATGAGAGAGAGAGTGAGAGTGAGACCGAGAATGAGCATGGGAGAGAGAGTGAGAGTGAGAAGGAGGATGGGAAAGAATGTGAGTATGAGAGGGAGGACGGGAGAGAGAGTGTGAGAGTGAGAGTGAGGATTGGAGAGAGAGTGTGAGAGTGAGAGTGAGGATTAGAGAGAGAGTGTGAGAGTGAGAGTGAGGATGGGAGAGAGTGTGTGAGAGTGAAAGTGAGAATGGGAGAAATATTGAGAGAGTGACAGTGAGGATGGGAAAGTGATTGTGAGAGTGAGAGTGAGAATGGGAGAGAGAGTGTGAGAGTGAGATTGAGAGTGAGGATGGGAGAGAGTGCGTGAGAGTGAGAGTGAGCATGGAAGAGAGAGTGTGAGAGTGAAAGTGAGGATGGCGAAAGAGTATGAGAGTGTGAGTGAGGATGGGAGAGAGTGTGAGAGTGAGAGTGAGGATGGGAGAGAGTGTGAGAGTGAGAGTGAGAGTGAGGATGGGAGCGAGAGTGCGAGAGTGAGAGTGAGGATGGGAGAGAGAGTGTGAGAGTGAGAGTGAGGATGGGAGAGAGAGTGTGAAAGTGAGAGTGAGAGTGAGGATGGGAGAGAGAGTGTGAGAGTGAGAGTGCGGATGGGCGAGACAGTGTGAGAGTGAGAGTGAGGATGGGAGCGAGCGTGTGAGGTTGCGAGTGAGAATGGGAGAGAGTGTGTGAGGGTGAGAGTGAGAATGGGAGAGAGAGTGTGAGAGTGAGAATGGGAGAGAGTGTGAGAGTGAGAGTGAGAATGAGATTGGGAGAGAGAGTGTGAGAGTGAGAGTGAGAATGGGAGAGAGCGTGAGAGTTAGAGTGAGAATGGGAGAGAGAGAGTGAGAGTGAGAATGGGAGAGAGTGTGAGAGGGAGAGGGAGAGTGAGGATGGGAGAGAATGTGTGAGATTGAGAGTGAGGATGGGAGAGAGTGTGAGAGTGAGAGTGCGATTGGGAAAGAGTGTGAGAGTGAGAGTGAGGATGGGAGAGAGTGAGAGAGTGAGAGTGCGAATGGGAGAGAGTGTGAGAGTGAGAGTGACAGTGAGGATGGGAGAGAGTGTCAGAGTGAAATTGCGGATGGGAGAAAGAGTGTAAGAGTGAGAGCGAGGATGGGAGAGAGTGTGTGAGGGTGAGAGTGAGAATGGGGGAGAGTGTGTGAGGGTGAGAGTGAGGATGGGAGAGAGAGTGTGAGTTTGAGAGTGAGATTGGGAGAGAGAGTGTGAGAGTGAGAGTGAGCATGGGTGAGAGTGTGAGAGTTAGAGTGAGAATGGGAGAGAGTGTGTGAAAGTGAGAGTGAGAATGGTTAAGAGTGTGTGAGAGTGAGAGTGTGGATGGGAGAGAGAGTGAGAGTGAGAGTGAGGTTGGGAGAAAGAGTGTGAGTGACAGTGAGGATGGGAGAGAGTGTGAGAGTGAGAGTGAGGATGGGAGAGAGAGTGTGAGAGTGAGAGTGCAGATGGGAGAGAGTGTGAGAGTGAGAGTGAAAGTTAGGATCGGAGAGAGAGTGTGAGAGGGAGAGGTTGGATGGGAGAGAGAGTGAGAATGGGAGAGAGTGTGTGAAAGTGAGAGTGAGAATGGTTAAGAGTGTGTGAGAGTGAGAGTGCGGATGGGAGAGACAGTGTGAGAGTGAGAGTGAGGATGGGAGAGAGTGTGTGAGGGTGCGAGTGAAAATGGGAGAGAGTGTGTGAGGGTGAGAGTGATAATGGGAGAGAGAGTGCGGGACTGAGAGTGAGAATGGGAGAGAGTGTTAGAGTGAGAGTGAGAGTGAGAATGGGAGAGAGAGTGTGAGAGTGAGAGTGAGAATGGGAGAGAGTGTGAGAGTTAGAGTGAGAATGGGAGAGAGTGTGAGAGTGAGAGTGAGGATGGGAGAGAATGTGTGAGATTGAGAGTGAGGATGGGAGAGAGTGTGAGAGTGAGCGTGATGATGGGGAGAGAGAGTGAGAGTGAGCGTGAGAATGGGAGAGAGAGTGAGAGTGAGAGTGAGCAGGGGAGAGAGTGTGAGAGAGTGAGAATGGGAGAGAGAGTGTGAGAGTGAGAGTGAGAGGGTGGATGGGAGAGAGAGTGTGAGAGTGAGAGTGAGGATGTGAGAGAGAGTGTGAGTGTGAGAGTGAGGATTGGAGAGAGAGTGTGAGAGTGAGAGTGAGGATGGGAGAGAGTGTGTGAGCGTGAAAGTGAGTTTGGGAGAGATATTGAGAGAGTGAGAGTGACAGTGAGGATGGGAGAGAGATTGTGAGAGTGGGAGTGAGAGTGAGGATGGGAGAGAGAGTGAGAGTGAGACCGAGAATGAGCATGGGAGAGAGAGTGAGAGTGAGAGGGAGGATGGGAGAGAATGTGAGTATGAGAGGGAGGACGGGAGAGAGAGTGTGAGAGTGCGAGTGAGGATTGGAGAGAGAGTGTGAGAGTGAGAGTGAGGATGGGAGAGAGTGTGTGAGAGTGAAAGTGAGGATGGGAGAGAGTGTGTGAGACTGAGAGTGAGGATTAGAGAGAGAGTGTGTGAGAGTGAGAGTGAGGATGGGAGAAAGTGTGTGAGAGTGAAAGTGAGAATGGGAGAGATATTGAGAGAGTGACAGTGAGAATGGGAAAGAGATTGTGAGAGTGAGAGTGAGAATGGGAGAGAGAGTGTGAGAGTGAGATTGAGAGTGAGGATGGGAGAGAGTGCGTGAGAGTGAGAGTGAGGATGGAAGAGAGAGTGTGAGAGTGAGAGTGAGGATGGCGAAAGAGTATGAGAGTGTGAGTGAGGATGGGAGAGAGTGTGAGAGTGAGAGCGAGGATGGGAGAGAGTGTGAGAGTGAGAGTGAGGATGGGAGAGAGAGTGTGAAAGTGAGAGTGAGAGTGAGGATGGGAGAGAGAGTGTGAGAGTGAGAGTGTGGATGGGAGAGACAGTGTGAGAGTGAGAGTGAGGATGGGAGCGAGCGTGTGAGGTTGCGAGTGAGAATGGGAGAGAGAGTGTGAGGGTGAGAGTGAGAATGGGAGAGAGAGTGTGAGAGTGAGAATGGGAGAGAGTGTGAGAGTGAGAGTGAGAATGAGAATGGGAGAGAGAGTGTGAGAGTGAGAGTGAGAATGGGAGAGAGTGTGAGAGTTAGAGTGAGAATGGGAGAGAGAGAGTGAGAGTGAGAATGGGAGAGAGTGTGAGAGGGAGAGTGAGAGTGAGGATGGGAGAAAATGTGTGAGATTGAGAGTGAGGATGGGAGAGAGTGTGAGAGTGAGAGAGCGATTGGGAAAGAGTGTGAGAGTGAGAGTGAGGATGGGAGAGAGTGAGAGAGTGACAGTGCGAATGGGAGAGTGTGTGAGAGTGAGAGTGACAGTGAGGATGGGAGAGAGTGTGAGAGTGAAATTGCGGATGGGAGAAAGAGTGTAAGAGTGAGAGTGAGGATGGGAGAGAGTGAGAGAGTGAGAGTGCGAAAGGGCGAGAGAGTGAGAGTGAGAGTGACAGTGAGGATGGGAGAGAGTGTGAGAGTGAGATTGCGGATGGGAGAAAGAGTGTAAGAGTGAGAGCGAGGATGGGAGAGAGGGGGTGAGGGTGAGAGTGAGGATGGGAGAGAGAGTGTGAGTTTGAGAGTGAGAATGGGAGAGAGTGTGAGTGAGAATGAGATTGGGAGAGAGAGTGTGAGAGTGAGAGTGAGCATGGGTGAGAGTGTGAGAGTTAGAGTGAGAATGGGAGAGAGAGTATGAGAGTGAGAGTGAGAGTGTGGATGGGAGAGAGAGTGTGAGAGTGAGAGTGTGGATGGGAGAGAGAGAGTGAGAGTGAGAGTGAGGTTGGGAGAAAGAGTGTGAGTGACAGTGAGGATGGGAGAGAGTGTGAGAGTGAGAGTGAGAATGGGAGAGAGAGTGTGAGAGTGAGAGTGCAGATGGGAGAGAGTGTGAGAGTGAGAGTGAAAGTTAGGATCGGAGAGAGAGTGTGAGAGGGAGAGGTTGGATGGGAGAGAGAGAGTGAGAATGGGAGAGAGTGTGTGAAAGTGAGAGTGAGAATGGTTAAGAGTGTGTGAGAGTGAGAGTGAGGATGGGAGAGAAAGAGTGAGAGTGAGAATGGTAGAGAGTGTGTGAGAGTGAGAGCGAGGATGGGAGTGAAAGAGTGAGAGTGAGGATGGGAGAAAGAGTGAGAGTGAGGTTGGGGGTGAGTGTGTGAGAGTGAGAGTGTGAATGGGTGAGAGTGTGAGAGTGAGAGTGCGAATGAGGAAGGGACAGAGAGTGTGAGACTGAGAGTGAGAATGGGAGAGTGTGTCAGAGTGAGAGTGAGGATGGGAGAGAGTGTGAGAGTGGGGATGGGAGAGAGAGTGTGAGAGTGAGAGAGCGGATGGGAGAGAGAGTGTGAGAGTGAGAGTGAGGATGGGAGAGAGTGTGTGAGGGTGAGAGTGAGAATGGGAGAGAGTGTGTGTGGGTGAGGATGGGGGAGAGTGTGAGAGTGAGAGTGAGGATGGGGAGAGAGTGTGAGAGTGAGAGTGAGGATAGGAGAGAGAGTGTGAGAGTGAGAGTGAGATGGGAGAGAGTGAGAGTGAGGATTGGAGAGAGTGTGTGATTGAAAGTGCGAACGTGTGAGAGTGTGAGAGTGAGAATGAGGATGGGAGAGGGAGTGAGAGTGAGCGTGAGGATGGGAGAGAGACTGTGAGAGTGAGAGAGAGGATGGGAGAGAGTGTGAGAGTGAGATTGCGAATGGGAGGGAGTGTGAGAGGGAGAGTGAGGATGGGAGAGAGAGAGTGAGGGTGAGAGTGAGAATGAGAATGGTAGCGAGACTGTGAGAGTGAGAGTGAGGATAGGAGAGAGTGTGAGAGTGAGAGTGAGGATGGGAGAGAGAGTGTGAGAGTGAGAGTGTGGATGGGAGAAAGTGTGTGAGAGTGAGAGTGAGGATGCAGAGAGAGTGTGCGAGTGTGAGTGAGGATGGGAAAGAGTGAGAGTGAGGATGGGAGAGAGAGTGTGAGAGTGAGAGTGAGGATGGGAGAGAGTTTGAGAGTGAGAGTGAGAATGAGGATGGGAGAGAGAGTGTGAGAGTGAGAGTGCGGATTGGAGAGAGAGTGTGTGAATGAGAGTGAGGATGGGAGAGAGAGTGTGAGAGTGAGAGTGAGGATGGGAGAGAGGGAGAGTGTGAGAGGGAGGATGGGAGAGTGAGTGTGCGAGTGAGAGTGAAAGTGAGGATCGGAGAGAGAGTGTGAGAGGGAGAGGTTGGATGGGAGAGAGAGTGAGAATGGGAGACAGTGTGTGAAAGTGAGAGTGAGGATGGGAGTGAAAGAGTGAGTGTGAGGATGGGAGAAAGAGTGAGAGTGAGGTTGGGGAGAGAGTGTGAGAGTGAGAGTGAGGATAGGAGAGAGAGTGTGAGAGTGGGAGTGAGAGTGAGGATGGGAGAGAGAGTGAGAGTGAGACCGAGAATGGGCATGGGAGAGAGAGTGAGAGTGAGAGGGAGGATGGGAGAGAATGTGAGTATGAGAGGGAGGACGGGAGAGAGAGTGTGAGAGTGCGAGTGAGGATTGGAGAGAGAGTGTGAGAGTGAGAGTGAGGATGGGAGAGAGTGTGTGAGAGTGAAAGTGAGGATGGGAGAGAGTGTGTGAGACTGAGAGTGAGGATTAGAGAGAGAGTGTGTGAGAGTGAGAGTGAGGATGGGAGAAAGTGTGTGAGAGTGAAAGTGAGAATGGGAGAGATATTGAGAGAGTGACAGTGAGAATGGGAAAGAGATTGTGAGAGTGAGAGTGAGAATGGGAGAGAGAGTGTGAGAGTGAGATTGAGAGTGAGGATGGGAGAGAGTGCGTGAGAGTGAGAGTGAGGATGGAAGAGAGAGTGTGAGAGTGAGAGTGAGGATGGCGAAAGAGTATGAGAGTGTGAGTGAGGATGGGAGAGAGTGTGAGAGTGAGAGCGAGGATGGGAGAGAGTGTGAGAGTGAGAGTGAGGATGGGAGAGAGAGTGTGAAAGTGAGAGTGAGAGTGAGGATGGGAGAGAGAGTGTGAGAGTGAGAGTGTGGATGGGAGAGACAGTGTGAGAGTGAGAGTGAGGATGGGAGCGAGCGTGTGAGGTTGCGAGTGAGAATGGGAGAGAGAGTGTGAGGGTGAGAGTGAGAATGGGAGAGAGAGTGTGAGAGTGAGAATGGGAGAGAGTGTGAGAGTGAGAGTGAGAATGAGAATGGGAGAGAGAGTGTGAGAGTGAAAGTGAGAATGGGAGAGAGTGTGAGAGTTAGAGTGAGAATGGGAGAGAGAGAGTGAGAGTGAGAATGGGAGAGAGTGTGAGAGGGAGAGTGAGAGTGAGGATGGGAGAAAATGTGTGAGATTGAGAGTGAGGATGGGAGAGAGTGTGAGAGTGAGAGAGCGATTGGGAAAGAGTGTGAGAGTGAGAGTGAGGATGGGAGAGAGTGAGAGAGTGACAGTGCGAATGGGAGAGAGTGTGAGAGTGAGAGTGACAGTGAGGATGGGAGAGAGTGTGAGAGTGAAATTGCGGATGGGAGAAAGAGTGTAAGAGTGAGAGTGAGGATGGGAGAGAGTGAGAGAGTGAGAGTGCGAAAGGGCGAGAGAGTGAGAGTGAGAGTGACAGTGAGGATGGGAGAGAGTGTGAGAGTGAGATTGCGGATGGGAGAAAGAGTGTAAGAGTGAGAGCGAGGATGGGAGAGAGGGGGTGAGGGTGAGAGTGAGGATGGGAGAGAGAGTGTGAGTTTGAGAGTGAGAATGGGAGAGAGTGTGAGTGAGAATGAGATTGGGAGAGAGAGTGTGAGAGTGAGAGTGAGCATGGGTGAGAGTGTGAGAGTTAGAGTGAGAATGGGAGAGAGAGTATGAGAGTGAGAGTGAGAGTGTGGATGGGAGAGAGAGTGTGAGAGTGAGAGTGTGGATGGGAGAGAGAGAGTGAGAGTGAGAGTGAGGTTGGGAGAAAGAGTGTGAGTGACAGTGAGGATGGGAGAGAGTGTGAGAGTGAGAGTGAGAATGGGAGAGAGAGTGTGAGAGTGAGAGTGCAGATGGGAGAGAGTGTGAGAGTGAGAGTGAAAGTTAGGATCGGAGAGAGAGTGTGAGAGGGAGAGGTTGGATGGGAGAGAGAGTGAGAATGGGAGAGAGTGTGTGAAAGTGAGAGTGAGAATGGTTAAGAGTGTGTGAGAGTGAGAGTGAGGATGGGAGAGAAAGAGTGAGAGTGAGAATGGTAGAGAGTGTGTGAGAGTGAGAGCGAGGATGGGAGTGAAAGAGTGAGAGTGAGGATGGGAGAAAGAGTGAGAGTGAGGTTGGGGGTGAGTGTGTGAGAGTGAGAGTGTGAATGGGTGAGAGTGTGAGAGTGAGAGTGCGAATGAGGAAGGGACAGAGAGTGTGAGACTGAGAGTGAGAATGGGAGAGTGTGTCAGAGTGAGAGAGCGGATGGGAGAGAGAGTGTGAGAGTGAGAGTGAGGATGGGAGAGAGTGTGTGAGGGTGAGAGTGAGAATGGGAGAGAGTGTGTGTGGGTGAGGATGGGGGAGAGTGTGAGAGTGAGAGTGAGGATGGGGAGAGAGTGTGAGAGTGAGAGTGAGGATAGGAGAGAGAGTGTGAGAGTGAGAGTGAGATGGGAGAGAGTGAGAGTGAGGATCGGAGAGAGTGTGTGATTGAAAGTGCGAACGTGTGAGAGTGTGAGAGTGAGAATGAGGATGGGAGAGGGAGTGAGAGTGAGCGTGAGGATGGGAGAGAGACTGTGAGAGTGAGAGAGAGGATGGGAGAGAGTGTGAGAGTGAGATTGCGAATGGGAGGGAGTGTGAGAGGGAGAGTGAGGATGGGAGAGAGAGAGTGTGGGTGAGAGTGAGAATGAGAATGGTAGCGAGACTGTGAGAGTGAGAGTGAGGATAGGAGAGAGTGTGAGAGTGAGAGTGAGGATGGGAGAGAGAGTGTGAGAGTGAGAGTGTGGATGGGAGAAAGTGTGTGAGAGTGAGAGTGAGGATGCAGAGAGAGTGTGCGAGTGTGAGTGAGGATGGGAAAGAGTGAGAGTGAGGATGGGAGAGAGAGTGTGAGAGTGAGAGTGAGGATGGGAGAGAGTTTGAGAGTGAGAGTGAGAATGAGGATGGGAGAGAGAGTGTGAGAGTGAGAGTGCGGATGGGAGAGAGAGTGTGTGAATGAGAGTGAGGATGGGAGAGAGAGTGTCAGAGTGTGATTGAGGATGGTAGAGAGAGTGTGAGAGGGAGAGGGAGATGGGAGAGAGTGAGAGTGAGGATCGGAGAAAGAGTGTGAGAGTGAGAGTGAGGATGGTAGAGTGTGTGAGAGCGAGAGTGAGAATGGGAGAGAGAGTGTGAGAGTGTGAGTGAGGATGGTAGAGAGAGTGTGAGAGTGAAAGTGAGGATGGGAGAGAAAGAGTGAGAGTGAGAATGTGAGAGAGTGGGACAGTGAGAGTTAGAGTGAGCATGGGAGAGATAGTATGAGAGTGACAGTGAGGTTGGGAGAGAGAGTGTGAGAGTGACAGAGAGGATGGGAGGAGAGTGAGAATGGGAGAGAGAGTATATCAGTGTGAGTGAAGATGGAAGAGAGAGTGTGAGAGTGAGAGTGAGATGGGAGAGAGTGAGAGTGAGGATTGGAGAGAGTGTGAGAGTGAAAGTGCGAACGTGTGAGAGTGTGAGAGTGAGAATGAGGATGGGAGAGGGAGTGAGAGTGAGCGTGAGGATGGGAGAGAGACTGTGAGAGTGAGAGTGAGGATGGGAAAGAGTGTGAGAGTGAGATTGCGAATGGGAGAGAGTGTGAGAGGGAGAGTGAGGATGGGAGAGAGAGAGTGAGAGTGAGAATGGTAGCGAGACTGTGAGAGTGAGAGTGAGGATAGGAGAGAGTGTGAGAGTGAGAGTGAGGATGGGAGAGAGAGTGTGAGGGTGAGAGTGTGGATGGGAGAGAGTGTGTGAGAGTGAGAGTGAGGATGCAGAGAGAGTGTGCGAGTGTGAGTGAGGATGGGAGAGAGTGAGAGTGAGGATGGGAGAGAGAGTGTGAGAGTGAGAGTGAGGATGGGAGCGAGAGTGCAAGAGTGAGAGTGAGGATGGGAGAGAGAGTGTGAGAGTGAGAGTGCGGATGGGAGAGAGAGTGTGAGAGTGAGTATGGGAGAGAGTTTGTGAGGGTGCAAGTGAGAATGGGAAAGAGTGTGTGAGGGTGAGAGTGAGAATGGGAGAGAGAGTGTGAGAGTGAGAGTGAGAGTGAGAATGGGAGAGAGTGTGAGAGTGAGAGTGAGAGTGAGAATGGGAGAGAGAGTGCGAGAGTGTAAGTGCGAATGGGAGAGAGTGTGACAGTGAGAATGAGGATTGGAGAGAGTGTGAGAGTGAGCGTGAGGATGGGAGAGAGAGTGTGAGAGTGAGGATGGGAGAGAGTGTGAGAGTGAGAGTGAGAATGAGGATGGGAGAGAGAGTGTGAGAGTGAGAGTGCGGATGGGAGAGAGAGTGTGTGAATGAGAGTGAGGATGGGAGAGAGAGTGTGAGAGTGAGAGTGAGGATGGGAGAGAGGGAGAGTGTGAGAGGGAGGATGGGAGAGTGAGTGTGAGAGTGAGAGTGAAAGTGAGGATCGGAGAGAGAGTGTGAGAGGGAGAGTTTGGATGGGAGAGAGAGTGAGAATGGGAGAGAGTGTGTGAAAGTGAGAGTGAGAATGGTTAAGAGTGTGTGAGAGTGAGAGTGAGGAAGGGAGAGAAAGAGTGGGAGTGAGAATGGGAGATAGTGTGTGAGAGTGAGAGTGAGGATGGAGTGAAAGAGTGAGTGTGAGGATGGGAGAAAGAGTGAGAGTGAGGTTGGGGGTGAGATTGTGAGAGTGAGAGTGTGAATGGGAGAGAGTGTGAGAGTGAGAATGCGAATGAGGAAGGGGCAGAGAGTGTGAGACTGAGAGTGAGAATGGGAGAGAGTGTGTCAGAGTGAGAGTGAGGATGGGAGAGAGTGTGAGAGTGGGGATGGGAGAGAGAGTGTGAGAGTGAGAGAGCGGATGGGAGAGAGAGTGTGAGAGTGAGAGTGAGGATGGGAGAGAGTGTGTGAGGGTGAGAGTGAGAATGGGAGATAGTTTGTGTGGGTGAGGATGGGAGAGAGTGTGAGAGTGAGAGTGAGGATGGGGAGAGAGTGTGAGTGAGAGTGAGGATAGGAGAGAGAGTGTGAGAGTGAGAGTGAGCATGGGAGAGAGTTTGAGAGTGAGAGTGAGGGTGGGAGAGAGAGTGTGAGAGTGAGAGTGAGAATGGGAGAGATTGTGAGAGTGAGAGTGAGAGTCAGAGTGGGAGAAAGAGTGTGAGAGTGAGCATGGGAGAGAGTGTGAGAGTGAGTGTGAGGATGGGAGAGAGAGTGTGAGAGTGACAGTGAGTTTGGGAGAGAGTATGTGAGTGACAGTGAGGATGGGAGAGAGACTGTGAGAGTGAGAGTGAGGATGGGAGAGAGTGTGAGAGTGAGAGTGCGAATGGGAGAGAGTGTGAGATTGAGAGTGAGGATGGGAGAGAGAGAGTGAGGTTGAGAGTGAGAGTGAGGATGGAAGCGAGAGTGTCAGAATGAGAGTGAGGAAAGGAGAGAGTGTGAGAGTGAGAGTGAGGGTGGGGGATTAAGAGTGTAAGAGTGAGAGTTTGATGGGAGAGAGAGTGTGTGAGAGTGAGAGTGAGGATGCAGAGAGAGTGTGAGTGTGAGTGAGGATGGGAGAGAGTGTGAGAGTGAGAGTGAGGATGGGAGAGAGAGTGTGAGAGTGAGAGTGAGGATGGAGAGAGAGTGTAAGAGTGTCAGTGAGGATGGGAGAGAGAGTGTGAGAGTGAGAGTGAGGAAGGGAGAGAGAGTGTGAGAGTGAGAGTGTGGATGGGAGAGAGAGTGTGAGAGTGAGAGTGAGTATGGGAGAGAGTGTGTGAGGGTGCGAGTGAGAATGGGAAAGAGAGTGTGAGGGTGAGAGTCAGAATGGGAGAGAGAGTGTGAGAGTGAGAGTGAGAGTGAGAATGGGAGAGAGGGTGAGACTGAGAGTGAGGTTGAGAATGGGAGAGAGTGTGCGAGAGTGTAAGTGCGAATGGGAGAGAGTGTGACAGTGAGAATGAGAGTGTGAGAGTGAGCGTGTGGATGGGAGAGAGAGTGTGAGAGTGAGGATGGGAGAGAGTGTGAGAGTGAGAGTGCGATTGGGAGAGAGTGTGAGAGTGAGAGTGAAAGTTAGGATCGGAGAGAGAGTGTGAGAGGGAGAGGTTGGATGGGAGAGAGAGTGAGGATGGGAGAGAGTGTGAGAGTGAGAATTGGAGAGAGTGTGAGAGTGAGAGTGAGGATAGGAGAGAGAGTGTGAGAGTGAGAGTGAGCGTGGGAGAGACTGTGAGAGTGAGAATGAGGATGGCAGAGAGAGTGTGAGAGTGAGAGTGCGGATGGGAGAGAGAGTGTGAATGAGAGTGAGGATGGGAGAGAGAGTGTGATAGTGAGAGTGAGGATAGGAGAGAGGGTGAGTGTGAGAGGGAGGATGGGAGAGTGAGCGTGAGAGTGAGAGTGAGAGTGAGGATGGGAGAGAGTGTTTGAGGTTGAGAGTGAGGAGTGGACAGAGAGTGTGAGAGTGAAAGTGAGGATGGGAGAGAGAGTGAGAGTGAGAGTGAGGATGGGAGAGAGAGTGTGATAGTGAGAGTGAGAGTGAGGAAGAGACAGAGAGTGTGAGTGTGAGAGTGTGGATTGGAGAGAGTGTGAGAGTGAGAGTGAGGATGGGAGAGATATTGAGAGAGTGAGAATTACAGTGAGGATGGGTGAGAGATTGTGAGAGTGGGAGTGAGAGTGAGGATGGGAGAGAGAGTGTGAGAGTGAGATTGTGGATGGGTAGAGAGTGTGAGAGTGAGAGTGAGGATGGGAGGGTTTATGAGAGTGACAGTGAGGATGTGAGAGAGTGTCAGAGTGACAGTGAGTTTGGGAGGGAGAGTGTGAGAGTGGGAGTGAGAGTGAGGATGGGAGAGAGAGTGTGAGAGTGCGAGTGCGGATGGGTAGAGAGTGTGAGTGAGGATGGGAGGGTTTATGAGAGTGAGAGTGAGGATGGGAGAGAGTGTGAGAGTGAGAGTGAGGTTGGGAGAGAGAGTGTGAGAGTGAGAGTGAGGATGGGAGTGAGAGTGCGAGAGTGAGAGTGAGGATGGGAGAGAGAGTGAGAGTGAGGGTGCGGATGGGAGAGAGAGTGAGAGTGAGAGTGAGGATGGGAGAGAATGTGTGAGGGTGCGTGTGAGAATGGGAGTGAGTGTGTGAGGGTGAGAGTGAGAACGGGAGAGAGAGTGTGAGAGTGAGAGTGAGAATGGGTGAGAGTGTGAGAGTGAGAGTGAGAGTGAGAATAGGAGAGAGAGTGTGAGAGTGAGAGTGAGAATGGGAGAGAGTGTGAGAGTGAGAGTGAGGAAGGGAGAGAGAGTGTGAGAGTGAGACTGAGGATGGGAGAGAGAGTGTGAGAGTGAGAGTGCGAATGGGAGAGAGTGTGAGATTGAGAGTGAGGATGGGAGAGAGAGAGTGAGGTTGAGAGTGAGAGTGAGGATGGAAGCGAGAGTGTCAGAAATAGAGTGAGGAAAGGAGAGAGTGTGAGAGTGAGAGTGAGGGTGGGGGATTAAGAGTGTAAGAGTGAGAGTTTGATGGGAGAGAGAGTGTGTGAGAGTGAGAGTGTGGATGCAGAGAGAGTGTGTGAGTGTGAGTGAGGATGGGAGAGAGTGTGAGAGTGAGAGTGAGGATGGGAGAGAGAGTGTGAGAGTGAGAGTGAGGATGGAGAGAGAGTGTAAGAGTGTCAGTGAGGATGGGAGAGAGAGTGTGAGAGTGAGAGTGAGGAAGGGAGAGAGAGTGTGAGAGTGAGAGTGTGGATGGGAGAGAGAGTGTGAGAGTGAGAGTGAGTATGGGAGAGAGTGTGTGAGGGTGCGAGTGAGAATGGGAAAGAGAGTGTGAGGGTGAGAGTCAGAATGGGAGAGAGAGTGTGAGAGTGAGAGTGAGAGTGAGAATGGGAGAGAGGGTGAGACTGAGAGTGAGGTTGAGAATGGGAGAGAGTGTGCGAGAGTGTAAGTGCGAATGGGAGAGAGTGTGACAGTGAGAATGAGAGTGTTAGAGTGAGCGTGTGGATGGGAGAGAGAGTGTGAGTGTGAGGATGGGAGAGAGTGTGAGAGTGAGAGTGCGATTGGGAGAGAGTGTGAGAGTGAGAGTGAGGATGGGAGAGAGTGTCAGAGTGAGAATTGGAGAGAGTGTGAGAGTGAGAGTGAGGATGGGAGAGAATGTGTGAGGGTGCGTGTGAGAATGGGAGTGAGTGTGTGAGGGTGAGAGTGAGAACGGGAGAGAGAGTGTGAGAGTGAGAGTGAGAATGGGTGAGAGTGTGAGAGTGAGAGTGAGAGTGAGAATAGGAGAGAGAGTGTGAGAGTGAGCGTGAGAATGGGAGAGAGTGTGAGAGTGAGAGTGAGGAAGGGAGAGAGTGTGTGAGAGTGAGAGTGAGGATGGGAGAGAGAGTGTGAGAGTGAGAGTGAGTATGGGAGAGAGTGTGTGAGGGTGCGAGTGAGAATGGGAGAGAGAGTGTGAGAGTGACAGTGAGGATGGGAGAGAGTGTGAGAGTGACAGTGAGGTTGGGAGAGAGAGTGTGAGAGTGGGAGTAAGAGTGAGGATGGGAGAGAGAGTGTGAGAGTGAGTGTGCGGATGGGTAGAGAGTGTGAGAGTGTGAGTGAGGATGGGAGGGTTTATGAGTGTGAGAGTGAGAATGGGAGAGAGAGTGAGAGTGAGGTTGGGAGAGAGAGTGCGAGAGTGAGAGTGAGGATGGGAGAGAGAGTGTGAGAGTGAGGATGGGAGAGAGAGTATGAGAGTGAGGGTGCGGATGGGAGAGAGAGAGTGAGAGTGAGAGTGAGGATGGGAGAGAATGTGTGAGGCTGCGTGTGAGAATGGGAGTGAGTGTCTGAGGGTGAGAGTGAGAACGGGAGAGAGAGTGTGAGAGTGAGAGTGAGAATGAATGAGAGTGTGAGAGTGAGAGTGAGAATGGGAGAGAGAGTGTGAGAGTGAGAGTGAGAATGGGAGAGAGTGTGAGAGTGAGAGTGAGGATGGGAGCGAGAGTGCGAGAGTGAGAGTGAGGATGGGAGTGAGAGTGTGAGAGGGAGGATGGGAGAGAGAGTGTGAGAGTGAGCATGGGAGAGAGAGTGTGAGAGTGAGGGTGCAGATGGGAGAGAGAGTGTGAGAGTGAGAGTGAGGATGGGATAGAGAGTGTGAGAGTGAGAGTGAGGTAGGGAGAGAGAGTGTGAGAGTGAGAGTGTGGATGGGAGAGAGAGTGTGAGAGTGATAGTGAGTATGGGAGAGAGTGTGTGAGGGTGCGAGTGAGAATGGGAGAGAGAGTGTGAGAGTGAGAGTGAGAGTGAGAATGGGAGAGAGGGTGAGACTGAGAGTGAGAGTGAGAATGGGAGAGAGTGTGCGAGAGTGTAAGTGCGAATGGGAGAGAGTGTGACAGAGAGAATGAGGATGGGAGAGAGTGTGAGAGTGAGCGTGTGGATGGGAGAGAGAGTGTGAGAGTGAGGATGGGAGAGAGTGTGAGAGTGAGAGTGCGATTGGGAGAGAGTGTGAGAGTGAGAGTGAGGATGGGAGAGAGTGTGAGAGTGAGGGTGAGAATGAGGATGGGAGAGAGAGTGTGAGAGTGAGAGTGCGGATGGGAGAGAGAGTGTGTGAATGAGAGTGAGGATGGGAGAGAGAGTGTGAGAGTGAGAATGGGAGAGAGTGTGAGAGTGAGAGTGAGGATGGGAGCGAGAGTGCGAGAGTGAGAGAGCGGATGGGAGAGAGAGTGTGAGAGTGAGAGTGAGGATGGGATAGAGAGTGTGAGAGTGAGAGTGAGGAAGGGAGCGAGAGTGTGAGAGTGAGAGTGTGGATGGGAGAGAGTGTGTGAGAGTGATAGTGAGTATGGGAGAGAGTGTGTGGTGCGAGTGAGAATGGGAGAAAGTGTGTGAGAGTGCGAGTGAGAGTGAGAATGGGAGAGAGGGTGAGACTGAGAGTGAGAGTGAGAATGGGAGAGAGGGTGCGAGAGTGTAAGTGCAAATGGGAGAGAGTGTGACAGTGAGAATGAGGATGGGAGAGAGTGTGAGAGTGAGCGTGTGGATGGGAGAGAGAGTGTGAGAGTGAGGATGGGAGAGAGTGTGAGAGTGAGAGTGCGATTGGGAGAGAGTGTGAGAGTGAGAGTGAGGATGGGAGAGAGTGTGAGAGTGAGAGTGCGATTGGGAGAGAGTGTGAGAGTGAGAGTGAGGATGGGAGAGAGTGTGAGAGTGAGGGTGAGAATGAGGATGGGAGAGAGAGTGTGAGAGTGAGAGTGAGGATGGGAGAGAGAGTGTGAGAGTGAGAGTGAGGATGGGAGAGAGGGTGAGTGTCAGAGGGAGGATGGGAGAGTGAGTGTGAGAGTGAGAGTGAGAGTGAGGATGGGAGAGAGTGTTTGAGGGTGAGAGTGAGGAGTGGACAGAGAGTGTGAGAGTGAAAGTGAGGATGGGAGAGAGAGTGAGAGTGGGAGTGAGGTTGGGAGAGAAAGTGTGATAGTGAGAGTGAGAGTGAGGAAGAGACAGAGAGTGTGAGTGTGAGAGTGAGGATGGGAGAGTGTGTGAGAGTGAAAGTGAGGATGGGAGAGAGTGTGAGAGTGAGATTGCGAATGGGAGAGAGTGTGCGAGTGAGCATGAGGATGGGAGAGAGTGTAAGAGTGAGAATGAGGATGGAAGAGAGAGTGTGAGAGTGAGAGTGAGGATGGGAGAGAGAGTGAGAGTGAGAGTGAGGATTGGAGAGAGTGTGAGAGTGAGAGTGAGGATGGGAGAGAGAGTGTGAGAGTGAGAGTGCGAATGGGAGAGAGACTGTGAGAGTGAGAGTTAGGAAGGGAGAGAGTGTGTGAGAGTGAGAGTGAGGATGGGAGAGAGAGTGTGTGAATGAAAGTGAGGATGGGAGAGAGAGCGTGAGAGTGAGAGTGAGGATGGGATAGAGTGTGAGAGTGAGAGTGAGGATTGCAGAGAGAGAGCGTGAGAGTGAGAGTGAGGATGGGAGAGAGGGTGAGAGTGAGAGTGAGGATGGGAGTGAGAGTGAGAGTGAGAGTGAGGATGGCAGAGAGTGTGTGAGAGTGAGAGTGAGGATGGGAGAGATATTGAGAGAGTGTGAGTGACAGTGAGGATGGGAGAGAGATTGTGAGAGTGAGAGTGAGAATGCGAGAGAGTGTGACAGTGAGTGTGAGAATGAGGATTGGAGAGAGACAGTGAGAGTGAGAGTGAGGATGGGAGAGAGTGTGAGAGTGAGAGTGAGGATGGAGAGAGTGCATGAGAGTCAGAGTGAGGAAGGCAGAGAGTGTGAGAGAGAGAGTGAGGATGAGAGAGAGTGTGAGAGTGAGAGTGAGGATGGGAGAGAGTGTGAGAGTGAGGATGGGGGAGCAGTGTGAGAGTGAGAGTGCGCATGGAAGAAAGTGTGAGAGTGAGAATGAGGATGGGAGAGAGGGTGAGAGTGAGAGTGAGGATGGGAGAGAGTGTGAGAGTGAGAGTGAGGATGGGAGTGAGTGTGAGAGTGAGAATGAGGATGCGAGAGAGAGTGTGAGAGTGAGAGTGAGGATGCGGAGAGATTGTGAGAGTGAGAGTGAGGATGGGAGAGGGTGTGAGAGTGAGAGTGAGGATGGGAGAGAGAGTGTGAGAGTGAGAATGGGAGAGAGATTGTGAGAGTGAGAGTGAGAATGGGAGAGAGTGTGACAGTGAGTGTGAGAATGAGGATCGGACAGAGAGTGTGAGACTGAGGATGGGAGAGAGTGTGAGAGTGAGAGTGAGGATGGAGAGAGTGTATGAGAGTCAGAGTGAGGAAGGCAGTGAGGGTGAGCGTGAGAGTGAGGATGAGTGAGAGTGTGTGAGAGTGAGAGTGAGGATAGGAGAGCGTGTGAGAGTGAGAGTGAGGATGGGGAGCAGTGTGAGATTGAGAGTGCGCATGGAAGAGAGTGTGAGAGTGAGAATGAGGATGGGAGATAGTGTGAGAGTGAGAGTGAGGATGGGAGAGAGTGAAAGAGTGAGAGTGAGGATGGGTGAGAGTGTGAGAGTGAGAGTGCGAATGGGAGAGAGTGTGAGAGTGAGCATGAGGATGGGAGAGTGTGTGTGAGAGTGAGAGTGAGAGTGAGGATGGGAGAGAGAGTGCGACAGTCAGAGTGAGGATGGGAGAGAGTGTGAGAGTGAGAGTGAGGATGGGAGAGAGTGTGTGAGAGTGAGAGTGCGAATGGGAGAGAGTGTGAGAGTGAGCATGAGGATGGGAGAGAGTGTGAGAGTGAGAATGAGGATGGGAGAGAGAGTGTGAGAGTGAGAGTGAGGATGGGAGAGAGAGTGTGAGAGTGAGAGTGAGGATGGGAGAGAGTGTGAGAGTGAGAGTGAGGATGGGAGAGAGTGTGAGAGTGAGAGTGAGGATGGGGAGAGTGTGAGAGTGAGGATGGGAGAGTGTGTGAGAGTGAGAGTGAGGATGGGAGAGAGTGTGAGAGTGAGATTGCGAATGGGAGAGAGTGTGCGAGTGAGCATGAGGATGGGAGAGAGTGTAAGAGTGAGAATGAGGATGGAAGAGAGAGTGTGAGAGTGAGAGTGAGGATGGGAGAGAGAGTGAGAGTGAGAGTGAGGATTGGAGAGAGTGTGAGAGTGAGAGTGAGGATGGGAGAGAGAGTGTGAGAGTGAGAGTGCGAATGGGAGAGAGAGTGTGTGAATGAAAGTGAGGATGGGAGAGAGAGCGTGAGAGTGAGAGTGAGGATGGGATAGAGTGTGAGAGTGAGAGTGAGGATTGCAGAGAGAGAGCGTGAGAGTGAGAGTCAGGATGGGAGAGAGGGTGAGAGTGAGAGTGAGGATTGGAGAGAGTGTGAGAGTGAGAGTGAGAGTGAGGATGGCAGAGAGTGTGTGAGAGTGAGAGTGAGGATGGGAGAGATATTGAGAGAGTGTGAGTGACAGTGAGGATGGGAGAGAGATTGTGAGAGTGAGATTGAGAATGGGAGAGACAGTGTGAGAGTGAGAGTGAGAGTGAGGATGGGGGAGAGAGTGTGAGAGTGAGAGTGTGCGTGGGAGAGAGAGTGTGAGAGTGAGAGTGAGGATGCGGAGAGAGTGTGAGACTGAGAGTGAGGATGGGAGAGAGTGTGAGAGTTAGAGTGAGTATGGGAGAGAGTGTGAGAATGAGAGTGAGGATGGGAGAGAGAGTGTCAGAGTGAGAATGGGAGAGAGATTGTGAGAGTGAGAGTGAGAATGGGAGAGAGTGTGACAGTGAGTGTGAGAATGAGGATTGGAGAGAGACTGTGAGAGTGAAAGTGAGGATGGGAGAGTGTGTGAGAGTAAGAGTTAGGATGGAGAGAGTGTATGAGAGTCAGAGTGAGGAAGGCAGAGAGTGTGAGAGTGAGAGTGAGGATGGGAGAGAGTGTGAGAGTGAGAGTGAGGATGGGGGAGCAGTGTGAGCGTGAGAGTGCGCATGGAAGAGAGTGTGAGAGTGAGAATGAGGATGGGAGAGAGTTTGAGAGTGAGAGTGAGGATGGGAGGGAGTGTGAGAGTGAGAGTGCGAATGGGAGAGAGTGTGAGAGTGAGCATGAGGATGGGAGAGAGTGTGAGAGTGAGAATGAGGATGGGAGAGAGAGTGTGAGAGTGAGAATGAGGATGCGAGAGAGAGTGTGAGAGTGAGAGTGAGGATGCGGAGAGAGTGTGAGAGTGAGAGTGAGGATGGGAGAGAGATTGTGAGAGTGAGAGTGAGGATGGGAGAGAGAGTGTGAGAGTGAGAATGGGAGAGAGATTGTGAGAGTGAGAGTGAGAATGGGAGAGAGTGTGAGAGTGAGAGTGAGGATGGGAGAGAGAGCGTGAGAGTGAGAATGGGAGAGAGATTGTGAGAGTGAGAGTGAGAATGGGAGAGAGTGTGACAGTGAGTGTGAGAATGAGGATCGGAGAGAGAGTGTGAGAGTGAGAGTGAGGATGGGAGAGAGTGTGAGAGTGAGAGTGAGGACGGAGAGAGTGTAATAGAGTCATAGTGAGGAAGGCAGAGAGTGTGAGAGTGAGGATGAGTGAGAGAGTGTGAGAGTGAGAGTGAGGATGGGAGAGAGCATGTGAGAGTGAGAGTGAGAATGGGAGAGAGTGTGAGAGTGAGCATGAGGATGGGAGAGAGTGTGAGAGTGAGAATGAGGATGGGAGAGAGCATGTGAGAGTGAGAGTGAGGATGGGAGGGAGAGTGTGAGTGAGAGTGAGGATGGGAGAGAGTGTGTGAGAGTGAGAGTGAGGATGGGAGAGAGAGTGTGTGAATGAAAATGAGGATGTTAGAGAGAGTGTGAGAGTGAGAGTGAGGATGGGATAGAGTGTGAGAGTGAGAGTGAGGATTGGAGAGAGAGCGTGAGAGTGAGAGTGAATGGGAGAGAAAGTGTGAGAGTTAGAGTGAGGATGGGAGAGAGTGATAGAGTGAGAGTGAGGATGGGAGAGAGAATGTGAGAGTGAGAGTGAGGATGGGAGAGAGAGTGTGAGAGTGAGAGTTAGAGTGAGGTTGGGAGAGAGAGTGTGAGGGTGAGAGTGAGGATGCGAGAGATATTGAGAGAGTGTGAGTGACAGTGAGGATGGGAGAGAGATTGTGAGAGTGAGAGTGAGAATGGGAGAGTTTGTGTGAGTGAGAATGAGGATGGGAGAGAGAGTAAGAATGGAGAGAGAGTGTGAGAATAACAGTGAGGATGGGAGATAGACTTTGTGAGTGAGAGTGAGGATGGGAGAGAGAGTGTGAGAGTGAGAGTGCGAATGGGAGAGCGATTGATAGTGAGGATGGGAGAGAGAGAGTAAGAGTGACAGTGAGGATGGGATAGAGAGAGAGTGAGAGCGACAGTGAGGATGGGAAAGAGAGTGAGAATGGGCGAGAGAGTGTGAGAGTGACAGTGAGGATGGGAGAGAGAGTGTGAGATTGAGAGCGAGGATGGGAGAGAGAGTATGAGAGTGAGAGTGACGATGGGAGGGAGAGTGTGAGAATGAGAGTGAGGATGGGAGACAGTGTGAGAGTGAGAGTGAGAGTGAGGATAGGAGAGAGTGTGAGAGTGAGAGTGATGATGGGAGGGAGAGAGTGAGAGTGAGAGTGAGGATGGGAGAGAATGTGAGAGTGAAAGTGAGGATGGGAGAGAGTGTTAGAGTGAGAGTGAGGATGGGAGAGAGTGTGAGACTGGCAGTGTGGATGTGAGAGACTGTGAAAGTGAGAGTGAGAGTGAGGATGATAGAGAGAGTGTGAGAGTGAGAGTGTGAGTGCGGATGGGAGAGAGTGTGAGAGTGAGTGTGAGGATGGGAGAGAGAGTGTGATAGTGTCAGTGAGGATGGGAGAGAATGTGATTGTGAGAGTGAGGATGGGAGAGAGTGTGAGTGTGACAGGGAGGATGGGAGAGACAGTGTGATAGTGAGAGTGTGGATGGAACAGAGAGTGAGAAAGTAGGAGTGAGAATGTGAGAGTGAGATTGAGGATGGGAGAGAGAGTGTGAGAGTGACAGAGAGGATGGGTGAGAGTGTGAGAGTGAGAGTGCGGATGGGAGAGAATGTCAGAGTGATTGTGAGAGTGAGGATGGGAGATTGAGTGTGACAGTGAGAGTGAGAATGGGAGAGGGTGTGAGAGTGAGGATGGGAGAGAGAGTGTGAGAGTGAGAGTGAGGGTGCGGATGGGTGAGAGTGTGAGTGTGAGTGTGAGAGTGAGAGTGAGGATGGTAGAGACAGTGTGAGATTGAGAGTGAGGTTGGGAGAGAGAGTGTGAGAGTGCGGATGGGAGAGAGGGTGAGAGTGACAGTGAGGATGGGAAAGAGAGTGTGAGAGTGAGATTGAGGATGGGAGAGAGAGTATGAGAGTGAGAGTGAGGATGGGAGAGAATGTGTGAGAGTGAGAGTGACAGTGAGGATGAGAGTGAGTGTGTGAGAGTGAGAGTGAGAATGGGGGAGAGAGTCTGAGAGTGAGAGTGCGAAAGGGAGAGAGTGTGAGAGTGCGAGTGCGGATGGGAGAGAGTGTCAGAGTGAGAGTGGAGTGAGGATGCGATCGAGAGTGTGAGAGAGAGAATGAGGATGGGAGAGATTATGTGAGAGTGACAGTGAGGAAGGGAGAGAGAGTTTGAGAGTTAGCGTGAGGATGGGAGAGAGAGTGTGAGAGTGAGAGTGCGAATGGGAGAGAGAGTGATAGTGAGGATGGGAGAGAGAGAGTGAGAGTGACAGTGAGGATGGGAGAGAGAGAGAGTGAGAGTGACAGTGAGGATGGAAGAGAGAGTGAGAATTGGAGAGAGAGTGTGAGAGTGACAATGAGGATGGGAGAGAGAGTGTGAGATTGAGAGCGAGGATGGGAGAGAGAGTATGAGAGTGAGAGTGAGAATGACGACGGGAGGGAGATTGTGAGAGTGAGAGTGAGGATGGGAGAGAGTGTGAGAGTGAGAGTGAGAGTGAGGATGGGATAGAGAGTGTGAGAGTGAGAGTGAGGTTGGGAGAGTGAGAGTGAGAGTGAGGATGGGAGAGAATGTGAGAGTGAGAGTGAGGATGGGAGAGAGTGTGAGAGTGAGTGAGAATTTGTGAGAGTTTGAGAGTGAGATTGAGGATGGGAGAGAGAGTCTGAGAGTAGGTGTGAGGATAGGATAGAGACTGTGAAAGTGACAGCGAGGATGGGAGAGAGTGTGAGAGTGACAGTGAGGATGGGAGACAGTGTGAGAGTGACAATGAGGATGGGAGAGAGTGTGAGATTAAGAGTGAGAGTGAGGATTCGTGAGAGAGTTTGAGAGTGACAGTGAGGATGGTAGAGAGAGAGTGAGAGTCAGGATGGGAGAGAGTGTGAGAGTGTTGATGGGAGAGAGAGTATGAGAGTGAGAGTGAGGGTGCGGATGGGTGAGAGTGTGAGTGTGAGAGTGAGAGTGAGGATGGGAGAGAGAGTGTGAGAGTGAGGACGGGAGAGTGTCTGAGAGTGAGTGTGAGAGTGAGGATGGGAGATAGAGAGTGAGAGTGACAGTGAGAATGGGTGAGACTGTGAGAGTGAGAGTGAGGATGTGAGAGAGAGTGTGAGAGTAAAAGTGAGGATGGGACAGAGAGTGTGAGAGTAAGAGTGAGGATGGGAGAGATAGTGTGAGAGTGAGAGAGAATGTGAGAGAGAATGTGAGAGTGAGAGTGAGAGTGAGGATGGGAGAGAAAGTGTGAAAGTGAGAGTGAGGATGGGAGAGACAGTGTGAGGGTGAGAGTGAGAATGGGAGATAGTGTGAGAGTGAGAATGGGAGAGAGTGTGAGAGTGAGAGTGAGGATGGGGGAGAGAGTGTGAGAGTGATAGTCTGAAAGGGAGAGTGTGAGAGTGAGAGTGAGAGTGAGGATGGTAGAGAGAGTGTGAGAGTGAGTAAGAATGGGAGAGAGAGTCTGAGAATGAGAGTGAGGATGGGAGATAAAGTGTGAAAGTGAGAGTGAGGATGAGAGAGAGTGTGAGGGTGAGAGTGAGAATGGGAGAGTGTGAGAGTGAGAGTGAGAATGGGAGAGAGCGTGAGAGTGAGAGTGAGAATGGGAGAGTGTGTGAGTGTGAGTGAGGGTGAGGATGGGAGAGTGTGACAGTGAGAGTCAGGATGGGAAAGAGAGTGTGAGAGTGAGAATGGGTGAGAGAGAGTGAGAGTGAGAGTGAGGATGGTTGGAGAGAGTGTGGGAGTGAGAGTGCGAAAGGGAGAGAGTGTGAGAGTGAGCGAGAATGGGAGAGAGAGTGTTAGAGTGAGAGTGAGAGTGAGGATATGAGAGAGAGTGTGAGAGTGAGAGTGCAGATGGGAGAGAGAGTGTTAGAGTGAGAGTGTGGATGGGAGAGAGAGTGTGAGATTGAGAGTGAGGATTGGAGAGAGTGTGTGAGGGTGAGAGTGACAGTGAGGATGGGCGAGAGAGTGTGAGAGTGAGAGTGAGGATGGGAGAGAGTGTGAGAGTGAGGGTGAGGATGGGAGAGAGAGTGTGAGAGTGAGGATGGGAGAAAGTGATTGAGAGAGAGAGTGTGGATGGGAGAGAGAGTGTGAGAGTGAGAGTGAGGATCGGAGAGAGTGTGAGAGTGAGAGTGAGAGTGAGGATGGGAGAGAGAATGTGAGAGTGAGAGTGAGGATCGGAGAGAGAGGGTGAGAGTGAGAGTGAGGATGGGGTGAGGACCTGTGAGAGTGAGAGTGAGGATGGGAGAGAGAGTGTGAGAGTGAGAGTGAGCATGGGATGAAGAGCGTGAGAGTGAGAGTGAGGATGGGAGAGAGAGTGTGAGGGTGAGAGCGAGGATGGGAGAAAGAGTGTGAGAGTGAGAGTGATGATGAGGAGAGAGAGTGTGAGAGTGACAGTGAGGATGGGCGAGAGAGAGTGAGAGTGAGAGTGAGGATGGGAGAGAGTGTGAGAGTGAGAGTGAGGATGGGAGAGAGAGTGTGAGAGTGACAGTGAGGATGGGCGAGAGAGAGTGAGAGTGCGAGTGAGGATGGGAGAGAGTGTGAGAGTGAGAGTGAGGATGGGAGAAAGAGAGTGAGAGTGAGGATGGCAGAGAGAGTGTGAGAGTGAGGATCGGAGAGAGAGTGTGAGAGTGAGAGTGAGGATGGGAGAGAGACTGTGAGAGTGAGAGTGAGGATGGGAGAGAGTGTTTGAGAGTGTGAGTGAGCATGGGATGAAGAGCATGAGAATGAGAGTGAGGATGGGGGAGAGAGTGTGAGAATGAGAGTGAGGATGGGAGAGAGTGTGTGAGGGTGAGAGTGCGAGTGAGGATGGGCCAGATGGTGTGAGAGTGAGAGTGAGGATTGGAGAGTTTGTGAGAGTGAGAGTCAGGATGGGAGAGAGAGTGTGAGAGTTAGAGTGAGGATGGGAGAAAGAGAGTGAAAGTGAGAGTGAGGAAGGGAGAAAGAGTGTGAGAGTGAGAGTGAGGATCGGAGAATGAGGGTGAGAGTGAGAGTGAGGATGGGAGAGAGACTGTGAGAGTTAGAGTGAGGATGGGAGAGAGAGAGTGAGAAAAGGAGAGTGAGAGTGAGGATCATAGAGAGAGTGAGAGTGAGATTGCGGATGGGAGTGAGAGTGAGAGTGAGAGTGCGAATGGGAGACAGTGTGAGAGTGTGAGTGAGAATCGGAGACAGAGTGAGAGAGTGAGAGTGTGGATGGGAGAGAAAGTGTGAGATTGAGAGTGAGGATGGGAGAGAGTGTGTGAGGGTGAGAGAGACAGTGAGGATGGGCGAGAGAGTGTGAGAGTGAGAGTGAGGATGGGAGAGACAGTGTGAGGGTGAGAGTGAGAATGGGAGATAGTTTGAGCGTGAGAATGGGAGAGAGTGTGAGAGTGAGAGTGAGGATGGGGGAGAGAGTGTGAGAGTGATAGTCTGAAAGGGAGAGTGTGAGAGTGAGAGTGAGAGTGAGGATGGGAGAGAGAGTGTGAGAGTGAGTAAGAATGGGAGAGAGAGTCTGAGAATGAGAGTGAGGATGGGAGAGAGAGTGTGAGAGTGAGGATGGGAGAAAGTGATTGAGAGTGAGAGTGTGGATGGGAGAGAGAGTGTGAGAGTGAGAGTGAGGATCGGAGAGAAAGTGTGAGAGTGAGAGTGAGGATGGGAGAGAGACTGTGAGAGTCAGAGTGAGGATGGGAGAGAGTGTTTGAGAGTGTGACAGTGAGCATGGGATGAAGAGCATGAGAATGAGAGTGAGGATGGGGGAGAGAGTGTGAGAATGAGAGTGAGGATGGGAGAGAGTGTGTGAGAGTGAGAGTGAGGAAGTGAGAGAGAGTGTGAGAGTGAGAGTGAGAGTGCAGATGGGAGAGAGTGTGAGTGTGAGAGTCAGGATGGGAGAGAAAGTGTGAGAGTGAGGATGGGGGAGTGTGTGAGAGTGAGAGTGAGGATGGGGGAAAGTGTGAGAGTGAGAGTGAGTTTCATAGAGAGAGTGTGAGAGTGTGAGTGCCGATGGGAGAGAGTGTGAGAGTGAGAGTGACGATGGGAGAAAGAGTGTGAGAGTTAGAGTGAGGATGGGAGTGAGTGTGAGTGTGACAGTGAAGATTGGAGAGAGAGTGTGAGAGTGAGAGTGAGGATTGGACAGAGAGTGTGAGAGTAGGAGTGAGGATAGGAGAGAATGTGAGAGTGAGATTGAGGATGGGAGAGAGAGTCTGAGAGTAGGAGTGAGGATAGGATAGAGACTGTGAAAGTGACAGCGAGGATGGGAGAGAGTGTGAGAGTGACAGTGAGGATGGGAGACAGTGTGAGAGTGACAATGAGGATGGGAGAGAGTGTGAGATTAAGAGTGAGAGTGAGGATTCGAGAGAGAGTGTGAGAGTGAGAGTGAGGATGGTAGAGAGAGAGTGAGAGTCAGGATGGGAGAGAGTGTGAGAGTGTTGATGGGAGAGAGAGTATGAGAGTGAGAGTGAGGGTGCGGATGGGTGAAAGTGTGAGTGTGAGAGTGAGAGTGAGGATGGGAGAGAGAGTGTGAGAGTGAGGACGGGAGAGTGTCTGAGAGTGAGTGTGAGAGTGAGGATGGGAGATAGAGAGTGAGAGTGACAGTGAGAATGGGTGAGACTGTGAGAGTGAGAGTGAGGATGTGAGAGAGAGTGTGAGAGTAAAAGTGAGGATGGGACAGAGAGTGTGAGAGTAAGAGTGAGGATGGGAGAGATAGTGTGAGAGTGAGAGAGAATGGCAGAGAGAATGTGAGAGTGAGAGTGAGAGTGAGGATGGGAGAGAAAGTGTGATAGTGAGAGTGAGGATGGGAGAGACAGTGTGAGGGTGAGAGTGAGAATGGGAGATAGTTTGAGCGTGAGAATGGGAGAGAGTGTGAGAGTGAGAGTGAGGATGGGGGAGAGAGTGTGAGAGTGATAGTCTGAAAGGGAGAGTGTGAGAGTGAGAGTGAGAGTGAGGATGGGAGAGAGAGTGTGAGAGTGAGTAAGAATGGGAGAGAGAGTCTGAGAATGAGAGTGAGGATGGGAGATAAAGTGTGAAAGTGAGAGTGAGGATGAGAGAGAGTGTGAGGGTGAGAGTGAGAATGGGAGAGTGTGAGAGTGAGAGTGAGAATGGGAGAGAGCGTGAGAGTGAGAGTGAGAATGGGAGAGTGTGTGAGTGTGAGTGAGGGTGAGGATGGGAGAGTGTGACAGTGAGAGTCAGGATGGGAAAGAGAGTGTGAGAGTGAGAATGGGTGAGAGAGAGTGAGAGTGAGAGTGAGGATGGTTGGAGAGAGTGTGGGAGTGAGAGTGCGAAAGGGAGAGAGTGTGAGAGTGAGCGAGAATGGGAGAGAGAGTGTTAGAGTGAGAGTGAGAGTGAGGATATGAGAGAGAGTGTGAGAGTGAGAGTGCAGATGGGAGAGAGAGTGTTAGAGTGAGAGTGTGGATGGGAGAGAGAGTGTGAGATTGAGAGTGAGGATTGGAGAGAGTGTGTGAGGGTGAGAGTGACAGTGAGGATGGGCGAGAGAGTGTGAGAGTGAGAGTGAGGATGGGAGAGAGTGTGAGAGTGAGGGTGAGGATGGGAGAGAGAGTGTGAGAGTGAGGATGGGAGAAAGTGATTGAGAGAGAGAGTGTGGATGGGAGAGAGAGTGTGAGAGTGAGAGTGAGGATCGGAGAGAGTGTGAGAGTGAGAGTGAGGATGGGAGAGAGAATGTGAGAGTGAGAGTGAGGATCGGAGAGAGAGGGTGAGAGTGAGAGTGAGGATGGGGTGAGGACCTGTGAGAGTGAGAGTGAGGATGGGAGAGAGAGTGTGAGAGTGAGAGTGAGCATGGGATGAAGAGCGTGAGAGTGAGAGTGAGGATGGGAGAGAGAGTGTGAGGGTGAGAGCGAGGATGGGAGAAAGAGTGTGAGAGTGAGAGTGATGATGAGGAGAGAGAGTGTGAGAGTGACAGTGAGGATGGGCGAGAGAGAGTGAGAGTGAGAGTGAGGATGGGAGAGAGTGTGAGAGTGAGAGTGAGGATGGGAGAGAGAGTGTGAGAGTGACAGTGAGGATGGGCGAGAGAGAGTGAGAGTGCGAGTGAGGATGGGAGAGAGTGTGAGAGTGAGAGTGAGGATGGGAGAAAGAGAGTGAGAGTGAGGATGGCAGAGAGAGTGTGAGAGTGAGGATCGGAGAGAGAGTGTGAGAGTGAGAGTGAGGATGGGAGAGAGACTGTGAGAGTGAGAGTGAGGATGGGAGAGAGTGTTTGAGAGTGTGAGTGAGCATGGGATGAAGAGCATGAGAATGAGAGTGAGGATGGGGGAGAGAGTGTGAGAATGAGAGTGAGGATGGGAGAGAGTGTGTGAGGGTGAGAGTGCGAGTGAGGATGGGCCAGATGGTGTGAGAGTGAGAGTGAGGATTGGAGAGTTTGTGAGAGTGAGAGTCAGGATGGGAGAGAGAGTGTGAGAGTTAGAGTGAGGATGGGAGAAAGAGAGTGAAAGTGAGAGTGAGGAAGGGAGAAAGAGTGTGAGAGTGAGAGTGAGGATCGGAGAATGAGGGTGAGAGTGAGAGTGAGGATGGGAGAGAGACTGTGAGAGTTAGAGTGAGGATGGGAGAGAGAGAGTGAGAAAAGGAGAGTGAGAGTGAGGATCATAGAGAGAGTGAGAGTGAGATTGCGGATGGGAGGGAGAGTGAGAGTGAGAGTGCGAATGGGAGACAGTGTGAGAGTGTGAGTGAGAATCGGAGACAGAGTGAGAGAGTGAGAGTGTGGATGGGAGAGAAAGTGTGAGATTGAGAGTGAGGATGGGAGAGAGTGTGTGAGGGTGAGAGTGACAGTGAGGATGGGCGAGAGAGTGTGAGAGTGAGAGTGAGGATGGGAGAGAGTGTGAGAGTGAGAGTGAGGATGAGAGAGAGTGTGAGAGTGAGGATGGGAGAAAGTGATTGAGAGTGAGAGTGTGGATGGGAGAGAGAGTGTGAGAGTGAGAGTGAGGATCGGAGAGAAAGTGTGAGAGTGAGAGTGAGGATGGGAGAGAGACTGTGAGAGTCAGAGTGAGGATGGGAGAGAGTGTTTGAGAGTGTGACAGTGAGCATGGGATGCAGAGCATGAGAATGAGAGTGAGGATGGGGGAGAGAGTGTGAGAATGAGAGTGAGGATGGGAGAGAGTGTGTGAGAGTGAGAGTGAGGAAGTGAGAGAGAGTGTGAGAGTGAGAGTAAGAGTGCAGATGGGAGAGAGTGTGAGTGTGAGAGTCAGGATGGGAGAGAAAGTGTGAGAGTGAGGATGGGGGAGTGTGTGAGAGTGAGAGTGAGGATGGGGGAAAGTGTGAGAGTGAGAGTGAGTTTCATAGAGAGAGTGTGAGAGTGTGAGTGCCGATGGGAGAGAGTGTGAGAGTGAGAGTGACGATGGGAGAAAGAGTGTGAGAGTTAGAGTGAGAATGGGAGTGAGTGTGAGTGTGACAGTGAAGATTGGAGAGAGAGTGTGAGAGTAAGAGTGAGGATTGGACAGAGAGTGTGAGAGTAGGAGTGAGGATAGGAGAGAATGTGAGAGTGAGATTGAGGATGGGAGAGAGAGTCTGAGAGTAGGAGTGAGGATAGGATAGAGACTGTGAAAGTGACAGCGAGGATGGGAGAGAGTGTGAGAGTGACAGTGAGGATGGGAGACAGTGTGAGAGTGACAATGAGGATGGGAGAGAGTGTGAGATTAAGAGTGAGAGTGAGGATTCGAGAGAGAGTGTGAGAGTGAGAGTGAGGATGGTAGAGAGAGAGTGAGAGTCAGGATGGGAGAGAGTGTGAGAGTGTTGATGGGAGAGAGAGTATGAGAGTGAGAGTGAGGGTGCGGATGGGTGAGAGTGTGAGTGTGAGAGTGAGAGTGAGGATGGGAGAGAGAGTGTGAGAGTGAGGACGGGAGAGTGTCTGAGAGTGAGTGTGAGAGTGAGGATGGGAGAAAGAGAGTGAGAGTGACAGTGAGAATGGGTGAGACTGTGAGAGTGAGAGTGAGGATGTGAGAGAGAGTGTGAGAGTAAAAGTGAGGATGGGACAGAGAGTGTGAGAGTAAGAGTGAGGATGGGAGAGATAGTGTGAGAGTGAGAGAGAATGGCAGAGAGAATGTGAGAGTGAGAGTGAGAGTGAGGATGGGAGAGAAAGTGTGATAGTGAGAGTGAGGATGGGAGAGACAGTGTGAGGGTGAGAGTGAGAATGGGAGATAGTTTGAGCGTGAGAATGGGAGAGAGTGTGAGAGTGAGAGTGAGGATGGGGGAGAGAGTGTGAGAGTGATAGTCTGAAAGGGAGAGTGTGAGAGTGAGAGTGAGAGTGAGGATGGGAGAGAGAGTGTGAGAGTGAGTAAGAATGGGAGAGAGAGTCTGAGAATGAGAGTGAGGATGGGAGATAAAGTGTGAAAGTGAGAGTGAGGATGGGAGAGAGTGTGAGGGTGAGAGTGAGAATGGGAGAGTGTGAGAGTGAGAGTGAGAATGGGAGAGAGCGTGAGAGTGAGAGTGAGAATGGGAGAGTGTGTGAGTGTGAGTGAGGGTGAGGATGGGAGAGTGTGACAGTGAGAGTCAGGATGGGAAAGAGAGTGTGAGAGTGAGAATGGGTGAGAGAGAGTGAGAGTGAGAGTGAGGATGGTTGGAGAGAGTGTGGGAGTGAGAGTGCGAAAGGGAGAGAGTGTGAGAGTGAGCGAGAATGGGAGAGAGAGTGTTAGAGTGAGAGTGAGGATATGAGAGAGAGTGTGAGAGTGAGAGTGCAGATGGGAGAGAGAGTGTTAGAGTGAGAGTGTGGATGGGAGAGAGAGTGTGAGATTGAGAGTGAGGATTGGAGAGAGTGTGTGAGGGTGAGAGTGACAGTGAGGATGGGCGAGAGAATGTGAGAGTGAGAGTGAGGATGGGAGAGAGTGTGAGAGTGAGGGTGAGGATGGGAGAGAGAGTGTGAGAGTGAGGATGGGAGAAAGTGATTGAGAGAGAGAGTGTGGATGGGAGAGAGAGTGTGAGAGTGAGAGTGAGGATGGGAGAGAGAGTGTGAGAGTGAGAGTGAGGATGGGAGAGAGAGTGTGAGAGTGAGAGTGAGGATCGGAGAGAGAGGGTGAGAGTGAGAGTGAGGATGGGGTGAGGACCTGTGAGAGTGAGAGTGAGGATGGGAGAGAGAGTGTGAGAGTGAGAGTGAGCATGGGATGAAGAGCGTGAGAGTGAGAGTGAGGATGGGAGAGAGAGAGTGAGAATGAGAGTGACGATGGGAGAGAGTGTGAGAGTGAGAGTGAGGACGGGAGAGAGAGTGTGAGAGTGACAGTGAGGATGGGCGAGAGAGAGTGAGAATGAGAGTGAGGATGGGAGAGAGTGTGAGAGTGAGAGTGAGGATGGGAGAGAGAGTGTGAGAGTGACAGTGAGGATGGGCGAGAGAGAGTGAGAGTGCGAGTGAGGATGGGAGAGAGTGTGAGAGTGAGAGTGAGGATGGGAGAAAGAGAGTGAGAGTGAGGATGGCAGAGAGAGTGTGAGAGTGAGGATCGGAGAGAGAGTGTGAGAGTGAGAGTGAGGTTGGGAGAGAGACTGTGAGAGTGAGAGTGAGGATGGGAGAGAGTGTTTGAGAGTGTGAGTGAGCATGGGATGAAGAGCATGAGAATGAGAGTGAGGATGGGGGAGAGAGTGTGAGAATGAGAGTGAGGATGGGAGAGAGAGTGTGAGAGTGAGAGTGAGCATGGGATGAAGAGCGTGAGAATGAGAGTGAGGATGGGGAGAGAGTGTGAGAATGAGAGTGAGGATGGGAGAGAGTGTGTGAGGGTGAGAGTGCGAGTGAGGATGGGCCAGATGGTGTGAGAGTGAGAGTGAGGATTGGAGAGTTTGTGAGAGTGAGAGTCAGGATGGGAGAGAGAGTGTGAGATTTAGAGTGAGGATGGGAGAAAGAGAGTGAAAGTGAGAGTGAGGAAGGGAGAAAGAGTGTGAGAGTGAGAGTGAGGATCGGAGAATGAGGGTGAGAGTGAGAGTGAGGATGGGAGAGAGACTGTGAGAGTTAGAGTGAGGATGGGAGAGAGAGAGTGAGAGTGAGAGTGAGCATGGGATGAAGAGCGTGAGAGTGAGAGTGAGGATGGGAGAGAGGGTGAGAAAAGGAGAGTGAGAGTGAGGATCATAGAGAGAGTGAGAGTGAGTTTGCGGTTGGGAGAGAGAGTGAGAGTGAGAGTGCGAATGGGAGACAGTGTGAGAGTGTGAGTGAGAATCGGAGACAGAGTGAGAGAGTGAGAGTGTGGATGGGAGAGAAAGTGTCAGATTGAGAGTGAGGATGGGAGAGAGTGTGTGAGGGTGAGAGTGACAGTGAGGATGGGCGAGAGAGTGTGAGAGTGAGAGTGAGGATGGGAGAGAGTGTGAGAGTGAGAGTGAGGATGGGAGAGAGAGTGTGAGAGTGAGGATGGGAGAAAGTGATTGAGAGAGAGAGTGTGGATGGGAGAGAGAGTGTGAGAGTGAGAGTGAGGATCGGAGAGAGAGTGTGAGAGTGAGAGTGAGGATGGGAGAGAGACTGTGAGAGTGAGAGTGAGGATGGGAGAGAGTGTTTGAGAGTGTGAGTGAGCATGGGATGAAGAGCATGAGAATGAGAGTGAGGATGGGGGAGAGAGTGTGAGAGTGAGGATGGGAGAAAGTGATTGAGAGAGAGAGTGTGGATGGGAGAGAGAGTGTGAGAGTGAGAGTGAGGATCGGAGAGAGTGTGAGAGTGAGAGTGAGGATGGGAGAGAGAGTGTGAGAGTGAGAGTGAGGATCGGAGAGAGAGGGTGAGAGTGAGAGTGAGGATGGGGTGAGGACCTGTGAGAGTGAGAGTGAGGATTGGAGAGAGAGTGTGAGAGTGAGAGTGAGCATGGGATGAAGAGCGTGAGAGTGAGGATGGGAGAGAGAGTGTGAGGGTGAGAGCGAGGATGGGAGAAAGAGTGTGAGAGTGAGAGTGAGGATGAGGAAAGAGAGTGTGAGAGTGACAGTGAGGATGGGCGAGAGAGAGTGAGAGTGAGAGTGAGGATGGGAGAGAGTGTGAGAGTGAGAGTGAGGATGGGAGAAAGAGAGTGAGAGTGAGGATGGCAGAGAGAGTGTGAGAGTGAGGATCGGAGAGAGAGTGTGAGAGTGAGAGTGAGGATGGGAGAGAGACTGTGAGAGTGAGAGTGAGGATCGGAGAGAGAGCGTGTGACTGAGCATGGGATGAAGAGCATGAGAATGAGAGTGAGGATGGGGGAGAGAGTGTGAGAATGAGAGTGAAGATGGGAGAGAGTGTGTGAGGGTGAGAGTGCGAGTGAGGATGGGCCAGATGGTGTGAGAGTGAGAGTGAGGATTGGAGAGTTTGTGAGAGTGAGAGTCAGGATGGGAGAGAGAGTGTGAGAGTTAGGGTGAGGATGGGAGAAAGAGAGTGAAAGTGAGAGTGAGGAAGGGAGAAAGAGTGTGAGAGTGAGAGTGAGGATCGGAGAATGAGGGTGAGATTGAGAGTGAGGATGGGAGAGAGACTGTGAGAGTTAGAGTGAGGATGGGAGAGAGAGAGTGAGAGTGAGAGTGAGCATGGGATGAAGAGCGTGAGAGTGAGAGTGAGGATGGGAGAGAGAGTGAGAAAAGGAGAGTGAGAGTGAGGATCATAGAGAGAGTGAGAGTGAGATTGCGGATGGGAGGGAGAGTGAGAGTGAGAGTGCGAATGGGAGACAGTGTGAGAGTGAGAGTGAGAGTGAGGATGGGAGAGAGAGTGTGAGAGTGAGTAAGAATGGGAGAGAGAGTCTGAGAATGAGAGTGAGGATGGGAGATAAAGTGTGAAAGTGAGAGTGAGGATGGGAGAGAGTGTGAGGGTGAGAGTGAGAATGGGAGAGTGTGAGAGTGAGAGTGAGAATGGGAGAGAGCGTGAGAGTGAGAGTGAGAATGGGAGAGTGTGTGAGTGTGAGTGAGGGTGAGTATGGGAGAGTGTGACAGTGAGAGTCAGGATGGGAAAGAGAGTGTGAGAGTGAGAATGGGTGAGAGAGAGTGAGAGTGAGAGTGAGGATGGTTGGAGAGAGTGTGGGAGTGAGAGTGCGAAAGGGAGAGAGTGTGAGAGTGAGCGAGAATGGGAGAGAGAGTGTTAGAGTGAGAGTGAAAGTGAGGATATGAGAGAGAGTGTGAGAGTGAGAGTGCAGATGGGAGAGAGAGTGTTAGAGTGAGAGTGTGGATGGGAGAGAGAGTGTGAGATTGAGAGTGAGGATTGGAGAGAGTGTGTGAGGGTGAGAGTGACAGTGAGGATGGGCGAGAGAGTGTGAGAGTGAGAGTGAGGATGAGAGAGAGTGTGAGAGTGAGGGTGAGGATGGGAGAGAGAGTGTGAGAGTGAGGATGGGAGAAAGTGATTGAGAGAGAGAGTGTGGATGGGAGAGAAAGTGTGAGAGTGAGAGTGAGGATGGGAGAGAGAGTGTGAGAGTGAGAGTGAGGATGGGAGAGAGAGTGTGAGAGTGAGAGTGAGGATCGGAGAGAGAGGGTGAGAGTGAGAGTGAGGATGGGGTGAGGACCTGTGAGAGTGAGAGTGAGGATGGGAGAGAGAGTGTGAGAGTGAGAGTGAGCATGGGATGAAGAGCGTGAGAGTGAGAGTGAGGATGGGAGAGAGAGTGTGAGTGTGAGAGCGAGGATGGGAGAAAGAGTGTGAGAGTGAGAGTGAGGATGAGGAGAGAGAGTGTGAGAGTGACAGTGAGGATGGGCGAGAAAGAGAGTGAGAGTGAGAGTGAGGATGGGAGAGAGTGTGTGAGTGAGAGTGAGGATGGGAGAGAGAGTGTGAGAGTGACAGTGAGGATGGGCGAGAGAGAGTGAGAGTGCGAGTGAGGATGGGAGAGAGTGTGAGAGTGAGAGTGAGGATGGGAGAGAGACTGTGAGAGTGAGAGTGAGGATGGGAGAGAGTGTTTGAGACTGTGAGTGAGCATGGGATGAAGAGCATGAGAATGAGAGTGAGGATGGGGGAGAGAGTGTGAGAATGAGAGTGAGGATGGGAGAGAGAGTGTGAGAGTGAGAGTGAGCATGGGATGAAGAGCGTGAGAATGAGAGTGAGGATGGGGGAGAGAGTGTGAGAATGAGAGTGAGGATGGGAGAGAGTGTGTGAGGGTGAGAGTGCGAGTGAGGATGGGCCAGATGGTGTGAGAGTGAGAGTGAGGATTGGAGAGTTTGTGAGAGTGAGAGTCAGGATGGGAGAGAGAGTGTGAGAGTTAGAGTGAGGATGGGAGAAAGAGAGTGAAAGTGAGAGTGAGGAAGGTAGAAAGAGTGTGAGAGTGAGAGTGAGGATCGGAGAATGAGGGTGAGAGTGAGAGTGAGGATGGGAGAGACACTGTGAGAGTTAGAGTGAGGATGGGAGAGAGAGAGTGAGAGTGAGCATGGGATGAAGAGCGTGAGAGTGAGAGTGAGGATGGGAGAGAGAGTGAGAAAAGGAGAGTGAGAGTGAGGATCATAGAGAGAGTGAGAGTGAGTTTGCGGATGGGAGAGAGAGTGAGAGTGAGAGTGCGAATGGGAGACAGTGTGAGAGTGTGAGTGAGAATCGGAGACAGAGTGAGAGAGTGAGAGTGTGGATGGGAGAGAAAGTGTGAGATTGAGAGTGAGGATGGGAGGGAGTGTGTGACGGTGAGAGTTACAGTGAGGATGGGCGAGAGAGTGTGAGAGTGAGAGTGAGGATGGGAGAGTGTGTGAGAGTGAGAGTGAGGATGGGAGAGAGAGTGTGAGAGTGAGGATGGGAGAAAGTGATTGAGAGTGAGAGTGTGGATGGGAGAGAGAGTGTGAGAGTGAGAGTGAGGATCGGAGAGAGAGTGTGAGAGTGAGAGTGAGGATGGGAGAGAGACTGTGAGAGTGAGAGTGAGGATGGGAGAGAGAGTGTGAGAGTGAGAGTGAGGATGGGAGAAAGAGAGTGAGAGTGAGGATGGCAGAGAGAGTGTGAGAGTGAGAGTGAGGATCGGAGAGAGAGTGTGAGAGTGAGAGTGAGGATGGGAGAGAGACTGTGAGAGTGAGAGTGAGGATGGGAGAGAGTGTTTGAGAGTGTGAGTGAGCATGGGATGAAGAGCATGAGAATGAGAGTGAGGATGGAGGAGAGAGTGTGAGAATGAGAGTGAGGATGGGGAGAGTGTGTGAGGGTGAGAGTGCGAGTGAGGATGGGCCAGATGGTTTGAGAGTGAGAGTGAGGATGGGAGAGTTTGTGAGAATGAGAGTGAGAATGGGAGAGAGAGTGTGAGAGTTAGAGTGAGGATGGGAGAAAGAGAGTGAAAGTGAGAGTGAGGATGGGAGAAAGAGTGTGAGAGTGAGAGTGAGGATCGCAGAATGAGGGTGAGAGTGAGAGTGAGGATGGGAGAGAGACTGTGAGAGTGAGAGTGAGGATGGGAGAGAGAGAGTGAGAGTGAGAGTGAGCATGGGATGAAGAGCGTGAGAGTGAGAGTGAGGATGGGAGAGGCAGTGAGAAATGTAGAGTGAGAGTGAGGATCATAGAGAGAGTGAGAGTGAGAGTGAGATTGCGGATGGGAGAGAGTGTGAGAGTGAGAGTGCGAATGGGAGACATTGTGAGAGTGTGAGTGAGAATCGGAGACAGAGTGAGAGAGTGAGAGTGTGGATGGGAGAGAGAGTGTGAGATTGAGAGGGAGGATGGGAGAGAGTGTGTGACGGTGAGAGTGACAGTGAGGATGGGCGAGAGAGTGCGAGAGTGAGAGTGAGGATGGGAGAGAGTGTGAGAGTGAGAGTGAGGATGGGAGAGAGAGTGTGAGAGTGAGGATGGGAGAAAGTGATTGAGAGTGAGAGTGTGGATTGGAGAGAGAGTGTGAGAGTGAGAGTGAGGATGGGAGAAAGTGATTGAGAGTGAGAGTGATGATGGGAGAGATAGTGAGAGTGAGAGTGAGGATCGGAGAGAGAGGGTGAGAGTGAGAGTGAGGATGGGGTGAGGACCTGTGAGAGGGAGAGTGAGGATGGGAGAGAGAGTGTGAGAGTGAGAGTGAGCATGGGATGAAGAGCGTGAGAGTGACAGTGAGGATGGGAGAGAGAGTGTGAGGGTGAGAGCGAGGATGGGAGAGAGAGTGTGAGAGTGAGAGTGAGGATGAGGAGAGAGAGTGTGAGCGTGACAGTGAGGATGGGCGAGAGAGAGTGAGAGTGAGAGTGAGGATGGGCGAGAGAGTGTGAGAGTGAGAGTGAGGATGGGAGAAAGAGAGTGCGAGTGAGGTTGGGAGAGAGAGTGTGAGAGGGTGAGTGAGGATCGGAGAGAAGGTGAGAGTGAGAGTGAGGATGGGAGAGAGACTGTGAGAGTGAGAGTAGGATGGGAGAGAGTGTGTGAGAGTGTGAGTGAGCATGGGATGAAGAGCATGATAGTGAGAGTGAGGATGGAAGAGAGAGTGTGAGAGTGAGAGTGAAGATGGGGAGAGAGTGTGAGAGTGAGAGTGAGGATGGGCTAGAAATTGTGAGAGTTAGAGTGAGGATGAGAGAGAGTGTGAGAGTGAGAGTGAGAACGAGAGAGTGATTGAGAGTGTGAGTGAGGATGGGAGAGAGTGTGAGTGTGAGGATGGGAGAGAAAGTGTGAGAGGGACAGTGAGGATGGAAGAGAGAGTGTGAGAGTGAGTCTGAGGATGGGAGAGGGATTGTGAGATTGAGGATGGGCGAGAGTGTTTGTGAGAGAGAGTGAGGATTGGGAGAGAGTGTGTGAGAGTCTGAGTGAGGATGGGAGAGAGAGTGTGAGAATGAGGATGGGAGAGAAAGTGTGAGAGGGACAGTGAGGATGGGCGAGAAAGTGTGAGTGTTAGAGTGAGGATGAGAGAGAGTGTGAGAGTGAGAGTGAGGATGGGAGAGAGAGTGTGAGAGTGAGAGTGAGGATCGGAGAGAGAGTGTGAGAGTGAGAGTGAGGATGGGAAAAAGAGAGTGAGAGTGAGAGTGAGGATGGGAGAGAGAGTGTGAGAGAGTGAGGATCGGAGAGTGAGGGTGAGAGTGAGGGTGAGGATGGGAGAGAGACTGTGATAGTGAGAGTGAGGATGGGAGAGAGAGTGTGTGAGTGAGAGTGAGCATGGCATGAAGAGCGTGAGAGTGAGAGTGAGGATGGGAGGGAGAGTGAGAAAGGGAGAGTGAGAGTGAGGATGATAGAGAGAGTGTGAGAGTGAGAGTGAGATTGCGGATGGGAGAGAGTGTGAGAGTGAGAGTTCGAATGGGAGAGAGTGTGAGAGTGTGAGTGAGGATGGGAGAAAGAGATTGAGAGTCACAGTGAGGATGGGCGAGAGAGTGTGAGAGTGATAGTGAGGATGGGAGAGTGTGTAAGAGTGAGGATGGGAGAGAGAGTGGGAGATTTAGAGTGAGGATGGGAAAAAGAGAGTGAGTGAGAGTGAGGATCGGAGAATGAGGGTGAGAGTGAGAGTGAGGATGGGAGAGAGAGTGTGAGAGTGAGGATGGGAGAGAGTGTGTGAGAGTGAGAGTGAGGATGTGGGAGTGAGTGTGAGAGTGCGAGTGACAGTGAGGATGGGCGAGAGAGTGTGAGACTGATAGTGAGGACGGGCGAGAGTGTGAGAGTGAGAGTGAGGATGGAAGTGAGAGTGTGAGAGTGAGGATGGGAGAGAGTGTGTGAGAGTGAGAGTGAGGATGGGGGTGTGAGTGTGAGAGTGCGAGTGACAGTGAGGATGGGCGAGAGAGTGTGAGAGTGATATTGAGGATGGGAGAGAGTGTGAGAGTGAGAGTGCGGATGGGAGAGAGAGTGGGAGTGTGGGAGTGAGGATCGGAGAATGAGTGTGAGAGTGAGAGTGAGGATTGGAGAGAGATTGTGAGAGTGAGGATGGGCGAGAGTGTGTGAGAGTGAGAGTGCGAATGGGAGAGAGCGTGAGAGTGTGAGAGTGACAGTGAGGAAGGGCGAGAAAGTGTGAGAGTTAGAGTGAGGAATAGAGAGAGAGTGTGAGAGTGAGAGTGAGAATGAGAGAGAGTGAGAGTGTGAGTGAAGATGGGAGAGAGAGTGTGAGAGTGAGAATGGGAGAGAAAGTGTGAGAGAGACAGTGAGGATGGAAGAGGGAGTGTGAGAGTGAGACTGAGGATGGGAGAGGGATTGTGATAGTGTGGATGGGAGAGAGTGTGTGAGAGTGAGAGTGACAGTGAGGATGGGAGAGAGTGTGAGAGTGAGAGTGAGGATGGGAGAGAGAGTGGGAGAGTTAGAGTGATGTTGGGAGATAGAGAGTGAGAGTGAGAGTGAGGATGGGAGAAAGAGTGTGAGAGTGAGGATCGGAGAATGAGGATGAGAGTGATAGTGAGGATGGGAGAGACATTGTGAGAGTTAGGATGGGCGAGAGTGTGTGAGAGTGAGAGTGAGGATGGGGGAGAGAGTGTGAGAGTGAGAGTGAGGATGGGTGAGAAATTGTGAGAGTTAGAGTGAGGATGAGACAGAGTGTGAGAGTGAGAGTGAGAATGAGAGAGAGATGGAGAGTGTGAGTGAGGATGGGAGAGAGAGTGTGAGTGTGAGGATGGGAGAGAAAGTGTGAGAGGGACAGTGAGGATGGAAGAGAGAGCGTGAGAGTGAGACTGAGGATGGGAGAGGGATTGTGAGATTGAGGATGGGCGAGAGTGAGTGTGAGAGAGAGTGAGGATGGGGGAGAGAGTGTGAGTGTTAGAGTGAGGATGAGAGAGAGTGTGAGAGTGAGAGTGAGGATGGGAGAGAGAGTGTGAGAGTGAGAGTGAGGATCGGAGAGAGAGTGTGAGAGTGAGAGTGAGGATGGGAAAAAGAGAGTGAGAGTGAGAGTGAGGATGGGAGAGAGAGTGTGAGAAAGTGAGGATCGGAGAGTGAGGGTGAGAGTGACGGTGAGGATGGGAGAGAGACTGTGAGAGTGAGAGTGAGGATGGGAGAGAGAGTGTGTGAGTGAGAGTGAGCATGGCATGAAGAGCGTGAGAGTGAGAGTGAGGATGGGAGGGAGAGTGAGAAAGGGAGAGTGAGAGTGAGGATGATAGAGAGAATGTGAGAGTGAGAGTGAGATTGCGGATGGGAGAGAGTGTGAGAGTGAGAGTTCGAATGGGAGAGAGTGTGAGAGTGTGAGTGAGGATGGGAGAATGAGATTGAGAGTCACAGTGAGGATGGGCGAGAGAGTGTGAGAGTGATAGTGAGGATGGGAGAGAGTGTAAGAGTGAGGATGGGAGAGAGAGTGGGAGATTTAGAGTGAGGATGGGAAAAAGAGAGTGAGTGAGAGTGAGGATCGGAGAATGAGGGTGAGAGTGAGAGTGAGGATGGGAGAGAGAGTGTGAGAGTGAGGATGGGAGAGAGTGTGTGAGAGTGAGAGTGAGGATGTGGGAGTGAGTGTGAGAGTGCGAGTGACAATGAGGATGGGTGAGAGAGTGTGAGACTGATAGTGAGGACGGGCGAGAGTGTGAGAGTGAGAATGAGGATGGAAGAGAGAGTGTGAGAGTGAGGATGGGAGAGAGTGTGTGAGAGTGAGAGTGAGGATGGGGGTGTGAGTGTGAGAGTGCGAGTGACAGTGAGGATGGGCGAGAGAGTGTGAGAGTGATATTGAGGATGGGAGAGAGTGTGAGAGTGAGAGTGCGGATGGGAGAGAGAGTGGGAGTGTGGGAGTGAGGATCGGAGAATGAGTGTGAGAGTGAGAGTGAGTATTGGAGAGAGATTGTGAGAGTGAGGATGGGCGAGAGTGTGTGAGAGTGAGAGTGCGAATGGGAGAGAGCGTGAGAGTGTGAGAGTGACAGTGAGGAAGGGCGAGAAAGTGTGAGAGTTAGAGTGAGGATGAGACAGAGTGTGAGAGTGAGAGTGAGAATGAGAGAGAGATTGAGAGTGTGAGTGAGGATGGGAGAGAGAGTGTGAATGTGAGGATGGGAGAGAAAGTGTGAGAGGGACAGTGAGGATGGAAGAGGGAGTGTGAGAGTGAGACTGAGGATGGGAGAGGGATTGTGATAGTGTGGATGGGAGAGAGTGTGTGAGAGTGAGAGTGACATTGAGGATGGGCGAAAGAGTGTGAGAGTGATAGTGAGGATGGGAGAGAGTGTGAGAGTGAGAGTGAGGATGGGAGAGAGAGTGGGAGAGTTAGAGTGATGTTGGGAGATAGAGAGTGAGAGTGAGAGTGAGGATGGGAGAAAGAGTGTGAGAGTGAGGATCGGAGAATGAGGGTGAGAGTGATAGTGAGGATGGGAGAGACATTGTGAGAGTTAGGATGGGCGAGAGTGTGTGAGAGTGAGAGTGAGGATGGGGGAGAGAGTGTGAGAGTGAGAGTGAGGATGGGTGAGAAATTGTGAGAGTTAGAGTGAGGATGAGACAGAGTGTGAGAGTGAGAGTGAGAATGAGAGAGAGATTGAGAGTGTGAGTGAGGATGGGAGAGAGAGTGTGAGTGTGAGGATGGGAGAGAAAGTGTGAGAGGGACAGTGAGGATGGAAGAGAGACCGTGAGAGTGAGACTGAGGATGGGAGAGGGATTGTGAGATTGAGGATGGGCGAGAGTGTGTGAGAGAGAGAGTGAGGATGGGGGAGAGAGTGTGAGAGTGAGAGTGCGAATGGGAGAGAGTGTGAGATTGTGAGAGTGAGACTGAGGATGAGAGAGGGATTGTGAGATTTAGGATAGGCGAGAGTGTGTGAGAGTGAGAGTGAGGATGGGGGAGAGTGTGTGAGAGTCTGCGTGAGGATGGGAGAGAGAGTGTGAGAATGAGGATGGGAGAGAAAGTGTGAGAGGGACAGTGAGGATGGGCGAGAAAGTGTGAGTGTTAGAGTGAGGATGAGAGAGAGTGTGAGAGTGAGAGTGAGGATGGGAGAGAGAGTGTGAGAGTGAGAGTGAGGATGGGAGAAAGAGAGTGAGAGTGAGAGTGAGGATGGGAGAGAGAGTGTGAGAGAGAGTGAGGATCGGAGAGTGAGGGTGAGAGTGAGAGTGAGGATGGGAGAGAGACTGTGAGAGTGAGAGTGAGGATGGGAGAGAGAGTGTGAGTGTGAGAGTGAGCATGGCATGAAGAGCGTGAGAGTGAGAGTGAGGATGGGAGGGAGAGTGAGAAAGGGAGAGTGAGAGTGAGGATGATAGAGAGAGTGTGAGAATGAGAGTGAGATTGCGGATGGGAGAGAGTGTGAGAGTGAGAGTTCGAATGGGAGAGAGTGTGAGAGTGTGAGTGAGGATGGGAGAAAGAGATTGAGAGTCACAGTGAGGATGGGCGAGAGAGTGTGAGAGTGATAGTGAGGATGGGAGAGAGTGTGAGAGTGAGAGTGAGGATGGGAGAGAGAGTGGGAGATTTTGGATGGGCGAGAGTGTGTGAGAGTGAGAGTGAGGATGGGGGAGAGAGTGTGAGAGTGAGAGTGCGAATGGGAGAGAGTGTGAGAGTGTGAGAGTGACAGTGAGGAAGGGCGAGATAGTGTGAGAGTTAGAGTGAGGAAGAGAGAGAGAGTGTGAGAGTGAGAATGAGAATGAGAGAGAGAGTGAGAGTGTGAGTGAGGATGGGAGAGAGAGTGTGAGAGTGAGGATGGGAGAGAAAGTGTGAGAGGGACAGTGAGGATGGAAGAGAGAGTGTGAGAGTGAGACTGAGGATGGGAGAGGGATTGTGAGATTGAGGGTGGGCGAGAGTGTGTGAGAGTGAGAGTGAGGATGGGGAGAGAGTGTGAGAGTGAGAGTGCGAATGGGAGAGAGTGTGAGAGTGTGAGAATGAGACTGAGGATGGGAGAGGGATTGTGAGATTGAGGATAGGCGAGAGTGTGTGAGAGTGAGAGTGAGGATGGGGGAGAGTGTGTGAGAGTGTGAGTGAGGATGGGGGAGAGAGTGTGAGAGTGAGGAAGGGAGAGACAGTGTGAGAGGGACAGTGAGGATGGGCGAGAAAGTGAGAGTGTTAGAGTGAGGATGAGAGAGAGTGTGAGAATGAGAGTGAGGTTGGAAGAGAGAGTGTGAGAGTGATAGTGAGGATGGGAGAGAGTGTGAGAGTGAGAGTGAGGATGGGAGAGAGAGAGTGGGAGATTTAGAGTGAGGATGGGAAAAAGAGAGTGAGTGAGAGTGAGGATTGGAGAATGAGGGTGTGAGTGAGAGTGAGGATGGGAGAGAGAGTGTGAGAGTGAGGATGGGAGAGAGTGTGTGAGAGTGAGAGTGAGGATGTGGGAGTGAGTGTGAGAGTGCGAGTGACAGTGAGGATGGGCGAGAGAGTGTGAGACTGATAGTGAGGACGGGCGAGAGTGTGAGAGTGAGAGTGAGGATGGAAGAGAGAGTGTGAGAGTGAGGATGGGAGAGAGTGTGTGAGAGTGAGAGTGAGGATGGGGGTGTGAGTGTGAGAGTGCGAGTGACAGTGAGGATGGGCGAGAGAGTGTGAGAGTGATATTGAGGATGGGAGAGAGTGTGAGAGTGAGAGTGCGGATGGGAGAGAGAGTGGGAGTGTGGGAGTGAGGATCGGAGAATGAGTGTGAGAGTGAGAGTGAGGATTGGAGAGAGATTGTGAGAGTGAGGATGGGCGAGAGTGTGTGAGAGTGAGAGTGCGAATGGGAGAGAGCGTGAGAGTGTGAGAGTGACAGTGAGGAAGGGCGAGAAAGTGTGAGAGTTAGAGTGAGGATGAGAGAGAGTGTGAGAGTGAGAGTGACAATGAGAGAGAGAGTGAGAGTGTGAGTGAAGATGGGAGAGAGAGTGTGAGAGTGAGAATGGGAGAGAAAGTGTGAGAGGGACAGTGAGGATGGAAGAGGGAGTGTGAGAGTGAGACTGAGGATGGGAGAGGGATTGTGATAGTGTGGATGGGAGAGAGTGTGTGAGAGTGAGAGTGACAGTGAGGATGGGCGAGAGAGTGTGTGAGAGTGTGAGTGAGGATGGGAGAGAGTGTGAGACTGAGAGTGAGGATGGGAGAGAGAGTGGGAGAGTTAGAGTGATGATGGGAGAAAGAGAGTGAGAGTGAGAGTGAGGATGGGAGAAAGAGTGTGAGAGTGAGGATCGGAGAATGAGGGTGAGAGTGATAGTGAGGATGGGAGAGACATTGTGAGAGTTAGGATGGGCGAGAGTGTGTGAGAGTGAGAGTGAGGATGGGGGAGAGAGTGTGAGAGTGAGAGTGAGGATGGGTGAGAAATTGTGAGAGTTAGAGTGAGGATGAGAGAGAGTGTGAGAGTGAGAGTGAGAATGAGAGAGAGATTGAGAGTGTGAGTGAGGATGGGAGAGAGAGTGTGAGAATGAGGATGGGAGAGAAAGTGTGAGAGGGACAGTGAGGATGGGCGAGAAAGTGTGAGTGTTAGAGTGAGGATGAGAGAGAGTGTGAGAGTGAGAGTGAGGATGGGAGAGAGAGTGTGAGAGTGAGAGTGAGGATGGGAGAAAGAGAGTGAGAGTGAGAGTGAGGATGGGAGAGAGAGTGTGAGAGAGAGTGAGGATCGGAGAGTGAGGGTGAGAGTGAGAGTGAGGATGGGAGAGAGACTGTGAGAGTGAGAGTGAGGATGGGAGAGAGAGTGTGAGTGTGAGAGTGAGCATGGCATGAAGAGCGTGAGAGTGAGAGTGAGGATGGGAGGGAGAGTGAGAAAGGGAGAGTGAGAGTGAGGATGATAGAGAGAGTGTGAGAATGAGAGTGAGATTGCGGATGGGAGAGAGTGTGAGAGTGAGAGTTCGAATGGGAGAGAGTGTGAGAGTGTGAGTGAGGATGGGAGAAAGAGATTGAGAGTCACAGTGAGGATGGGCGAGAGAGTGTGAGAGTGATAGTGAGGATGGGAGAGAGTGTGAGAGTGAGAGTGAGGATGGGAGAGAGAGTGGGAGATTTTGGATGGGCGAGAGTGTGTGAGAGTGAGAGTGAGGATGGGGGAGAGAGTGTGAGAGTGAGAGTGCGAATGGGAGAGAGTGTGAGAGTGTGAGAGTGACAGTGAGGAAGGGCGAGATAGTGTGAGAGTTAGAGTGAGGAAGAGAGAGAGAGTGTGAGAGTGAGAATGAGAATGAGAGAGAGAGTGAGAGTGTGAGTGAGGATGGGAGAGAGAGTGTGAGAGTGAGGATGGGAGAGAAAGTGTGAGAGGGACAGTGAGGATGGAAGAGAGAGTGTGAGAGTGAGACTGAGGATGGGAGAGGGATTGTGAGATTGAGGGTGGGCGAGAGTGTGTGAGAGTGAGAGTGAGGATGGGGAGAGAGTGTGAGAGTGAGAGTGCGAATGGGAGAGAGTGTGAGAGTGTGAGAATGAGACTGAGGATGGGAGAGGGATTGTGAGATTGAGGATAGGCGAGAGTGTGTGAGAGTGAGAGTGAGGATGGGGGAGAGTGTGTGAGAGTGTGAGTGAGGATGGGGGAGAGAGTGTGAGAGTGAGGAAGGGAGAGACAGTGTGAGAGGGACAGTGAGGATGGGCGAGAAAGTGAGAGTGTTAGAGTGAGGATGAGAGAGAGTGTGAGAATGAGAGTGAGGTTGGAAGAGAGAGTGTGAGAGTGATAGTGAGGATGGGAGAGAGTGTGAGAGTGAGAGTGAGGATGGGAGAGAGAGAGTGGGAGATTTAGAGTGAGGATGGGAAAAAGAGAGTGAGTGAGAGTGAGGATTGGAGAATGAGGGTGTGAGTGAGAGTGAGGATGGGAGAGAGAGTGTGAGAGTGAGGATGGGAGAGAGTGTGTGAGAGTGAGAGTGAGGATGTGGGAGTGAGTGTGAGAGTGCGAGTGACAGTGAGGATGGGCGAGAGAGTGTGAGACTGATAGTGAGGACGGGCGAGAGTGTGAGAGTGAGAGTGAGGATGGAAGAGAGAGTGTGAGAGTGAGGATGGGAGAGAGTGTGTGAGAGTGAGAGTGAGGATGGGGGTGTGAGTGTGAGAGTGCGAGTGACAGTGAGGATGGGCGAGAGAGTATGAGAGTGATATTGAGGATGGGAGAGAGTGTGAGAGTGAGAGTGCGGATGGGAGAGAGAGTGGGAGTGTGGGAGTGAGGATCGGAGAATGAGTGTGAGAGTGAGAGTGAGGATTGGAGAGAGATTGTGAGAGTGAGGATGGGCGAGAGTGTGTGAGAGTGAGAGTGCGAATGGGAGAGAGCGTGAGAGTGTGAGAGTGACAGTGAGGAAGGGCGAGAAAGTGTGAGAGTTAGAGTGAGGATGAGAGAGAGTGTGAGAGTGAGAGTGACAATGAGAGAGAGAGTGAGAGTGTGAGTGAAGATGGGAGAGAGAGTGTGAGAGTGAGAATGGGAGAGAAAGTGTGAGAGGGACAGTGAGGATGGAAGAGGGAGTGTGAGAGTGAGACTGAGGATGGGAGAGGGATTGTGATAGTGTGGATGGGAGAGAGTGTGTGAGAGTGAGAGTGACAGTGAGGATGGGCGAGAGAGTGTGTGAGAGTGTGAGTGAGGATGGGAGAGAGTGTGAGACTGAGAGTGAGGATGGGAGAGAGAGTGGGAGAGTTAGAGTGATGATGGGAGAAAGAGAGTGAGAGTGAGAGTGAGGATGGGAGAAAGAGTGTGAGAGTGAGGATCGGAGAATGAGGGTGAGAGTGATAGTGAGGATGGGAGAGACATTGTGAGAGTTAGGATGGGCGAGAGTGTGTGAGAGTGAGAGTGAGGATGGGGGAGAGAGTGTGAGAGTGAGAGTGAGGATGGGTGAGAAATTGTGAGAGTTAGAGTGAGGATGAGAGAGAGTGTGAGAGTGAGAGTGAGAATGAGAGAGAGATTGAGAGTGTGAGTGAGGATGGGAGAGAGAGTGTGAGTGTGAGGATGGGAGAGAAAGTGTGAGAGGGACAGTGAGGATGGAAGAGAGAGTGTGAGAGTGAGACTGAGAATGGGAGAGGGATTGTGAGATTGAGGATGGGCGAGAGTGTGTGAGAGAGAGAGTGAGGATGGGGGAGAGAGTGTGAGAGTGAGAGTGCGAATGGGAGAGAGTGTGAGATTATGAGAGTGAGACTGAGGATGAGAGAGGGATTGTGAGATTTAGGATAGGCGAGAGTGTGTGAGAGTGAGAGTGAGGCTGGGGGAGAGTGTGTGAGAGTCTGCGTGAGGATGGGAGAGAGAGTGTGAGAATGAGGATGGGAGAGAAAGTGTGAGAGGGACAGTGAGGATGGGCGAGAAAGTGTGAGTGTTAGAGTGAGGATGAGAGAGAGTGTGAGAGTGAGAGTGAGGATGGGAGAGAGAGTGTGAGAGTGAGAGTGAGGATGGGAGAAAGAGAGTGAAAGTGAGAGTGAGGATGGGAGAGAGAGTGTGAGAGAGAGTGAGGATCGGAGAGTGAGGGTGAGAGTGAGAGTGAGGATGGGAGAGAGACTGTGAGAGTGAGAGTGAGGATGGGAGAGAGAGTGTGAGAGTGAGAGTGAGCATGGCATGAAGAGCGTGAGAGTGAGAGTGAGGATGGCAGGGAGAGTGAGAAAGGGAGAGTGAGAGTGTGGATGATAGAGAGAGTGTGAGAATGAGAGTGAGATTGCGGATGGGAGAGAGTGTGAGAGTGAGAGTTCGAATGGGAGAGAGTGTGAGAGTGTGAGTGAGGATGGGAGAAAGAGATTGAGAGTCACAGTGAGGATGGGCGAGAGAGTGTGAGAGTGATAGTGAGGATGGGAGAGAGTGTGAGAGTGAGAGTGAGGATGGGAGAGAGAGTGGGAGATTTAGAGTGAGGATGGGAAAAAGAGAGTGAGAGTGAGAGTAAGGATCGGAGAATGAGGGTGAGAGTGAGAGTGAGGATGGGAGAGAGATTGTGAGAGTTAGGATGGGCGAGAGTGTGTGAGAGTGAGAGTGAGGATGGGGGAGAGAGTGTGAGAGTGAGAGTGCGAATGGGAGAGAGTGTGAGAGTGTGAGAGTGACAGTGAGGAAGGGCGAGAAAGTGTGAGAGTTAGAGTGAGGAAGAGAGAGAGTGTGAGAGTGAGAGTGAGAATGAGAGAGAGAGTGAGAGTGTGAGTGAGGATGGGAGAGAGAGTGTGAGAGTGAGGATCGGAGAATGAGGGTGAGAGTGATAGTGAGGATGGGAGAGACATTGTGAGAGTTAGGATGGGCGAGAGTGTGTGAGTGTGAGAGTGAGGATGGGGGAGAGAGTGTGAGAGTGAGAGTGAGGATGGGCGAGAAATTGTGAGAGTTAGAGTGAGGATGAGAGAGAGTGTGAGAGTGAGAGTGAGAATGAGAGAGAGATTGAGAGTGTGAGTGAGGATGGGAGAGAGAGTGTGAGTGTGAGGATGGGAGAGAAAGTGTGAGAGGGACAGTGAGGATGGAAGAGAGAGTGTGAGAGTGAGACTGAGGATGGGAGAGGGATTGTGAGATTGAGGGTGGGCGAGAGTGTGTGAGAGTGAGAGTGAGGATGGGGAGAGAGTGTGAGAGTGAGAGTGCGAATGGGAGAGAGTGTGAGAGTGTGAGAATGAGACTGAGGATGGGAGAGGGATTGTGAGATTGAGGATAGGCGAGAGTGTGTGAGAGTGAGAGTGAGGATGGGGGAGAGTGTGTGAGAGTGTGAGTGAGGATGGGGGAGAGAGTGTGAGAGTGAGGAAGGGAGAGACAGTGTGAGAGGGACAGTGAGGATGGGCGAGAAAGTGAGAGTGTTAGAGTGAGGATGAGAGAGAGTGTGAGAATGAGAGTGAGGTTGGAAGAGAGAGTGTGAGAGTGATAGTGAGGATGGGAGAGAGTGTGAGAGTGAGAGTGAGGATGGGAGAGAGAGAGTGGGAGATTTAGAGTGAGGATGGGAAAAAGAGAGTGAGTGAGAGTGAGGATTGGAGAATGAGGGTGTGAGTGAGAGTGAGGATGGGAGAGAGAGTGTGAGAGTGAGGATGGGAGAGAGTGTGTGAGAGTGAGAGTGAGGATGTGGGAGTGAGTGTGAGAGTGCGAGTGACAGTGAGGATGGGCGAGAGAGTGTGAGACTGATAGTGAGGACGGGCGAGAGTGTGAGAGTGAGAGTGAGGATGGAAGAGAGAGTGTGAGAGTGAGGATGGGAGAGAGTGTGTGAGAGTGAGAGTGAGGATGGGGGTGTGAGTGTGAGAGTGCGAGTGACAGTGAGGATGGGCGAGAGAGTGTGAGAGTGATATTGAGGATGGGAGAGAGTGTGAGAGTGAGAGTGCGGATGGGAGAGAGAGTGGGAGTGTGGGAGTGAGGATCGGAGAATGAGTGTGAGAGTGAGAGTGAGGATTGGAGAGAGATTGTGAGAGTGAGGATGGGCGAGAGTGTGTGAGAGTGAGAGTGCGAATGGGAGAGAGCGTGAGAGTGTGAGAGTGACAGTGAGGAAGGGCGAGAAAGTGTGAGAGTTAGAGTGAGGATGAGAGAGAGTGTGAGAGTGAGAGTGACAATGAGAGAGAGAGTGAGAGTGTGAGTGAAGATGGGAGAGAGAGTGTGAGAGTGAGAATGGGAGAGAAAGTGTGAGAGGGACAGTGAGGATGGAAGAGGGAGTGTGAGAGTGAGACTGAGGATGGGAGAGGGATTGTGATAGTGTGGATGGGAGAGAGTGTGTGAGAGTGAGAGTGACAGTGAGGATGGGCGAGAGAGTGTGTGAGAGTGTGAGTGAGGATGGGAGAGAGTGTGAGACTGAGAGTGAGGATGGGAGAGAGAGTGGGAGAGTTAGAGTGATGATGGGAGAAAGAGAGTGAGAGTGAGAGTGAGGATGGGAGAAAGAGTGTGAGAGTGAGGATCGGAGAATGAGGGTGAGAGTGATAGTGAGGATGGGAGAGACATTGTGAGAGTTAGGATGGGCGAGAGTGTGTGAGAGTGAGAGTGAGGATGGGGAGAGAGTGTGAGAGTGAGAGTGAGGATGGGTGAGAAATTGTGAGAGTTAGAGTGAGGATGAGAGAGAGTGTGAGAGTGAGAGTGAGAATGAGAGAGAGATTGAGAGTGTGAGTGAGGATGGGAGAGAGAGTGTGAGTGTGAGGATGGGAGAGAAAGTGTGAGAGGGACAGTGAGGATGGAAGAGAGAGTGTGAGAGTGAGACTGAGAATGGGAGAGGGATTGTGAGATTGAGGATGGGCGAGAGTGTGTGAGAGAGAGAGTGAGGATGGGGGAGAGAGTGTGAGAGTGAGAGTGCGAATGGGAGAGAGTGTGAGATTATGAGAGTGAGACTGAGGATGAGAGAGGGATTGTGAGATTTAGGATAGGCGAGAGTGTGTGAGAGTGAGAGTGAGGCTGGGGGAGAGTGTGTGAGAGTCTGCGTGAGGATGGGAGAGAGAGTGTGAGAATGAGGATGGGAGAGAAAGTGTGAGAGGGACAGTGAGGATGGGCGAGAAAGTGTGAGTGTTAGAGTGAGGATGAGAGAGAGTGTGAGAGTGAGAGTGAGGATGGGAGAGAGAGTGTGAGAGTGAGAGTGAGGATGGGAGAAAGAGAGTGAAAGTGAGAGTGAGGATGGGAGAGAGAGTGTGAGAGAGAGTGAGGATCGGAGAGTGAGGGTGAGAGTGAGAGTGAGGATGGGAGAGAGACTGTGAGAGTGAGAGTGAGGATGGGAGAGAGAGTGTGAGAGTGAGAGTGAGCATGGCATGAAGAGCGTGAGAGTGAGAGTGAGGATGGCAGGGAGAGTGAGAAAGGGAGAGTGAGAGTGTGGATGATAGAGAGAGTGTGAGAATGAGAGTGAGATTGCGGATGGGAGAGAGTGTGAGAGTGAGAGTTCGAATGGGAGAGAGTGTGAGAGTGTGAGTGAGGATGGGAGAAAGAGATTGAGAGTCACAGTGAGGATGGGCGAGAGAGTGTGAGAGTGATAGTGAGGATGGGAGAGAGTGTGAGAGTGAGAGTGAGGATGGGAGAGAGAGTGGGAGATTTAGAGTGAGGATGGGAAAAAGAGAGTGAGAGTGAGAGTAAGGATCGGAGAATGAGGGTGAGAGTGAGAGTGAGGATGGGAGAGAGATTGTGAGAGTTAGGATGGGCGAGAGTGTGTGAGAGTGAGAGTGAGGATGGGGGAGAGAGTGTGAGAGTGAGAGTGCGAATGGGAGAGAGTGTGAGAGTGTGAGAGTGACAGTGAGGAAGGGCGAGAAAGTGTGAGAGTTAGAGTGAGGAAGAGAGAGAGTGTGAGAGTGAGAGTGAGAATGAGAGAGAGAGTGAGAGTGTGAGTGAGGATGGGAGAGAGAGTGTGAGAGTGAGGATCGGAGAATGAGGGTGAGAGTGATAGTGAGGATGGGAGAGACATTGTGAGAGTTAGGATGGGCGAGAGTGTGTGAGTGTGAGAGTGAGGATGGGGGAGAGAGTGTGAGAGTGAGAGTGAGGATGGGCGAGAAATTGTGAGAGTTAGAGTGAGGATGAGAGAGAGTGTGAGAGTGAGAGTGAGAATGAGAGAGAGATTGAGAGTGTGAGTGAGGATGGGAGAGAGACTGTGAGTGTGAGGATGGGAGAGAAAGTGTGAGAGGGACAGTGAGGATGGAAGAGAGAGTGTGAGAGTGAGACTGAGGATGGGAGAGGGATTGTGAGATTGAGGGTGGGCGAGAGTGTGTGAGAGTGAGAGTGAGGATGGGGAGAGAGTGTGAGAGTGAGAGTGCGAATGGGAGAGAGTGTGAGAGTGTGAGAATGAGACTGAGGATGGGAGAGGGATTGTGAGATTGAGGATAGGCGAGAGTGTGTGAGAGTGAGAGTGAGGATGGGGGAGAGTGTGTGAGAGTGTGAGTGAGGATGGGGGAGAGAGTGTGAGAGTGAGGAAGGGAGAGACAGTGTGAGAGGGACAGTGAGGATGGGCGAGAAAGTGAGAGTGTTAGAGTGAGGATGAGAGAGAGTGTGAGAATGAGAGTGAGGTTGGAAGAGAGAGTGTGAGAGTGATAGTGAGGATGGGAGAGAGTGTGAGAGTGAGAGTGAGGATGGGAGAGAGAGAGTGGGAGATTTAGAGTGAGGATGGGAAAAAGAGAGTGAGTGAGAGTGAGGATTGGAGAATGAGGGTGTGAGTGAGAGTGAGGATGGGAGAGAGAGTGTGAGAGTGAGGATGGGAGAGAGTGTGTGAGAGTGAGAGTGAGGATGTGGGAGTGAGTGTGAGAGTGCGAGTGACAGTGAGGATGGGCGAGAGAGTGTGAGACTGATAGTGAGGACGGGCGAGAGTGTGAGAGTGAGAGTGAGGATGGAAGAGAGAGTGTGAGAGTGAGGATGGGAGAGAGTGTGTGAGAGTGAGAGTGAGGATGGGGGTGTGAGTGTGAGAGTGCGAGTGACAGTGAGGATGGGCGAGAGAGTGTGAGAGTGATATTGAGGATGGGAGAGAGTGTGAGAGTGAGAGTGCGGATGGGAGAGAGAGTGGGAGTGTGGGAGTGAGGATCGGAGAATGAGTGTGAGAGTGAGAGTGAGGATTGGAGAGAGATTGTGAGAGTGAGGATGGGCGAGAGTGTGTGAGAGTGAGAGTGAGGATGGGGGAGAGAGTGTGAGAGTGAGAGTGAGGATGGGCGAGAAATTGTGAGAGTTAGAGTGAGGATGAGAGAGAGTGTGAGAGTGAGAGTGAGAATGAGAGAGAGATTGAGAGTGTGAGTGAGGATGGGAGAGAGAGTGTGAGTGTGAGGATGGGAGAGAAAGTGTGAGAGGGACAGTGAGGATGGAAGAGAGAGTGTGAGAGTGAGACTGAGGATGGGAGAGGGATTGTGAGATTGAGGGTGGGCGAGAGTGTGTGAGAGTGAGAGTGAGGATGGGGAGAGAGTGTGAGAGTGAGAGTGCGAATGGGAGAGAGTGTGAGAGTGTGAGAATGAGACTGAGGATGGGAGAGGGATTGTGAGATTGAGGATAGGCGAGAGTGTGTGAGAGTGAGAGTGAGGATGGGGGAGAGTGTGTGAGAGTGTGAGTGAGGATGGGGGAGAGAGTGTGAGAGTGAGGAAGGGAGAGACAGTGTGAGAGGGACAGTGAGGATGGGCGAGAAAGTGAGAGTGTTAGAGTGAGGATGAGAGAGAGTGTGAGAATGAGAGTGAGGTTGGAAGAGAGAGTGTGAGAGTGATAGTGAGGATGGGAGAGAGTGTGAGAGTGAGAGTGAGGATGGGAGAGAGAGAGTGGGAGATTTAGAGTGAGGATGGGAAAAAGAGAGTGAGTGAGAGTGAGGATTGGAGAATGAGGGTGTGAGTGAGAGTGAGGATGGGAGAGAGAGTGTGAGAGTGAGGATGGGAGAGAGTGTGTGAGAGTGAGAGTGAGGATGTGGGAGTGAGTGTGAGAGTGCGAGTGACAGTGAGGATGGGCGAGAGAGTGTGAGACTGATAGTGAGGACGGGCGAGAGTGTGAGAGTGAGAGTGAGGATGGAAGAGAGAGTGTGAGAGTGAGGATGGGAGAGAGTGTGTGAGAGTGAGAGTGAGGATGGGGGTGTGAGTGTGAGAGTGCGAGTGACAGTGAGGATGGGCGAGAGAGTGTGAGAGTGATATTGAGGATGGGAGAGAGTGTGAGAGTGAGAGTGCGGATGGGAGAGAGAGTGGGAGTGTGGGAGTGAGGATCGGAGAATGAGTGTGAGAGTGAGAGTGAGGATTGGAGAGAGATTGTGAGAGTGAGGATGGGCGAGAGTGTGTGAGAGTGAGAGTGCGAATGGGAGAGAGCGTGAGAGTGTGAGAGTGACAGTGAGGAAGGGCGAGAAAGTGTGAGAGTTAGAGTGAGGATGAGAGAGAGTGTGAGAGTGAGAGTGACAATGAGAGAGAGAGTGAGAGTGTGAGTGAAGATGGGAGAGAGAGTGTGAGAGTGAGAATGGGAGAGAAAGTGTGAGAGGGACAGTGAGGATGGAAGAGGGAGTGTGAGAGTGAGACTGAGGATGGGAGAGGGATTGTGATAGTGTGGATGGGAGAGAGTGTGTGAGAGTGAGAGTGACAGTGAGGATGGGCGAGAGAGTGTGTGAGAGTGTGAGTGAGGATGGGAGAGAGTGTGAGACTGAGAGTGAGGATGGGAGAGAGAGTGGGAGAGTTAGAGTGATGATGGGAGAAAGAGAGTGAGAGTGAGAGTGAGGATGGGAGAAAGAGTGTGAGAGTGAGGATCGGAGAATGAGGGTGAGAGTGATAGTGAGGATGGGAGAGACATTGTGAGAGTTAGGATGGGCGAGAGTGTGTGAGAGTGAGAGTGAGGATGGGGAGAGAGTGTGAGAGTGAGAGTGAGGATGGGTGAGAAATTGTGAGAGTTAGAGTGAGGATGAGAGAGAGTGTGAGAGTGAGAGTGAGAATGAGAGAGAGATTGAGAGTGTGAGTGAGGATGGGAGAGAGAGTGTGAGTGTGAGGATGGGAGAGAAAGTGTGAGAGGGACAGTGAGGATGGAAGAGAGAGTGTGAGAGTGAGACTGAGAATGGGAGAGGGATTGTGAGATTGAGGATGGGCGAGAGTGTGTGAGAGAGAGAGTGAGGATGGGGGAGAGAGTGTGAGAGTGAGAGTGCGAATGGGAGAGAGTGTGAGATTATGAGAGTGAGACTGAGGATGAGAGAGGGATTGTGAGATTTAGGATAGGCGAGAGTGTGTGAGAGTGAGAGTGAGGCTGGGGGAGAGTGTGTGAGAGTCTGCGTGAGGATGGGAGAGAGAGTGTGAGAATGAGGATGGGAGAGAAAGTGTGAGAGGGACAGTGAGGATGGGCGAGAAAGTGTGAGTGTTAGAGTGAGGATGAGAGAGAGTGTGAGAGTGAGAGTGAGGATGGGAGAGAGAGTGTGAGAGTGAGAGTGAGGATGGGAGAAAGAGAGTGAAAGTGAGAGTGAGGATGGGAGAGAGAGTGTGAGAGAGAGTGAGGATCGGAGAGTGAGGGTGAGAGTGAGAGTGAGGATGGGAGAGAGACTGTGAGAGTGAGAGTGAGGATGGGAGAGAGAGTGTGAGAGTGAGAGTGAGCATGGCATGAAGAGCGTGAGAGTGAGAGTGAGGATGGCAGGGAGAGTGAGAAAGGGAGAGTGAGAGTGTGGATGATAGAGAGAGTGTGAGAATGAGAGTGAGATTGCGGATGGGAGAGAGTGTGAGAGTGAGAGTTCGAATGGGAGAGAGTGTGAGAGTGTGAGTGAGGATGGGAGAAAGAGATTGAGAGTCACAGTGAGGATGGGCGAGAGAGTGTGAGAGTGATAGTGAGGATGGGAGAGAGTGTGAGAGTGAGAGTGAGGATGGGAGAGAGAGTGGGAGATTTAGAGTGAGGATGGGAAAAAGAGAGTGAGAGTGAGAGTAAGGATCGGAGAATGAGGGTGAGAGTGAGAGTGAGGATGGGAGAGAGATTGTGAGAGTTAGGATGGGCGAGAGTGTGTGAGAGTGAGAGTGAGGATGGGGGAGAGAGTGTGAGAGTGAGAGTGCGAATGGGAGAGAGTGTGAGAGTGTGAGAGTGACAGTGAGGAAGGGCGAGAAAGTGTGAGAGTTAGAGTGAGGAAGAGAGAGAGTGTGAGAGTGAGAGTGAGAATGAGAGAGAGAGTGAGAGTGTGAGTGAGGATGGGAGAGAGAGTGTGAGAGTGAGGATCGGAGAATGAGGGTGAGAGTGATAGTGAGGATGGGAGAGACATTGTGAGAGTTAGGATGGGCGAGAGTGTGTGAGTGTGAGAGTGAGGATGGGGGAGAGAGTGTGAGAGTGAGAGTGAGGATGGGCGAGAAATTGTGAGAGTTAGAGTGAGGATGAGAGAGAGTGTGAGAGTGAGAGTGAGAATGAGAGAGAGATTGAGAGTGTGAGTGAGGATGGGAGAGAGACTGTGAGTGTGAGGATGGGAGAGAAAGTGTGAGAGGGACAGTGAGGATGGAAGAGAGAGTGTGAGAGTGAGACTGAGGATGGGAGAGGGATTGTGAGATTGAGGGTGGGCGAGAGTGTGTGAGAGTGAGAGTGAGGATGGGGAGAGAGTGTGAGAGTGAGAGTGCGAATGGGAGAGAGTGTGAGAGTGTGAGAATGAGACTGAGGATGGGAGAGGGATTGTGAGATTGAGGATAGGCGAGAGTGTGTGAGAGTGAGAGTGAGGATGGGGGAGAGTGTGTGAGAGTGTGAGTGAGGATGGGGGAGAGAGTGTGAGAGTGAGGAAGGGAGAGACAGTGTGAGAGGGACAGTGAGGATGGGCGAGAAAGTGAGAGTGTTAGAGTGAGGATGAGAGAGAGTGTGAGAATGAGAGTGAGGTTGGAAGAGAGAGTGTGAGAGTGATAGTGAGGATGGGAGAGAGTGTGAGAGTGAGAGTGAGGATGGGAGAGAGAGAGTGGGAGATTTAGAGTGAGGATGGGAAAAAGAGAGTGAGTGAGAGTGAGGATTGGAGAATGAGGGTGTGAGTGAGAGTGAGGATGGGAGAGAGAGTGTGAGAGTGAGGATGGGAGAGAGTGTGTGAGAGTGAGAGTGAGGATGTGGGAGTGAGTGTGAGAGTGCGAGTGACAGTGAGGATGGGCGAGAGAGTGTGAGACTGATAGTGAGGACGGGCGAGAGTGTGAGAGTGAGAGTGAGGATGGAAGAGAGAGTGTGAGAGTGAGGATGGGAGAGAGTGTGTGAGAGTGAGAGTGAGGATGGGGGTGTGAGTGTGAGAGTGCGAGTGACAGTGAGGATGGGCGAGAGAGTGTGAGAGTGATATTGAGGATGAGAGAGAGTGTGAGAGTGAGAGTGCGGATGGGAGAGAGAGTGGGAGTGTGGGAGTGAGGATCGGAGAATGAGTGTGAGAGTGAGAGTGAGGATTGGAGAGAGATTGTGAGAGTGAGGATGGGCGAGAGTGTGTGAGAGTGAGAGTGCGAATGGGAGAGAGCGTGAGAGTGTGAGAGTGACAGTGAGGAAGGGCGAGAAAGTGTGAGAGTTAGAGTGAGGATGAGAGAGAGTGTGAGAGTGAGAGTGACAATGAGAGAGAGAGTGAGAGTGTGAGTGAAGATGGGAGAGAGAGTGTGAGAGTGAGAATGGGAGAGAAAGTGTGAGAGGGACAGTGAGGATGGAAGAGGGAGTGTGAGAGTGAGACTGAGGATGGGAGAGGGATTGTGATAGTGTGGATGGGAGAGAGTGTGTGAGAGTGAGAGTGACAGTGAGGATGGGCGAGAGAGTGTGTGAGAGTGTGAGTGAGGATGGGAGAGAGTGTGAGACTGAGAGTGAGGATGGGAGAGAGAGTGGGAGAGTTAGAGTGATGATGGGAGAAAGAGAGTGAGAGTGAGAGTGAGGATGGGAGAAAGAGTGTGAGAGTGAGGATCGGAGAATGAGGGTGAGAGTGATAGTGAGGATGGGAGAGACATTGTGAGAGTTAGGATGGGCGAGAGTGTGTGAGAGTGAGAGTGAGGATGGGGGAGAGAGTGTGAGAGTGAGAGTGAGGATGGGTGAGAAATTGTGAGAGTTAGAGTGAGGATGAGAGAGAGTGTGAGAGTGAGAGTGAGAATGAGAGAGAGATTGAGAGTGTGAGTGAGGATGGGAGAGAGAGTGTGAGTGTGAGGATGGGAGAGAAAGTGTGAGAGGGACAGTGAGGATGGAAGAGAGAGTGTGAGAGTGAGACTGAGAATGGGAGAGGGATTGTGAGATTGAGGATGGGCGAGAGTGTGTGAGAGAGAGAGTGAGGATGGGGGAGAGAGTGTGAGAGTGAGAGTGCGAATGGGAGAGAGTGTGAGATTATGAGAGTGAGACTGAGGATGAGAGAGGGATTGTGAGATTTAGGATAGGCGAGAGTGTGTGAGAGTGAGAGTGAGGCTGGGGGAGAGTGTGTGAGAGTCTGCGTGAGGATGGGAGAGAGAGTGTGAGAATGAGGATGGGAGAGAAAGTGTGAGAGGGACAGTGAGGATGGGCGAGAAAGTGTGAGTGTTAGAGTGAGGATGAGAGAGAGTGTGAGAGTGAGAGTGAGGATGGGAGAGAGAGTGTGAGAGTGAGAGTGAGGATGGGAGAAAGAGAGTGAAAGTGAGAGTGAGGATGGGAGAGAGAGTGTGAGAGAGAGTGAGGATCGGAGAGTGAGGGTGAGAGTGAGAGTGAGGATGGGAGAGAGACTGTGAGAGTGAGAGTGAGGATGGGAGAGAGAGTGTGAGAGTGAGAGTGAGCATGGCATGAAGAGCGTGAGAGTGAGAGTGAGGATGGCAGGGAGAGTGAGAAAGGGAGAGTGAGAGTGTGGATGATAGAGAGAGTGTGAGAATGAGAGTGAGATTGCGGATGGGAGAGAGTGTGAGAGTGAGAGTTCGAATGGGAGAGAGTGTGAGAGTGTGAGTGAGGATGGGAGAAAGAGATTGAGAGTCACAGTGAGGATGGGCGAGAGAGTGTGAGAGTGATAGTGAGGATGGGAGAGAGTGTGAGAGTGAGAGTGAGGATGGGAGAGAGAGTGGGAGATTTAGAGTGAGGATGGGAAAAAGAGAGTGAGAGTGAGAGTAAGGATCGGAGAATGAGGGTGAGAGTGAGAGTGAGGATGGGAGAGAGATTGTGAGAGTTAGGATGGGCGAGAGTGTGTGAGAGTGAGAGTGAGGATGGGGGAGAGAGTGTGAGAGTGAGAGTGCGAATGGGAGAGAGTGTGAGAGTGTGAGAGTGACAGTGAGGAAGGGCGAGAAAGTGTGAGAGTTAGAGTGAGGAAGAGAGAGAGTGTGAGAGTGAGAGTGAGAATGAGAGAGAGAGTGAGAGTGTGAGTGAGGATGGGAGAGAGAGTGTGAGAGTGAGGATCGGAGAATGAGGGTGAGAGTGATAGTGAGGATGGGAGAGACATTGTGAGAGTTAGGATGGGCGAGAGTGTGTGAGTGTGAGAGTGAGGATGGGGGAGAGAGTGTGAGAGTGAGAGTGAGGATGGGCGAGAAATTGTGAGAGTTAGAGTGAGGATGAGAGAGAGTGTGAGAGTGAGAGTGAGAATGAGAGAGAGATTGAGAGTGTGAGTGAGGACGGGAGAGAGAGTGTGAGTGTGAGGATGGGAGAGAAAGTGTGAGAGGGACAGTGAGGATGGAAGAGAGAGTGTGAGAGTGAGACTGAGGATGGGAGAGGGATTGTGAGATTGAGGGTGGGCGAGAGTGTGTGAGAGTGAGAGTGAGGATGGGGAGAGAGTGTGAGAGTGAGAGTGCGAATGGGAGAGAGTGTGAGAGTGTGAGAATGAGACTGAGGATGGGAGAGGGATTGTGAGATTGAGGATAGGCGAGAGTGTGTGAGAGTGAGAGTGAGGATGGGGGAGAGTGTGTGAGAGTGTGAGTGAGGATGGGGGAGAGAGTGTGAGAGTGAGGATGGGAGAGACAGTGTGAGAGGGACAGTGAGGATGGGCGAGAAAGTGTGAGTGTTAGAGTGAGGATGAGAAAGAGTGTGAGTGTGAGAGTGAGGTTGGAAGAGAGAGTGTGAGAGTGATAGTGAGAATGAGAGAGAGTGAGAGTGTGAGTGAGGATGGGAGAGAGAGTGTGAGAGTGAGGATGGGAGAGAAAGTGTGAGAGGGACAGTGAGGATGGAAGAGAGAGTGTGAGAGTGAGACTGAGGATGGGAGAGGGATTGTGAGATTGAGGGTGGGCGAGAGTGTGTGAGAGTGAGAGTGAGGATGGGGGAGAGTGTGTGAGAGTGTGAGTGAGGATGGGGGAGAGAGTGTGAGAATGAGGATGGGAGAGACAGTGTGAGAGGGACAGTGAGGATGGGCGAGAAAGTGTGAGTGTTAGAGTGAGGATGAGAGAGAGTGTGAGAGTGAGAGTGCGGTTGGAAGAGAGAGTGTGAGAGTGATAGTGAGGATGGGAGAGTGTGTGAGAGTGAGAGTGAGGATGGGAGAGAGAGTGGGAGATTTAGAGTGAGGATGGGAAAAAGAGAGTGACTGAGAGTGAGGATCGGAGAATGAGGGTGAGAGTGAGAGTGAGGATGGGAGAGAGTGTGTGAGAGTGAGAGTGAGGATGTGGGAGTGAGTGTGAGAGTGCGAGTGACAGTGAGGATGGGTGAGAGAGTGTGAGACTGATAGTGAGGACGGGCGAGAGTGTGAGAGTGAGAGTGAGGATGGGGAGAGAGTGTGAGAGTGAGAGTGCGAATGGGAGAGAGTGTGAGAGTGTGACAATGAGACTGAGGATGGGAGAGGGATTGTGAGATTGAGGATAGGCGAGAGTGTGAGAGAGTGAGAGTGAGGATGGGGGAGAGTGTGTGAGAGTGTGAGTGAGGATGGGGGAGAGAGTGTGAGAGTGAGGATGGGAGAGACAGTGTGAGAGGGACAGTGAGGATGGGCGAGAAAGTGTGAGTGTTAGAGTGAGGATGAGAGAGAGTGTGAGAGTGAGAGTGAGGTTGGAAGAGAGAGTGTGAGAGTGAGAGTGAGGATGGGAGAAAGAGAGTGAGAGTGAGTGAGGATGGGAGAGAGAGTGTGAGAGAGAGTGAGGATCGGAGAGTGAGGGTGAGAGTGAGAGTGAGGATGGGAGAGAGACTGTGAGAGTGAGAGTGAGGATGGGAGAGAGAGTGTGAGAGTGAGAGTGAGCGTGGGATGAAGAGCGTGAGAGTGAGAGTGAGGATGGGAGGGAGACTGAGAAAGGGAGAGTGAGAGTGAGGATGATCGAGAGAGTGTGACAGTGAGAGTGAGATTGCGGATGGGAGAGAGTGTGAGAGTGAGAGTTCGAATGGGAGAGAGTGTGAGAGTGTGAGTGAGGATGGGAGAAAGAGATTGAGAGTCACAGTGAGGATGGGCGAGAGAGTGTGAGAGTGATAGTGAGGATGGGAGAGAGTGTGAGAGTGAGAGTGAGGATGGGAGAGAGAGTGGGAGATTTAGAGTGAGGATGGGTAAAAGAGAGTGAGAGTGAGAGTAAGGATCGGAGAATGAGGGTGAGAGTGAGAGTGAGGATGGGAGAGAGATTGTGAGAGTTAGGATGGGCGAGAGTGTGTGAGAGTGAGAGTGAGGATGGGGAGAGAGTGTGAGAGTGAGAGTGCGAATGGGAGAGAGTGTGAGAGTGTGAGAGTGACAGTGAGGAAGGGCGAGAAAGTGTGAGAGTTAGAGTGAGGAAGAGAGAGAGTGTGAGAGTGAGAGTGAGAATGAGAGAGAGAGTGAGAGTGTGAGTGAGGATGGGAGAGAGAGTGTGAGAGTGAGGATCGGAGAATGAGGGTGAGAGTGATAGTGAGGATGGGAGAGACATTGTGAGAGTTAGGATGGGCGAGAGTGTGTGAGTGTGAGAGTGAGGATGGGGAGAGAGTGTGAGAGTGAGAGTGAGAATGAGAGAGAGATTGAGAGTGTGAGTGAGGATGGGAGAGAGAGTGTGAGTGTGAGGATGGGAGAGAAAGTGTGAGAGGGACAGTGAGGATGGAAGAGAGAGTGTGAGAGTGAGACTGAGGATGGGAGAGGGATTGTGAGATTGAGGGTGGGCGAGAGTGTGTGAGAGTGAGAGTGAGGATGGGGAGAGAGTGTGAGAGTGAGAGTGCGAATGGGAGAGAGTGTGAGAGTGTGAGAATGAGACTGAGGATGGGAGAGGGATTGTGAGATTGAGGATAGGCGAGAGTGTGTGAGAGTGAGAGTGAGGATGGGGGAGAGTGTGTGAGAGTGTGAGTGAGGATGGGGGAGAGAGTGTGAGAGTGAGGATGGGAGAGACAGTGTGAGAGGGACAGTGAGGATGGGCGAGAAAGTGTGAGTGTTAGAGTGAGGATGAGAGAGAGTGTGAGAGTGAGAGTGAGGTTGGAAGAGAGAGTGTGAGAGTGAGAGTGAGGATGGGAGAAAGAGAGTGAGAGTGAGTGAGGATGGGAGAGAGAGTGTGAGAGAGAGTGAGGATCGGAGAGTGAGGGTGAGAGTGAGAGTGAGGATGGGAGAGAGACTGTGAGAGTGAGAGTGAGGATGTGAGAGAGAGTGTGAGAGTGAGAGTGAGCGTGGGATGAAGAGCGTGAGAGTGAGAGTGAGGATGGGAGGGAGACTGAGAAAGGGAGAGTGAGAGTGAGGATGATCGAGAGAGTGTGACAGTGAGAGTGAGATTGCGGATGGGAGAGAGTGTGAGAGTGAGAGTTCGAATGGTAGAGAGTGTGAGAGTGTGAGTGAGGATGGGAGAAAGAGATTGAGAGTCACAGTGAGGATGGGCGAGAGAGTGTGAGAGTGATAGTGAGGATGGGAGAGAGTGTGAGAGTGAGAGTGAGGATGGGAGAGAGAGAGGGAGATTTAGAGTGAGGATGGGAAAAAGAGAGTGAGAGTGAGAGTAAGGATCGGAGAATGAGGGTGAGAGTGAGAGTGAGGATGGGAGAGAGATTGTGAGAGTTAGGATGGGCGAGAGTGTGTGAGAGTGAGAGTGAGGATGGGGGAGAGAGTGTGAGAGTGAGAGTGCGAATGGGAGAGAGTGTGAGAGTGACAGTGAGGAAGGGCGAGAAAGTGTGAGAGTTAGAGTGAGGAAGAGAGAGAGTGTGAGAGTGAGAGTGAGAATGAGAGAGAGAGTGAGAGTGTGAGTGAGGATGGGAGAGAGAGTGTGAGAGTGAGGATCGGAGAATGAGGGTGAGAGTGATAGTGAGGATGGGAGAGACATTGTGAGAGTTAGGATGGGCGAGAGTGTGTGAGTGTGAGAGTGAGGATGGGGGAGAGAGTGTGAGAGTGAGAGTGAGGATGGGCGAGAAATTGTGAGAGTTAGAGTGAGGATGAGAGAGAGTGTGAGAGTGAGAGTGAGAATGAGAGAGAGATTGAGAGTGTGAGTGAGGATGGGAGAGAGAGTGTGAGTGTGAGGATGGGAGAGAAAGTGTGAGAGGGACAGTGAGGATGGAAGAGAGAGTGTGAGAGTGAGACTGAGGATGGGAGAGGGATTGTGAGATTGAGGGTGGGCGAGAGTGTGTGAGAGTGAGAGTGAGGATGGGGAGAGAGTGTGAGAGTGAGAGTGCGAATGGGAGAGAGTGTGAGAGTGTGAGAATGAGACTGAGGATGGGAGAGGGATTGTGAGATTGAGGATAGGCGAGAGTGTGTGAGAGTGAGAGTGAGGATGGGGGAGAGTGTGTGAGAGTGTGAGTGAGGATGGGGGAGAGAGTGTGAGAGTGAGGATGGGAGAGACAGTGTGAGAGGGACAGTGAGGATGGGCGAGAAAGTGTGAGTGTTAGAGTGAGGATGAGAAAGAGTGTGAGAGTGAGAGTGAGGTTGGAAGAGAGAGTGTGAGAGTGATAGTGAGAATGAGAGAGAGAGTGAGAGTGTGAGTGAGGATGGGAGAGAAAGTGTGAGAGGGACAGTGAGGATGGAAGAGAGAGTGTGAGAGTGAGACTGAGGATGGGAGAGGGATTGTGAGATTGAGGGTGGGCGAGAGTGTGTGAGAGTGAGAGTGAGGATGGGGGAGAGTGTGTGAGAGTGTGAGTGAGGATGGGGGAGAGAGTGTGAGAGTGAGGATGGGAGAGACAGTGTGAGAGGGACAGTGAGGATGGGCGAGAAAGTGTGAGTGTTAGAGTGAGGATGAGAGAGAGTGTGAGAGTGAGAGTGCGGTTGGAAGAGAGAGTGTGAGAGTGATAGTGAGGATGGGAGAGTGTGTGAGAGTGAGAGTGAGGATGGGAGAGAGAGTGGGAGATTTAGAGTGAGGATGGGAAAAAGAGAGTGACTGAGAGTGAGGATCGGAGAATGAGGGTGAGAGTGAGAGTGAGGATGGGAGAGAGTGTGTGAGAGTGAGAGTGAGGATGTGGGAGTGAGTGTGAGAGTGCGAGTGACAGTGAGGATGGGTGGGAGAGTGTGAGACTGATAGTGAGGACGGGCGAGAGTGTGAGAGTGAGAGTGAGGATGGGGAGAGAGTGTGAGAGTGAGAGTGCGAATGGGAGAGAGTGTGAGAGTGTGACAATGAGACTGAGGATGGGAGAGGGATTGTGAGATTGAGGATAGGCGAGAGTGTGTGAGAGTGAGAGTGAGGATGGGGGAGAGTGTGTGAGAGTGTGAGTGAGGATGGGGGAGAGAGTGTGAGAGTGAGGATGGGAGAGACAGTGTGAGAGGGACAGTGAGGATGGGCGAGAAAGTGTGAGTGTTAGAGTGAGGATGAGAAAGAGTGTGAGTGTGAGAGTGAGGTTGGAAGAGAGAGTGTGAGAGTGATAGTGAGAATGAGAGAGAGAGTGAGAGTGTGAGTGAGGATGGGAGAGAAAGTGTGAGAGGGACAGTGAGGATGGAAGAGAGAGTGTGAGAGTGAGAGTGCGAATGGGAGAGAGTGTGAGAGTGTGAGAGTGACAGTGAGGAAGGGCGAGAAAGTGTGAGAGTTAGAGTGAGGAAGAGAGAGAGTGTGAGAGTGAGAGTGAGAATGAGAGAGAGAGTGAGAGTGTGAGTGAGGATGGGAGAGAGAGTGTGAGAGTGAGGATCGGAGAATGAGGGTGAGAGTGATAGTGAGGATGGGAGAGACATTGTGAGAGTTAGGATGGGCGAGAGTGTGTGAGTGTGAGAGTGAGGATGGGGGAGAGAGTGTGAGAGTGAGAGTGAGGATGGGCGAGAAATTGTGAGAGTTAGAGTGAGGATGAGAGAGAGTGTGAGAGCGAGAGTGAGAATGAGAGAGAGATTGAGAGTGTGAGTGAGAATGGGAGAGAGAGTGTGAGTGTGAGGATGGGAGAGAAAGTGTGAGAGGGACAGTGAGGATGGAAGAGAGAGTGTGAGAGTGAGACTGAGGATGGGAGAGGGATTGTGAGATTGAGGGTGGGCGAGAGTGTGTGAGAGTGAGAGTGAGGATGGGGAGAGAGTGTGAGAGTGAGAGTGCGAATGGGAGAGAGTGTGAGAGTGTGAGAATGAGACTGAGGATGGGAGAGGGATTGTGAGATTGAGGATAGGCGAGAGTGTGTGAGAGTGAGAGTGAGGATGGGGGAGAGTGTGTGAGAGTGTGAGTGAGGATGGGGGAGAGAGTGTGAGAGTGAGGATGGGAGAGACAGTGTGAGAGGGACAGTGAGGATGGGCGAGAAAGTGTGAGTGTTAGAGTGAGGATGAGAAAGAGTGTGAGAGTGAGAGTGAGGTTGGAAGAGAGAGTGTGAGAGTGATAGTGAGAATGAGAGAGAGAGTGAGAGTGTGAGTGAGGATGGGAGAGAAAGTGTGAGAGGGACAGTGAGGATGGAAGAGAGAGTGTGAGAGTGAGACTGAGGATGGGAGAGGGATTGTGAGATTGAGGGTGGGCGAGAGTGTGTGAGAGTGAGAGTGAGGATGGGGGAGAGTGTGTGAGAGTGTGAGTGAGGATGGGGGAGAGAGTGTGAGAGTGAGGATGGGAGAGACAGTGTGAGAGGGACAGTGAGGATGGGCGAGAAAGTGTGAGTGTTAGAGTGAGGATGAGAGAGAGTGTGAGAGTGAGAGTGCGGTTGGAAGAGAGAGTGTGAGAGTGATAGTGAGGATGGGAGAGTGTGTGAGAGTGAGAGTGAGGATGGGAGAGAGAGTGGGAGATTTAGAGTGAGGATGGGAAAAAGAGAGTGACTGAGAGTGAGGATCGGAGAATGAGGGTGAGAGTGAGAGTGAGGATGGGAGAGAGTGTGTGAGAGTGAGAGTGAGGATGTGGGAGTGAGTGTGAGAGTGCGAGTGACAGTGAGGATGGGTGAGAGAGTGTGAGACTGATAGTGAGGACGGGCGAGAGTGTGAGAGTGAGAGTGAGGATGGGGAGAGAGTGTGAGAGTGAGAGTGCGAATGGGAGAGAGTGTGAGAGTGTGAGAATGAGACTGAGGATGGGAGAGGGATTGTGAGATTGAGGATAGGCGAGAGTGTGTGAGAGTGAGAGTGAGGATGGGGGAGAGTGTGTGAGAGTGTGAGTGAGGATGGGGGAGAGAGTGTGAGAGTGAGGATGGGAGAGACAGTGTGAGAGGGACAGTGAGGATGGGCGAGAAAGTGTGAGTGTTAGAGTGAGGATGAGAAAGAGTGTGAGTGTGAGAGTGAGGTTGGAAGAGAGAGTGTGAGAGTGATAGTGAGAATGAGAGAGAGAGTGAGAGTGTGAGTGAGGATGGGAGAGAGAGTGTGAGAGTGAGGATGGGAGAGAAAGTGTGAGAGGGACAGTGAGGATGGAAGAGAGAGTGTGAGAGTGAGAGTGAGGATGGGAGAAAGAGAGTGAGAGTGAGTGAGGATGGGAGAGAGAGTGTGAGAGAGAGTGAGGATCGGAGAGTGAGGGTGAGAGTGAGAGTGAGGATGGGAGAGAGACTGTGAGAGTGAGAGTGAGGATGGGAGAGAGAGTGTGAGAGTGAGAGTGAGCGTGGGATGAAGAGCGTGAGAGTGAGAGTGAGGATGGGAGGGAGACTGAGAAAGGGAGAGTGAGAGTGAGGATGATCGAGAGAGTGTGACAGTGAGAGTGAGATTGCGGATGGGAGAGAGTGTGAGAGTGAGAGTTCGAATGGGAGAGAGTATGAGAGTGAGAGTGAGGATGGGAGAGAGAGTGTGAGAGTGAGAGTGAGGATGGGAGAAAGAGATTGAGAGTGAGCGTGAGGATGGGGGAGTGAGAGTGATAGGCAGGATGGCAGAGAGTGTGAGTGTGAGAGTGAGGATGGGAGAGAGAGTGGGAGAGTTAGCGTGAGGATGGGAGAAAGAGAGTGAGAGTGAGATTGAGGATGGGAGAAAGAGTGTGAGAGTGAGAGTGAGGATCGGAGAATGAGGGTGAGAGTGAGAGTGAGGATGGGAAAGAGACTGTGAGAGTGAGAGTGAGAATGGGAGAGATAGAGTGAGAGTGAGAGTGAGCATGGGATGAAGAGCGTGAGAGTGAGAGTGAGGATGGGAGAGAGAGTGAGAAAGGATGAGTGAGACTGAGGATGATAGAGAGAGTTTGAGAGTGAGAGTGAGATTGCTAATGGGAGAGAGTGTGAGACGGTGAGAGTGCGAATGGGAGTGAGTGTGAGAGTGTGTGAGAGAATCGGAGACAGAGTGAGAGAGTGAGATTGAGGATGGGAGAGAGAGTGTGAGATTGAGAGTGAGGATGGGAGAGAGTGTGTGAGGGTGAGAGTGACAGTGAGGACGGGTGAGAGCGTGTGAGAGTGAGACTGAGGATGGGAGAGAGTGTGAGAGTGAGAGTGCGGATGGGAGAGAGAGTGTGAGAGTGAGATCGAGGATCGGAGAGAGAAGGTGAGAGTGAGAGTGTGGATGTGATAGAGACTGTGTGAGTGAGAGTGAGGATTGGAGAGAGAGAGTGAGAGTGAGCATGGGATGAAGAGCGTGAGAGTGAGAGTGAGGATGGGATAGAGAGTGAGAAAGGGAGAGTGAGAGTGAGGATGGGAGAAAGAGATTGAGAGTGAGAGTGCGGATGGGAGAGAGAGAGTGAGAGTGTGAGTGAGGATGGGAGAGGGAGTGTGACAACGAGAATGGGAGAGAGAGTGTGAGAGTGACAGTGCAGATGGGAGAGAGAGTGTGAGATTGAGAGTGAGGATGGGAGTGAGTGTGTGAGAGTGAGAGTGAGGATGGGAGAGAGAGTGTGAGAGGGACATTGAGGATGGAAGAGAGAGTGTGAGAGTTAGAGTGAGGATGGGAGAGAGAGTGTGAGAGTGAAGATGGGAGAGAGTGTGCGAGAGTGAGAGTGAGGATGGGGGAGTGAGTGTGAGAATGAGAGTGAGGATGGGAGAGTGTGTGAGAGTGAGAGTGACAGTGAGGATGGGCGAGAGAGTGTGAGAGTGATAGGGAGGATGGGAGAAAGAGATTGAGAGTAAGAGTGAGGATGGGAGAGAGAGTGTGAGAGTGAGAGTGAGGATCGGAGAGAGAGTGTGAGAGTGAGAGTGAGGATGGGAGAGAGAGTGTGAGAGTAAGAGTGAGGGTGGGAGAGTGAGTGTGAGAGTGACAGCGAGGATGGGAGAGAGAGTGTGAGAGTGAGAGTGAGGATGGTAGAAAGAGAGTGAGAGTGAGAGTGAGGATTGAAGAGAGTGTGAGAGTGAGAGTGAGGATCGGAGAGAGAGGGTGACAGTGAGAGTGAGGATGGGAGAGAGACTGTGAGAGAAAGAGTGAGGATGGGAGAGAGAGTGTGAGAGTGAGAGTGAGCATGGGATGAAGTGCGTGCGAGTGAGAGTGAGGATGGGAGAGAGAGTGTGAGGGTGAGAGTGAGGATGGGAGAGTGAGTGTGAGAGGGACAACGAGGATGGGAGAGAGAGTGTGAGAGTGAGAGTGCGGATGGTAGAGAGAGTTTGAGAGTGAGAGTGAGGATGGGAGTGAGTGTGTGAGAGTGAGAGTGAGGATGGGAGAGAGAGAGTGAGAGGGACAGTGAGGGTGGAAGGGAGAGTGTGAGAGTGAGAGTGAGGATGGGAGAGAGAGTGTGAGAGTGAGGATGGGAGAGAGTGTGTGAGAGTGAGAGTGAGGATGGGGTAGTGAGTGTGAGAATGAGAGTGTGGATGGGAGAGAGTGTGTGAGAGTGAGAGTGACAGTGAGGATGGGCGAGAGACTGTGAGAGTGATAGTGAGGATGGGAGAGAGTGTGAGAGTGAGAGTGAGAATGGGAGAGAGTGTGACAGTGAGTGTGAGAATGAGGATTGGAGAGAGACTGTGAGAGTGAGAGTGAGGATGGGAGAGAGTGTGAGAGTGAGAGTGAGGATGGAGAGAGTGCATGAGAGTCAGAGTGAGGAAGGCAGAGAGTGTGTGAGAGAGAGTGAGGATGAGAGAGAGAGTGTGAGAGTGAGAGTGAGGATGGGAGAGAGATTGTGAGAGTGAGATTGAGAATGGGAGAGACAGTGTGAGAGTGAGAGTGCGAGTGAGGATGGGAGAGAGAGTGTGAGAGTGAGATTGTGCGTGGGAGAGAGAGAGTGAGAGTGAGAGTGAGGATGCGGAGAGAGTGTGAGAGTGAGAGTGAGGATGGGAGAGAGTGTGAGAGTGAGAGTGAGGATGGGAGAGAGTGTGAGAATGAGAGTGAGGATGGGAGAGAGAGTGTGAGAGTGAGAATGGGAGAGAGATTGTGAGAGTGAGAGTGAGAATGGGAGAGAGTGTGACAGTGAGTGTGAGAATGAGGATTGGAGAGAGACTGTGAGAGTGAGAGTGAGGATGGGAGAGAGTGTGAGAGTAAGAGTTAAGATGGAGAGAGTGTATGAGAGTCAGAGTGAGGAAGGCAGAGAGTGTGAGAGTGAGAGTGAGGATGAGAGAGAGAGTGTGAGAGTGAGAGTGAGGATGGGAGAGTGTGTGAGAGTGAGAGTGAGGATGGGGGAGCAGTGTGAGACTGAGAGTGCGCATGGAAGAGAGTGTGAGAGTGAGAATGAGGATGGAAGAGAGAGTGTGAGAGTGAGAGTGAGGATGGGAGAGAGTGTGAGAGTGAGCATGAGGATGGGAGAGAGTGTGAGAGTGAGAATGAGGATGGGAGAGAGAGTGTGAGAGTGAGCGTGAGGATGCGAAGAGAGTGTGAGAGTGAGAGGGATGATGGGAGAGAGTGTGAGAGTGAGAGTGAGGATGGGAGAGAGAGTGTGAGAGTGAGAATGGGAGAGAGATTGTGAGAGTGAGAGTGAGAATGGGAGAGAGTGTGACAGTGAGTGTGAGAATGAGGATCGGAGAGAGAGTGTGAGAGTGAGAGTGAGGATGGGAGAGAGTGTGAGAGTGAGAGTGAGGATGGAGAGAGTGTAAGAGAGTCATAGTGAGGAAGGCAGAGAGTGTGAGAGTGTGAGTGAGGATGAGTGCGAGAGTGTGAGAGTGAGAGTGAGGATGGCAGAGAGTGTGAGAGTGAGAGTGAGGATGGGGGATCAGTGTGAGATTGAGAGTGCGCATGGAAGAGAGTGTGAGAGTGGGAATGAGGATGGGAGAGAGAGTGTGAGTGTGAGGATGGGAGAGAAAGTGTGAGAGGGACAGTGAGGATGGAAGAGAGAGTGTGAGAGTGAGACTGAGGATGGGAGAGGGATTGTGAGATTGAGGGTGGGCGAGAGTGTGTGAGAGTGAGAGTGAGGATGGGGAGAGAGTGTGAGAGTGAGAGTGCGAATGGGAGAGAGTGTGAGAGTGTGAGAATGAGACTGAGGATGGGAGAGGGATTGTGAGATTGAGGATAGGCGAGAGTGTGTGAGAGTGAGAGTGAGGATGGGGGAGAGTGTGTGAGAGTGTGAGTGAGGATGGGGGAGAGAGTGTGAGAGTGAGGATGGGAGAGACAGTGTGAGAGGGACAGTGAGGATGGGCGAGAAAGTGTGAGTGTTAGAGTGAGGATGAGAAAGAGTGTGAGAGTGAGAGTGAGGTTGGAAGAGAGAGTGTGAGAGTGATAGTGAGAATGAGAGAGAGAGTGAGAGTGCGAGTGAGGATGGGAGAGAAAGTGTGAGAGGGACAGTGAGGATGGAAGAGAGAGTGTGAGAGTGAGACTGAGGATGGGAGAGGGATTGTGAGATTGAGGGTGGGCGAGAGTGTGTGAGAGTGAGAGTGAGGATGGGGGAGAGTGTGTGAGAGTGTGAGTGAGGATGGGGGAGAGAGTGTGAGAGTGAGGATGGGAGAGACAGTGTGAGAGGGACAGTGAGGATGGGCGAGAAAGTGTGAGTGTTAGAGTGAGGATGAGAGAGAGTGTGAGAGTGAGAGTGCGGTTGGAAGAGAGAGTGTGAGAGTGATAGTGAGGATGGGAGAGTGTGTGAGAGTGAGAGTGAGGATGGGAGAGAGAGTGGGAGATTTAGAGTGAGGATGGGAAAAAGAGAGTGACTGAGAGTGAGGATCGGAGAATGAGGGTGAGAGTGAGAGTGAGGATGGGAGAGAGTGTGTGAGAGTGAGAGTGAGAATGTGGGAGTGAGTGTGAGAGTGCGAGTGACAGTGAGGATGGGTGAGAGAGTGTGAGACTGATAGTGAGGACGGGCGAGAGTGTGAGAGTGAGAGTGAGGATGGGGAGAGAGTGTGAGAGTGAGAGTGCGAATGGGAGAGAGTGTGAGAGTGTGACAATGAGACTGAGGATGGGAGAGGGATTGTGAGATTGAGGATAGGCGAGAGTGTGTGAGAGTGAGAGTGAGGATGGGGGAGAGTGTGTGAGAGTGTGAGTGAGGATGGGGGAGAGAGTGTGAGAGTGAGGATGGGAGAGACAGTGTGAGAGGGACAGTGAGGATGGGCGAGAAAGTGTGAGTGTTAGAGTGAGGATGAGAAAGAGTGTGAGTGTGAGAGTGAGGTTGGAAGAGAGAGTGTGAGAGTGATAGTGAGAATGAGAGAGAGAGTGAGAGTGTGAGTGAGGATGGGAGAGAAAGTGTGAGAGGGACAGTGAGGATGGAAGAGAGAGTGTGAGAGTGAGAGTGCGAATGGGAGAGAGTGTGAGAGTGTGAGAGTGACAGTGAGGAAGGGCGAGAAAGTGTGAGAGTTAGAGTGAGGAAGAGAGAGAGTGTGAGAGTGAGAGTGAGAATGAGAGAGAGAGTGAGAGTGTGAGTGAGGATGGGAGAGAGAGTGTGAGAGTGAGGATCGGAGAATGAGGGTGAGAGTGATAGTGAGGATGGGAGAGACATTGTGAGAGTTAGGATGGGCGAGAGTGTGTGAGTGTGAGAGTGAGGATGGGGGAGAGAGTGTGAGAGTGAGAGTGAGGATGGGCGAGAAATTGTGAGAGTTAGAGTGAGGATGAGAGAGAGTGTGAGAGTGAGAGTGAGAATGAGAGAGAGATTGAGAGTGTGAGTGAGGATGGGAGAGAGAGTGTGAGTGTGAGGATGGGAGAGAAAGTGTGAGAGGGACAGTGAGGATGGAAGAGAGAGTGTGAGAGTGAGACTGAGGATGGGAGAGGGATTGTGAGATTGAGGGTGGGCGAGAGTGTGTGAGAGTGAGAGTGAGGATGGGGAGAGAGTGTGAGAGTGAGAGTGCGAATGGGAGAGAGTGTGAGAGTGTGAGAATGAGACTGAGGATGGGAGAGGGATTGTGAGATTGAGGATAGGCGAGAGTGTGTGAGAGTGAGAGTGAGGATGGGGGAGAGTGTGTGAGAGTGTGAGTGAGGATGGGGGAGAGAGTGTGAGAGTGAGGATGGGAGAGACAGTGTGAGAGGGACAGTGAGGATGGGCGAGAAAGTGTGAGTGTTAGAGTGAGGATGAGAAAGAGTGTGAGAGTGAGAGTGAGGTTGGAAGAGAGAGTGTGAGAGTGATAGTGAGAATGAGAGAGAGAGTGAGAGTGTGAGTGAGGATGGGAGAGAAAGTGTGAGAGGGACAGTGAGGATGGAAGAGAGAGTGTGAGAGTGAGACTGAGGATGGGAGAGGGATTGTGAGATTGAGGGTGGGCGAGAGTGTGTGAGAGTGAGAGTGAGGATGGGGGAGAGTGTGTGAGAGTGTGAGTGAGGATGGGGGAGAGAGTGTGAGAGTGAGGATGGGAGAGACAGTGTGAGAGGGACAGTGAGGATGGGCGAGAAAGTGTGAGTGTTAGAGTGAGGATGAGAGAGAGTGTGAGAGTGAGAGTGCGGTTGGAAGAGAGAGTGTGAGAGTGATAGTGAGGATGGGAGAGTGTGTGAGAGTGAGAGTGAGGATGGGAGAGAGAGTGGGAGATTTAGAGTGAGGATGGGAAAAAGAGAGTGACTGAGAGTGAGGATCGGAGAATGAGGGTGAGAGTGAGAGTGAGGATGGGAGAGAGTGTGTGAGAGTGAGAGTGAGGATGTGGGAGTGAGTGTGAGAGTGCGAGTGACAGTGAGGATGGGTGAGAGAGTGTGAGACTGATAGTGAGGACGGGCGAGAGTGTGAGAGTGAGAGTGAGGATGGGGAGAGAGTGTGAGAGTGAGAGTGCGAATGGGAGAGAGTGTGAGAGTGTGACAATGAGACTGAGGATGGGAGAGGGATTGTGAGATTGAGGATAGGCGAGAGTGTGTGAGAGTGAGAGTGAGGATGGGGGAGAGTGTGTGAGAGTGTGAGTGAGGATGGGGGAGAGAGTGTGAGAGTGAGGATGGGAGAGACAGTGTGAGAGGGACAGTGAGGATGGGCGAGAAAGTGTGAGTGTTAGAGTGAGGATGAGAAAGAGTGTGAGTGTGAGAGTGAGGTTGGAAGAGAGAGTGTGAGAGTGATAGTGAGAATGAGAGAGAGAGTGAGAGTGTGAGTGAGGATGGGAGAGAGAGTGTGAGAGTGAGGATGGGAGAGAAAGTGTGAGAGGGACAGTGAGGATGGAAGAGAGAGTGTGAGAGTGAGAGTGAGGATGGGAGAAAGAGAGTGAGAGTGAGTGAGGATGGGAGAGAGAGTGTGAGAGAGAGTGAGGATCGGAGAGTGAGGGTGAGAGTGAGAGTGAGGATGGGAGAGAGACTGTGAGAGTGAGAGTGAGGATGGGAGAGAGAGTGTGAGAGTGAGAGTGAGCGTGGGATGAAGAGCGTGAGAGTGAGAGTGAGGATGGGAGGGAGACTGAGAAAGGGAGAGTGAGAGTGAGGATGATCGAGAGAGTGTGACAGTGAGAGTGAGATTGCGGATGGGAGAGAGTGTGAGAGTGAGAGTTCGAATGGGAGAGAGTATGAGAGTGAGAGTGAGGATGGGAGAGAGAGTGTGAGAGTGAGAGTGAGGATGGGAGAAAGAGATTGAGAGTGAGCGTGAGGATGGGGGAGTGAGAGTGATAGGCAGGATGGCAGAGAGTGTGAGTGTGAGAGTGAGGATGGGAGAGAGAGTGGGAGAGTTAGCGTGAGGATGGGAGAAAGAGAGTGAGAGTGAGATTGAGGATGGGAGAAAGAGTGTGAGAGTGAGAGTGAGGATCGGAGAATGAGGGTGAGAGTGAGAGTGAGGATGGGAAAGAGACTGTGAGAGTGAGAGTGAGAATGGGAGAGATAGAGTGAGAGTGAGAGTGAGCATGGGATGAAGAGCGTGAGAGTGAGAGTGAGGATGGGAGAGAGAGTGAGAAAGGATGAGTGAGACTGAGGATGATAGAGAGAGTTTGAGAGTGAGAGTGAGATTGCTAATGGGAGAGAGTGTGAGACGGTGAGAGTGCGAATGGGAGTGAGTGTGAGAGTGTGTGAGAGAATCGGAGACAGAGTGAGAGAGTGAGATTGAGGATGGGAGAGAGAGTGTGAGATTGAGAGTGAGGATGGGAGAGAGTGTGTGAGGGTGAGAGTGACAGTGAGGACGGGTGAGAGCGTGTGAGAGTGAGACTGAGGATGGGAGAGAGTGTGAGAGTGAGAGTGCGGATGGGAGAGAGAGTGTGAGAGTGAGATCGAGGATCGGAGAGAGAAGGTGAGAGTGAGAGTGTGGATGTGATAGAGACTGTGTGAGTGAGAGTGAGGATTGGAGAGAGAGAGAGTGAGAGTGAGCATGGGATGAAGAGCGTGAGAGTGAGAGTGAGGATGGGATAGAGAGTGAGAAAGGGAGAGTGAGAGTGAGGATGGGAGAAAGAGATTGAGAGTGAGAGTGCGGATGGGAGAGAGAGAGTGAGAGTGTGAGTGAGGATGGGAGAGGGAGTGTGACAACGAGAATGGGAGAGAGAGTGTGAGAGTGACAGTGCAGATGGGAGAGAGAGTGTGAGATTGAGAGTGAGGATGGGAGTGAGTGTGTGAGAGTGAGAGTGAGGATGGGAGAGAGAGTGTGAGAGGGACATTGAGGATGGAAGAGAGAGTGTGAGAGTTAGAGTGAGGATGGGAGAGAGAGTGTGAGAGTGAAGATGGGAGAGAGTGTGCGAGAGTGAGAGTGAGGATGGGGGAGTGAGTGTGAGAATGAGAGTGAGGATGGGAGAGTGTGTGAGAGTGAGAGTGACAGTGAGGATGGGCGAGAGAGTGTGAGAGTGATAGGGAGGATGGGAGAAAGAGATTGAGAGTAAGAGTGAGGATGGGAGAGAGAGTGTGAGAGTGAGAGTGAGGATCGGAGAGAGAGTGTGAGAGTGAGAGTGAGGATGGGAGAGAGAGTGTGAGAGTAAGAGTGAGGGTGGGAGAGTGAGTGTGAGAGTGACAGCGAGGATGGGAGAGAGAGTGTGAGAGTGAGAGTGAGGATGGTAGAAAGAGAGTGAGAGTGAGAGTGAGGATTGAAGAGAGTGTGAGAGTGAGAGTGAGGATCGGAGAGAGAGGGTGACAGTGAGAGTGAGGATGGGAGAGAGACTGTGAGAGAAAGAGTGAGGATGGGAGAGAGAGTGTGAGAGTGAGAGTGAGCATGGGATGAAGTGCGTGCGAGTGAGAGTGAGGATGGGAGAGAGAGTGTGAGGGTGAGAGTGAGGATGGGAGAGTGAGTGTGAGAGGGACAACGAGGATGGGAGAGAGAGTGTGAGAGTGAGAGTGCGGATGGTAGAGAGAGTTTGAGAGTGAGAGTGAGGATGGGAGTGAGTGTGTGAGAGTGAGAGTGAGGATGGGAGAGAGAGAGTGAGAGGGACAGTGAGGGTGGAAGGGAGAGTGTGAGAGTGAGAGTGAGGATGGGAGAGAGAGTGTGAGAGTGAGGATGGGAGAGAGTGTGTGAGAGTGAGAGTGAGGATGGGGTAGTGAGTGTGAGAATGAGAGTGTGGATGGGAGAGAGTGTGTGAGAGTGAGAGTGACAGTGAGGATGGGCGAGAGACTGTGAGAGTGATAGTGAGGATGGGAGAGAGTGTGAGAGTGAGAGTGAGAATGGGAGAGAGTGTGACAGTGAGTGTGAGAATGAGGATTGGAGAGAGACTGTGAGAGTGAGAGTGAGGATGGGAGAGAGTGTGAGAGTGAGAGTGAGGATGGAGAGAGTGCATGAGAGTCAGAGTGAGGAAGGCAGAGAGTGTGTGAGAGAGAGTGAGGATGAGAGAGAGAGTGTGAGAGTGAGAGTGAGGATGGGAGAGAGATTGTGAGAGTGAGATTGAGAATGGGAGAGACAGTGTGAGAGTGAGAGTGCGAGTGAGGATGGGAGAGAGAGTGTGAGAGTGAGATTGTGCGTGGGAGAGAGAGAGTGAGAGTGAGAGTGAGGATGCGGAGAGAGTGTGAGAGTGAGAGTGAGGATGGGAGAGAGTGTGAGAGTGAGAGTGAGGATGGGAGAGAGTGTGAGAATGAGAGTGAGGATGGGAGAGAGAGTGTGAGAGTGAGAATGGGAGAGAGATTGTGAGAGTGAGAGTGAGAATGGGAGAGAGTGTGACAGTGAGTGTGAGAATGAGGATTGGAGAGAGACTGTGAGAGTGAGAGTGAGGATGGGAGAGAGTGTGAGAGTAAGAGTTAAGATGGAGAGAGTGTATGAGAGTCAGAGTGAGGAAGGCAGAGAGTGTGAGAGTGAGAGTGAGGATGAGAGAGAGAGTGTGAGAGTGAGAGTGAGGATGGGAGAGTGTGTGAGAGTGAGAGTGAGGATGGGGGAGCAGTGTGAGACTGAGAGTGCGCATGGAAGAGAGTGTGAGAGTGAGAATGAGGATGGAAGAGAGAGTGTGAGAGTGAGAGTGAGGATGGGAGAGAGTGTGAGAGTGAGCATGAGGATGGGAGAGAGTGTGAGAGTGAGAATGAGGATGGGAGAGAGAGTGTGAGAGTGAGCGTGAGGATGCGAAGAGAGTGTGAGAGTGAGAGGGATGATGGGAGAGAGTGTGAGAGTGAGAGTGAGGATGGGAGAGAGAGTGTGAGAGTGAGAATGGGAGAGAGATTGTGAGAGTGAGAGTGAGAATGGGAGAGAGTGTGACAGTGAGTGTGAGAATGAGGATCGGAGAGAGAGTGTGAGAGTGAGAGTGAGGATGGGAGAGAGTGTGAGAGTGAGAGTGAGGATGGAGAGAGTGTAAGAGAGTCATAGTGAGGAAGGCAGAGAGTGTGAGAGTGTGAGTGAGGATGAGTGCGAGAGTGTGAGAGTGAGAGTGAGGATGGCAGAGAGTGTGAGAGTGAGAGTGAGGATGGGGGATCAGTGTGAGATTGAGAGTGCGCATGGAAGAGAGTGTGAGAGTGGGAATGAGGATGGGAGAGAGAGTGTGAGTGTGAGGATGGGAGAGAAAGTGTGAGAGGGACAGTGAGGATGGAAGAGAGAGTGTGAGAGTGAGACTGAGGATGGGAGAGGGATTGTGAGATTGAGGGTGGGCGAGAGTGTGTGAGAGTGAGAGTGAGGATGGGGAGAGAGTGTGAGAGTGAGAGTGCGAATGGGAGAGAGTGTGAGAGTGTGAGAATGAGACTGAGGATGGGAGAGGGATTGTGAGATTGAGGATAGGCGAGAGTGTGTGAGAGTGAGAGTGAGGATGGGGGAGAGTGTGTGAGAGTGTGAGTGAGGATGGGGGAGAGAGTGTGAGAGTGAGGATGGGAGAGACAGTGTGAGAGGGACAGTGAGGATGGGCGAGAAAGTGTGAGTGTTAGAGTGAGGATGAGAAAGAGTGTGAGAGTGAGAGTGAGGTTGGAAGAGAGAGTGTGAGAGTGATAGTGAGAATGAGAGAGAGAGTGAGAGTGCGAGTGAGGATGGGAGAGAAAGTGTGAGAGGGACAGTGAGGATGGAAGAGAGAGTGTGAGAGTGAGACTGAGGATGGGAGAGGGATTGTGAGATTGAGGGTGGGCGAGAGTGTGTGAGAGTGAGAGTGAGGATGGGGGAGAGTGTGTGAGAGTGTGAGTGAGGATGGGGGAGAGAGTGTGAGAGTGAGGATGGGAGAGACAGTGTGAGAGGGACAGTGAGGATGGGCGAGAAAGTGTGAGTGTTAGAGTGAGGATGAGAGAGAGTGTGAGAGTGAGAGTGCGGTTGGAAGAGAGAGTGTGAGAGTGATAGTGAGGATGGGAGAGTGTGTGAGAGTGAGAGTGAGGATGGGAGAGAGAGTGGGAGATTTAGAGTGAGGATGGGAAAAAGAGAGTGACTGAGAGTGAGGATCGGAGAATGAGGGTGAGAGTGAGAGTGAGGATGGGAGAGAGTGTGTGAGAGTGAGAGTGAGAATGTGGGAGTGAGTGTGAGAGTGCGAGTGACAGTGAGGATGGGTGAGAGAGTGTGAGACTGATAGTGAGGACGGGCGAGAGTGTGAGAGTGAGAGTGAGGATGGGGAGAGAGTGTGAGAGTGAGAGTGCGAATGGGAGAGAGTGTGAGAGTGTGACAATGAGACTGAGGATGGGAGAGGGATTGTGAGATTGAGGATAGGCGAGAGTGTGTGAGAGTGAGAGTGAGGATGGGGGAGAGTGTGTGAGAGTGTGAGTGAGGATGGGGGAGAGAGTGTGAGAGAGAGGATGGGAGAGACAGTGTGAGAGGGACAGTGAGGATGGGCGAGAAAGTGTGAGTGTTAGAGTGAGGATGAGAAAGAGTGTGAGTGTGAGAGTGAGGTTGGAAGAGAGAGTGTGAGAGTGATAGTGAGAATGAGAGAGAGAGTGAGAGTGTGAGTGAGGATGGGAGAGAAAGTGTGAGAGGGACAGTGAGGATGGAAGAGAGAGTGTGAGAGTGAGAGTGCGAATGGGAGAGAGTGTGAGAGTGTGAGAGTGACAGTGAGGAAGGGCGAGAAAGTGTGAGAGTTAGAGTGAGGAAGAGAGAGAGTGTGAGAGTGAGAGTGAGAATGAGAGAGAGAGTGAGAGTGTGAGTGAGGATGGGAGAGAGAGTGTGAGAGTGAGGATCGGAGAATGAGGGTGAGAGTGATAGTGAGGATGGGAGAGACATTGTGAGAGTTAGGATGGGCGAGAGTGTGTGAGTGTGAGAGTGAGGATGGGGGAGAGAGTGTGAGAGTGAGAGTGAGGATGGGCGAGAAATTGTGAGAGTTAGAGTGAGGATGAGAGAGAGTGTGAGAGTGAGAGTGAGAATGAGAGAGAGATTGAGAGTGTGAGTGAGGATGGGAGAGAGAGTGTGAGTGTGAGGATGGGAGAGAAAGTGTGAGAGGGACAGTGAGGATGGAAGAGAGAGTGTGAGAGTGAGACTGAGGATGGGAGAGGGATTGTGAGATTGAGGGTGGGCGAGAGTGTGTGAGAGTGAGAGTGAGGATGGGGAGAGAGTGTGAGAGTGAGAGTGCGAATGGGAGAGAGTGTGAGAGTGTGAGAATGAGACTGAGGATGGGAGAGGGATTGTGAGATTGAGGATAGGCGAGAGTGTGTGAGAGTGAGAGTGAGGATGGGGGAGAGTGTGTGAGAGTGTGAGTGAGGATGGGGGAGAGAGTGTGAGAGTGAGGATGGGAGAGACAGTGTGAGAGGGACAGTGAGGATGGGCGAGAAAGTGTGAGTGTTAGAGTGAGGATGAGAAAGAGTGTGAGAGTGAGAGTGAGGTTGGAAGAGAGAGTGTGAGAGTGATAGTGAGAATGAGAGAGAGAGTGAGAGTGTGAGTGAGGATGGGAGAGAAAGTGTGAGAGGGACAGTGAGGATGGAAGAGAGAGTGTGAGAGTGAGACTGAGGATGGGAGAGGGATTGTGAGATTGAGGGTGGGCGAGAGTGTGTGAGAGTGAGAGTGAGGATGGGGGAGAGTGTGTGAGAGTGTGAGTGAGGATGGGGGAGAGAGTGTGAGAGTGAGGATGGGAGAGACAGTGTGAGAGGGACAGTGAGGATGGGCGAGAAAGTGTGAGTGTTAGAGTGAGGATGAGAGAGAGTGTGAGAGTGAGAGTGCGGTTGGAAGAGAGAGTGTGAGAGTGATAGTGAGGATGGGAGAGTGTGTGAGAGTGAGAGTGAGGATGGGAGAGAGAGTGGGAGATTTAGAGTGAGGATGGGAAAAAGAGAGTGACTGAGAGTGAGGATCGGAGAATGAGGGTGAGAGTGAGAGTGAGGATGGGAGAGAGTGTGTGAGAGTGAGAGTGAGGATGTGGGAGTGAGTGTGAGAGTGCGAGTGACAGTGAGGATGGGTGAGAGAGTGTGAGACTGATAGTGAGGACGGGCGAGAGTGTGAGAGTGAGAGTGAGGATGGGGAGAGAGTGTGAGAGTGAGAGTGCGAATGGGAGAGAGTGTGAGAGTGTGACAATGAGACTGAGGATGGGAGAGGGATTGTGAGATTGAGGATAGGCGAGAGTGTGTGAGAGTGAGAGTGAGGATGGGGGAGAGTGTGTGAGAGTGTGAGTGAGGATGGGGGAGAGAGTGTGAGAGTGAGGATGGGAGAGACAGTGTGAGAGGGACAGTGAGGATGGGCGAGAAAGTGTGAGTGTTAGAGTGAGGATGAGAAAGAGTGTGAGTGTGAGAGTGAGGTTGGAAGAGAGAGTGTGAGAGTGATAGTGAGAATGAGAGAGAGAGTGAGAGTGTGAGTGAGGATGGGAGAGAGAGTGTGAGAGTGAGGATGGGAGAGAAAGTGTGAGAGGGACAGTGAGGATGGAAGAGAGAGTGTGAGAGTGAGAGTGAGGATGGGAGAAAGAGAGTGAGAGTGAGTGAGGATGGGAGAGAGAGTGTGAGAGAGAGTGAGGATCGGAGAGTGAGGGTGAGAGTGAGAGTGAGGATGGGAGAGAGACTGTGAGAGTGAGAGTGAGGATGGGAGAGAGAGTGTGAGAGTGAGAGTGAGCGTGGGATGAAGAGCGTGAGAGTGAGAGTGAGGATGGGAGGGAGACTGAGAAAGGGAGAGTGAGAGTGAGGATGATCGAGAGAGTGTGACAGTGAGAGTGAGATTGCGGATGGGAGAGAGTGTGAGAGTGAGAGTTCGAATGGGAGAGAGTATGAGAGTGAGAGTGAGGATGGGAGAGAGAGTGTGAGAGTGAGAGTGAGGATGGGAGAAAGAGATTGAGAGTGAGCGTGAGGATGGGGGAGTGAGAGTGATAGGCAGGATGGCAGAGAGTGTGAGTGTGAGAGTGAGGATGGGAGAGAGAGTGGGAGAGTTAGCGTGAGGATGGGAGAAAGAGAGTGAGAGTGAGATTGAGGATGGGAGAAAGAGTGTGAGAGTGAGAGTGAGGATCGGAGAATGAGGGTGAGAGTGAGAGTGAGGATGGGAAAGAGACTGTGAGAGTGAGAGTGAGAATGGGAGAGATAGAGTGAGAGTGAGAGTGAGCATGGGATGAAGAGCGTGAGAGTGAGAGTGAGGATGGGAGAGAGAGTGAGAAAGGATGAGTGAGACTGAGGATGATAGAGAGAGTTTGAGAGTGAGAGTGAGATTGCTAATGGGAGAGAGTGTGAGACGGTGAGAGTGCGAATGGGAGTGAGTGTGAGAGTGTGTGAGAGAATCGGAGACAGAGTGAGAGAGTGAGATTGAGGATGGGAGAGAGAGTGTGAGATTGAGAGTGAGGATGGGAGAGAGTGTGTGAGGGTGAGAGTGACAGTGAGGACGGGTGAGAGCGTGTGAGAGTGAGACTGAGGATGGGAGAGAGTGTGAGAGTGAGAGTGCGGATGGGAGAGAGAGTGTGAGAGTGAGATCGAGGATCGGAGAGAGAAGGTGAGAGTGAGAGTGTGGATGTGATAGAGACTGTGTGAGTGAGAGTGAGGATTGGAGAGAGAGAGAGTGAGAGTGAGCATGGGATGAAGAGCGTGAGAGTGAGAGTGAGGATGGGATAGAGAGTGAGAAAGGGAGAGTGAGAGTGAGGATGGGAGAAAGAGATTGAGAGTGAGAGTGCGGATGGGAGAGAGAGAGTGAGAGTGTGAGTGAGGATGGGAGAGGGAGTGTGACAACGAGAATGGGAGAGAGAGTGTGAGAGTGACAGTGCAGATGGGAGAGAGAGTGTGAGATTGAGAGTGAGGATGGGAGTGAGTGTGTGAGAGTGAGAGTGAGGATGGGAGAGAGAGTGTGAGAGGGACATTGAGGATGGAAGAGAGAGTGTGAGAGTTAGAGTGAGGATGGGAGAGAGAGTGTGAGAGTGAAGATGGGAGAGAGTGTGCGAGAGTGAGAGTGAGGATGGGGGAGTGAGTGTGAGAATGAGAGTGAGGATGGGAGAGTGTGTGAGAGTGAGAGTGACAGTGAGGATGGGCGAGAGAGTGTGAGAGTGATAGGGAGGATGGGAGAAAGAGATTGAGAGTAAGAGTGAGGATGGGAGAGAGAGTGTGAGAGTGAGAGTGAGGATCGGAGAGAGAGTGTGAGAGTGAGAATGGGAGAGAGATTGTGAGAGTGAGAGTGAGAATGGGAGAGAGTGTGACAGTGAGTGTGAGAATGAGGATCGGAGAGAGAGTGTGAGAGTGAGAGTGAGGATGGGAGAGAGTGTGAGAGTGAGAGTGAGGATGGAGAGAGTGTAAGAGAGTCATAGTGAGGAAGGCAGAGAGTGTGAGAGTGTGAGTGAGGATGAGTGCGAGAGTGTGAGAGTGAGAGTGAGGATGGCAGAGAGTGTGAGAGTGAGAGTGAGGATGGGGGATCAGTGTGAGATTGAGAGTGCGCATGGAAGAGAGTGTGAGAGTGGGAATGAGGATGGGAGATAGTGTGAGAATGAGAGTGAGGATGGGAGAGAGTGTGAGAGTGAGAGTGAGGAAGGGAGAGAGTGTGAGAGTGAGTGTGTGAATGGGAGAGAGTGTGAGAGTGAGCATGAGGATGGGAGAGAGTGTGAGAGTGAGAATGAGGATGGGAGAGAGAGTGTGAGAGTGAGAGTGAGGATGGGAGGGAGAGTGTGGGAGTGAGAGTGAGGATGGGAGAGAGTGTGAGAGTGAGAGTGAGAGTGAGAATGAGAGAGTGTGTGTGAGAGTGAGAGTGAGGATGGGAGAGAGAGTGTGTGAATGAAAATGAGGATGTTAGAGAGAGTGTGAGAGTGAGAGTGAGGATGGGATAGAGTGTGAGAGTGAGAGTGAGGATTGGAGAGAGAGCGTGAGAGTGAGAGTGAATGGGAGAGAAAGTGTGAGAGTTAGAGTGAGGATGGGAGAGAGTGATAGAGTGAGAGTGAGGATGGGAGAGAGAGTGTGAGAGTGAGAGTGAGAGTGAGAATGGGAGATAGAGTGTGAGAGTGAGAGTTTGAGTGAGGTTGGGAGAGAGAGTGTGAGGGTGTGAGTGAGGATGGGAGAGATATTGAGAGAGTGTGAGTGACAGTGAGGATGGGAGAGAGATAGTGAGAGTGAGAGTGAGAATGGGAGAGAGTGTGACAGTGAGTGTGAGAATGAGGATTGGAGAGAGACTGTGAGAGTGAGAGTGAGGATGGGAGAGGGTGTGAGAGTGAGAGTGAGGATTGAGAGAGTGCATGAGAGGCAGAGTGAGGAAGGCAGAGAGTGTGAGAGAGAGAGTGAGGATGAGAGAGAGAGTGTGAGAGTGAGAGTGCGGATGGGAGAGAGTGTGAGAGTGAGCATGAGGATGGGAGAGAGTGTGAGAGTGAGAATAAAGATGCGAGAGAGAGTGTGAGAGTGAGAGTGAGGATGGGAGAGAGTGTGAGAGTGAGAGTGAGGATGGGAGAGAGAGTGTGAGAGTGAGAATGTGAGAGAGATTGTGAGATTGAGAGTGAGAATGGGAGAGAGTGTGACAGTGAGTGTGAGAATGAGGATCGGAGAGAGAGTGTGAGAATGAGAGTGAGTATGGGAGAGAGTGTGAGAGTGAGAGTGAGGATGGAGAGAGTGTTAGAGAGTCATAGTGAGGAAGGCAGAGAGTGTGAGAGTGAGAGTGAGGATGGGTGAGAGAGTGTGAGAGTGAGAGTGAGGATGGGAGAGAGAGTGTGAGAGTGAGAGTGAGGATGGGGGAGCAGTGTGAGATTGAGAGTGCGCATGGAAGAGAGTGTGAGAGTGGGAATGAGGATGGGAGATAGTGTGAGAATGAGAGTCTCGGATGGGAGAGAGTGTGAGAGTGAGAGTGAGGATGGGAGAGAGTGTGAGAGTGAGAGTGCGAATGGGAGAGAGTGTGAGAGTGAGCATGAGGATGGGAGAGAGTGTGAGAGTGAGAATGAGGATGGGAGAGAGAGTGTGAGAGTGAGAGTGAGGATGGGAGGGAGAGTGTGAGAGTGAGAGTGAGGATGGGAGAGAGTGTGAGAGAGAGAGTGAGAGTGAGGATAAGAGAGAGTGTGTGAGAGTGAGAGTGAGGATGGGAGAGAGAGTGTGAGAGTGAGAATGAGGATGGGAGAGAGAGTGTGAGAGTGAGAGTGAGGATGGGATAGAGTGTGAGAGTGAGAGTGAGGATTGGAGAGAGAGCGTGAGAGTGATAGTGAATGGGAGAGAAAGTGTGAGAGTCAGAGTGAGGATGGGAGAGAGTGATAGAGTGAGAGTGAGGAAGGGGGGGAGAGTGTGAGAGTGAGTGTGAGAATGAGGATGGGAGAGAGAGTGTGAGAGTGAGAGTTAGAGAGAGGTTGGGAGAGAGAGTGTGAGGGTGAGAGTGAGGATGGGAGAGATATTGAGAGAGTGTGAGTGACAGTGAGGATGGGAGAGAGATAGTGAGAGTGAGAGTGAGAATGGGAGAGAGTGTGACAGTGAGTGTGAGAATGAGGATTGGAGAGAGACTGTGAGAGTGAGAGTGAGGATGGGAGAGGGTGTGAGAGTGAGAGTGAGGATTGAGAGAGTGCATGAGAGGCAGAGTGAGGAAGGCAGAGAGTGTGAGAGAGAGAGTGAGGATGAGAGAGAGAGTGTGAGAGTGAGAGTGAGGATGGGAGAGAGTGTGAGAGTGAGAGTGAGGATGGGGGAGCAGTGTGAGAGTGAGAGTGCGCATGGAAGAGAGTGTGAGAGTGAGAATGAGGATGGGAGAGAGTGTGAGAGTGAGAGTGAGGATGGGAGAGAGTGTGAGAGTGAGAGTGAGGATGGAAGAGAGTGTGAGAGTGAGAGTGCGGATGGGAGAGAGTGTGAGAGTGAGCATGAGGATGGGAGAGAGTGTGAGAGTGAGAATGAGGATGCGAGAGAGAGTGTGAGAGTGAGAATGGGAGAGAGATTGTGAGAGTAATAGTGAGAATGGGAGAGAGTGTGACAGTGAGTGTGAGAAAGAGGATTGGAGAGAGACTGTGAGAGTGAGAGTGAGGATGGGAGAGAGTGTGAGAGTAAGAG